>NC_056051.1:1516061-1881061 GCF_004379255.2 Salvia splendens | reverse complement strand
AGTTTTAAAGTATAAAATAGTAATAATTATATTGGGTGATTGAATGAATGATATTATGATATCACCGGCTCCAATTTTCCTTCTGCCAAAAATTAACAAATTCGGCTTTTCATGCAATTTATTTACTCAAATTAATGAATTGGGCTTTTCATAATGATTTTCAAATTACTTTTTCACAAAATTAATAAATACTCACATTATTTTTGTTAATTGAGTCGACTCTTTTTGTCAAAAAGATTAAGAGAGATGTTTATATATTAATTGAGTCGACTCTTTTTTCTATTCATCTTTTTCCAAAAATAAAAATGATTAGTTATCACATAACTTTCTAAATAGAAAAAAATGCATTAATTAATAAGGAGTGGAGTGAGTAAATATTTAGGGATTCGGTTCAGATTTTTACTCAATTCAAATATTCAAAATTTTATGAAAAATAAATCAGAATAGAATCAAAACCGTGCAAAATGTTGAATCCAAAAGCTAAACTATAAAGATCCGAAAATCCGAAAATCAAATACTTCCAACTTACATTAGAATTGTTCAACGCAGATACCAAATCATCCAATAACAACAAAAATATTCTAAACCAGCCCATAACAAATTAACTATACTTTTCAAATCATCCCCTCCAAAGGTATTAAGTTCCAACTTTTTTCCAACGAATAATGGAGATTGATTAATTTTGAAGCATGTAATGATTATTTTTCTTACCTACACAAAAAATATGTAATCTATAAATAAAGTAAATCAGTTAGTTGCAATAATAAAATTAAATGCATAGAACTTTAAACTTTCAATTACCTTCCTCAACTTTTTTGACATTTTGTTAAAGTCGGTAGAAATATTCATTCTTATTCACTGAATTGTACTATAATACAGAGTTACATATTTATAGGCTAACTATTCTCTATGAAAGGTAAACCTAATTTACAATGAATGATACTCTATTTGATATACTCCCAAATCAATTACATATATTATTTACCCGTGTCTATGCGATCTCATTCCAACACATATAAATGGAGCAAACGACTTGTGAAGTCAGTCTTGATCACAAACTAGAATTTCCACAACTCTAGGACTTTATAAGCTCATGACTTAATCAATATTGAACAACAACAAAATGATCTCTTTGCCTAACTATGTCCACCATTAATCTGTTTTACGTTTATAGGAAGCAACATCATTTCTTATACTTTTCAGTTGATTAACAACCTCTCCCATCGGGGCACAATCTCTGGGAAGATCCAGTGAGCATCGCAGTGCAATTCTCAAAATCGAAACCATTCAACCCCAATAATTGTCATCTTCATTCACTTGTTTATGACTTCAGTTACATGGTTCGGTAAGTTGTTGGCTGGAGATTTTGGTCCACATACCATATTTATACTCACAGAACAGGCATGAAAATTGCATAATATTAACCCTCAAGAATTTCATGAGTCCCCAGCTAACAAAACATATAATTAAGTATGTATCACAGAATTAAGACAAAATAGCATAGTATATTGTCACTCAGCTCCAAAATTCTGCTGAGCGGCTTAAGGAAATTTACAAATTGGCTATTTAGCATTAAAAGTGAGAGAAAACCTACTTGATTTTGAAAATCAACAAGTTGGGCAACTGCCTTGTATGAACTGTGGACAATATCGCGAAAAGCAGGCTTAAAAGTTAGACTCTAATCGACCCAGAGGCCGTTATTGGTGGACAAGAGGGCCCCACCGGCGTGGCTCCCGTCGGCGAAAACTGTGGCAGCAATATGCGAGTACAGAGAATTGAGGTGTTCCCCGGCGCTCTGATTTGAGATAAGTGAGAAGCTGGTCGCGTGTGGAGCCGGCGGCGGTCATGGGAAGCACCATATGGATTGAGAGAGGCGAGAGAATGATGTTTCTGCCTTTGCCGTCGGCGGCGATCACGTGCTTTGCCAGCCGAAGGTAGCTCTCGCTTTCTTATTTCATGGGATGAATGTTGAGAGGAGACATTGCCGCTAAATATTCTTATTATTTTAACCTAGACAAAACATTACTATAATAAGTCCTTTATTTATAGATGATTTACAACGCTAGGGTTTGCTATATCTTTTCTAATTTTTGGTGAAATATATTTCAAATAGGAAATAATTTCATTACACAAATTAATAATAATCATATGCGTGTAATAGCAATTTAATTATGGAAGAAAATAATACTCAAATTTGGTAAATTTGAGGATAAATCCAATGCACATACTTTATATTGATAGTTGTAAGGTAGTAATTGTTTGATATAGGAATAGTTCCGGGCCAGTCCAGCAAATTTCGGGCCAACTCTCTCAAAGTTGTTATTTTTATCGGGTTATAAATATTCAACTCTTTTAAATGTTGGTATTTCGGGCTAGCTCAGCGGGCTAATCGAGTTGTTTGTCATAAAATTAATATTTGATCAATTCAATACATAATGATGAAAAATAGTCATTTTAATAGGATGAAAATTAATTAATTATGATAATTTTAAGATATATGTTTAAAGTCAAGCATAATAAAATACTAATTTAAAATTTGTATAAAGAAAATAAAAAAGAAATATATTTTAGAAATAGATTTTGTATGGTTAATATGAATTTTTAATTTATTTATCTATTATTATATTAATAAAATCTACCATATATACACCCTTATACACTAAAAAAACTTTTTAAGGATACAAAAATTGAGACACAATTACTAGCATTTGAATTTTTTTTAAAATTAACCATAATTAAAAACGCTAAAGAAAGCGTCCCTATGCTGATGACAAATTATCTTAATCTCTTGCTTCTTTAGGACGCTTCTATTTATGTCTCATAATTATAGTTGGGACATCAACAATAAGAACACTCAATGAAGCTTTGGTGGTATAATTAGACACGCAAATTAGCGTTCTTAATAGCATTAAAAAGTGTCTTTATCTGATTTTTTGTTGTAGTGATATACCCCCTCCCTCCGTCCCTGATATACTCCCTCTTATTTTAATGCATAAATGGTCAAGTAAGAGAGAACGATAGATATAAAAGGTCTTTAAAATATTATTAGTGGAGATTGGGTCACATCTCATTATAGAGGAAAGAATTTTAGAAATTAGAATGTTCATACTTCTAAAGGACTGACTAAAAATGAAAGAATTCATATTTTTAATTGATGGGATGAGTATTAAATATAAACGTTGCTTTTGTATAATTATTTATATTATAAAACTAATGTATGTCAAACATGAAGAAATTATAGACAATAGTTGTACAATAATACACCACATGTAAGTAACACTCGCCTACTAGTTTTGGGCCTTACACAAAATGTTTGGGCCAACACCGCATGACATTAGGCCAGAAATATCCAGATAGGTCCATTAAACATCTCACGATTTTTTTTTATCTTTATTACTCCCTCCGTTTGTTAATTCAATTGAGATATTTTTTTAGAATAATGTGTTATATGAATGGTAAATAAAGAAATAAAAATAAAGAGAAAATCATTTTTGGCCAAAAATAGAAATGATTCAATTATTTTAAAACTTCCAAAATAGAAAAATGACTCAACTAAATGGAATGAATGGAGTAAATTTTACTAATTACTACACATTAAAATTTGTGTCATCTATTTTTATATTCTAAAGTGTCATCTATTTTTATATTCTAAAGTGGGTATATTTTTAGGTAGGACGGAGGATGTATTGGTGAAAGATTTTACTTTATAATCTTTGAAAATGATCCCATTCTATGCCCGATAAAACTTGGCACATGGAGTACCTCTGTTCTGGATTATTCCTCAAACAGTTTTTAAGATTTTCATTTTACATTTTCCATTTCCTCAGACCAATTGTTAAAAAGTGTTTTGATACATGCACACAATAACTTGAAAGGATTGTTTCAAAGAAATGGTATGAACTTAGGTAGTTCTCATAGACTGACCATTGTCCAACAAATTTGCAGAACCTAAACACAGAGAATAATAAACACCCCCTTTGCTAAAACATCATATCACTTTAATAAACTAAAGATGAAAGAAATGCAATAAAACAGATCACAGAAAGCCCTTGGTTTTGCAACATGCAATTGCCTCATCATACATTTCCTCAAGTCCATACTTATAGCTGAAGCCTGTTTCCAACAATTTCTTTGATGAAATGGTTGTGAAAGGAATTTCAGGATCACATAGAGACCTGCAAAGAAATCAGCTGCCACATATGAGTTTCGTTCCGAATCAAGAATACGGATTCTGCAAAACTTACTCTGGACTCAGCATTTGAAACTGCGGATACCTCCTTCCAAGAAACTCGCACAAATACTCGTACTTAACTTCAACGGACGAGCAAAGGTACCTCCCTTTAGCTCCGGGATGCTCAAAGAGGTGTATATGCGCTCTAGCTACGTCGTCTGTATGCACCATAGGTGTAATCTTATTATACTTGAACTGCTTCTCATTACCTGCAGAGGAAACACAATAGCCTTAGTGCGTGGTCTGTTTGAGAATATGTCTTATGTTTGGTTCGAATCTCACAACTTAATCCTAGATAGATAATCATATGATAATGAGTCATAGCAACTGAACGACACCTTAGTGAATATTATTATGTTTGGTTCATAAGACTGAATCTCACAACTTAATCCTATATAAATAATCCTATGATAATGAGTCATAGCAACTGAACGACACCTTATCCTACACATACACATTCTTCAACTAATTAAAACCAAAATCAATCATGTTATGAGTAGCATTTTTACCAAGAAACAGAGCAAGAGACGACCACACGGATCCAGGCAAGACAGGGCAGACGAAGGGGCCGTGAATCCAGCACGGGACCACAGTGACAAGCTCCATACCATGCTTCTCCGCGAACTCAAGAGCAGCTCTCTCAGTGGCCGTCTTTGAAACAGTGTAGGAAGCGAAACCCAACTCCAGCTTTGCTGCGAAATCCACATCGGTCCACACGTCCTCATCCAACACTTGCGGAAGCTTCTCCCTCGTGGCGACTGCCGACAGGCTGGACGTGTAGACTACTCGCTTCACCGTCTTTGAGTCAAGGCAAGCTCTTAGAATTCCTAAAGTTGCCTCAACGCATTTTTGGGTGATTGATTCAACGCTTTCTTGCCCTTGGAAGTTTATGGGGTGAGCAACGTGGAAAACTCCTACACATCCCTCAATTGCAGCTCTGAAACTATCTGGATTTTCGAAATCGGCGTTGATTATGTGGAGTCTCTCACGAGCATTAGGTAAGCTTGTAAGGAAGCTAAGGTCTCTCTTCTCGCCTGAAATTGATTCATAATTCTTGCAATATCAGAGGTCCAGTATATTAGTACTATCAGTTTGATATATGTGGACATTTCTAATTGTTTGATATCATATTTAAGCTTAACTCAAAGCCACAACGGCCCGCCTCAGTCTTGCCAAAATTATAACGTTAACCATATTTATATAATCCAACAATTTATCAAGTTAAGCCATTGTTATTTAATAGTGATAATTTCTTTTACTATCAAAAGAGTGAAAAAAATCTTATCTATGCTTATCTTGATATGAAGTCCGTATTTCTTATATTATTTTACCTATCTTCTCGTATCACACCTTTCTTATATCCGATCCAAGTTATATACTTACCAGAAAGTTGGGTCCTAACGGTAGCGTTGACGGAATAGCCATGTTGAAGAAGGCTCTTTATAAGCCAGGACGCCACAAAGCCTGTTCCGCCAGTCACACACACTATTCCCTTGCTCTCTTCCATTCCTCTCTATCTATCAATCTGTGTACATAATTAATTTGTGGACTGTATTTTATATACAAACAAAGTTGAAACCACTCTCTCGCACTCTGTTGGAGGGTGACGGGTGAACTGCTCTTTGTCTGTGATGTTTGTTTTTCTACAAAAGAGTGTGTTATCTTATCACGATGATAGGTATAAAAGATATTTTTAAAATTGACCTGAAAAAGATGACCCGTTTGTCAATGAATGAAAAATGAAAAAGTGACGACGAATGTACGGGAGATAGTGACGACGAATGAATGTACTGGAGAAAGGGACTAGAGAAGATGAAGTCTATTAGATATGCTTGAAGGCGAGTGGGGCGGTGGACGGTGGGGTAGAGGCGATTCTAGATTCCATTTTTTATTAATAGAATTGATTAATGATCATTTAAATGATTTATTAAATGTTAATAAATTCACAGTTAAAGGGATTAATGAAATATGTAATTAATTAAAACATAAATACTACTCCCTATATTTAAATTGCAACAGCACTAAAAGTAACCACCAAGACCATCTTTGATAGAATGCTTTTTTATTTTTCAATATTTATCAAAATTAATTAATAATATAATCACACCTATATTATAGGAAGGTGACCAATTACTAACTAGTTAATAATCTAAAATTAAGATTAATTTTTAACATTAGGAGATCTAGTAGTGGATATAATGTCTAAATTATATTTTAAATTTAAATACAATTAAAAGGTAATTAATGTCAATTCTCTCTTATTAAAATTATCTTAAAAATTTAAATTTATGTAATCTCTCAGTTTAAAATTATTTTTTCACAAAAAATATATCAAATTAATTAAAGGTAATTTTATAAGGATTCTAACAAGCTCTCAATTGCATATGTTCTGACGACGTTCGGATGATGAAATTTGATAATTTTTATTTCAGTTTTCGTATATGTTGATAAGCAAATTTTTTATCAACAAATACATCAAAAAATCTCAATATAATTCATATAAAATATCAATATAGTATATGTAAAATCTCAATATAATACATGTGAAATCTCAATAAAACTGTGTTGATATTTTCGTGTACTTGTGTTGAAATACCCATGTCATTGTGTTGATATTTGTAAAACACTATTTTGATATAAAAAAACACGAAAATTATGATATGATAACATAATGATGATCTTACCCTTTTTGTTGATATTTTGTCTACTATTTATTGAGATTCGTAAGATTTAATTTCATCCACTCATTTTAAAATATAAGGGTAGAGATTTGATCTTGATTTTGGATTATGATGCTATAAGCAATATAAGAGTACCTCACTTATATATTCTCTTCGTTTTAAATTATATGCCCCACTTTTTATAGTTTATCTACCAAGATGTCATATTTTTTATAGGTAAAATTTCTATTTTATATTAATATATAAAAATATTTTTTCTCTCTTCATTTAATATACAAAACAAAATTTTTAAAAATCTTATGTCCTCATCCAAACCTGACATTTACCTTCAGTTGGAAAAAGTATTTATCTTTTTTTATTTCATTTACTTAACTAACCTTTTCAATTTAATGTGAAGAAAATTTAACTCGATGTACACTGCACTGAGTTGATACTACTCCTCTGTCACATAAAATTTGTCACATTTTATTTTTACCATTTTTAGTAATGGATCCTACATTCCATTAACCTATTCTCACTTACATTTTCTTGTAAAACTAATATATAAAAATATGATTCACATTCAACTAATTTTTTCGACTCACTTTCTATTATATTTCTTAAAACACGTGTCAGGTCAAATGGGGATAAATTATTAGGTCATCCACAACGCTGTCACTATACCGTCCCTTAACCGTCCCTTAAATTACTATTCGCGGGCCCCACTGTACTTTTTTACCCCATCCCTTAACTAAGGGACGGATCCTGCAACCATCCGTCTCTTATCCGTCCCTTAACCGTCCCTTAAATTACTATTAATTCAATTTCATTTTTTCCAACAAATTCAACTAATAAAAAACACACTTCATTAAAAATAAAATAACATTACAACATAAAATTCGTAAAAAATAAAAAAAAAACATAATTAAAAATCCTAAAAAAATTACAAAATACATAATTTAATTTCCTCTGCCAAAGTTTGCCCAAATGTGCTCCATTAGATCATCTTGGAGTTGGGCGTGGGCGGAAGAGGCACGTGTCCTTGCCCGAATAGACAACCGTTCTTGTATAGACGGATGCACTCCACTTCGAGGCGGACTACTGGCGGTTGAGCTTCCGGGGGCTTCGGGGTCGAACCAATTTCCCGCCTCGGATCCTTCGTCTTGGACAATCATGTTGTGCAAGATTATGCACGTATACATGATGTCTACCATGCTCTCCATGAACCACGTACGAGCCGGGGCTTTGATATGTTGAAGCGCGCTTGAAGAACCCCGAACGCCCGCTCCACATCTTTCCGAGCAGCCTCCTGCTTCTGTGCAAAAAGTGTCTGCTTTGCATTCACATGCCTAGCGCACGTCTTCACGAAGGTTGGCCACTTCGGGTAGATGCCGTCGGCAAGATAGTACCCCATTTTATAGCACCGGTTGTTAGCGGTGAAGTTGATGGCCGGCGCTTTACCATCCAAAACTTGGGCGAAGTGGTCGGATTGGTGGAGCACGTTTATGTCGTTGTTCGAGCCGGGGACCCCGAAGTACGCATGCCAGATCCATAGCCGGTAGTCGGCAACAGCCTCGAGTATAACGGTGGGGTGGGTGCCTTTGTGGCCGCTCGTGTACGACCCCCTCCACGCCACCGGGAAATTCTTCCATTGCCAGTGCATGCAGTCGACGCTGCCAAGCATCCCGGGGAATCCATGCACTTCTTCGTGAAGGCGGAGCAGGAACTTGCAATCTGTCGTGCTTGGCTTCCGGAGAAATTCGTCGATGAAGGCTGCCCGGACGCCTTTGCAGAATTGGAGCAAGCACATTCTCCCAGTGTTGTCTCCAATGTGGAGGTATTCGTCGAACACATCCGCCGTTTGTCCAGTCGAAAGCTGACGGATTGCTGCAGTACATTTCTGCAGCGTCGTGTAGCTGGGACGGCCAACGGCATCGAACCTTTCTTGGAAGAACTCTTCCCGGGCTGCCAATGTATTTGCGATGTGGAGAAATAGCGGTCGCCGCATGCGGAAACGGCGGCGGAAGTATGTATCTCCCCACACCGGGTTATCACAGAAGTAGTCACGGACTAACCTTGCGGCGGCTTCCTCCCGGTTACGATGGATGTAAGTCCGGGAGCGTCTTTGGGGCGGCGCTGCTTCCTCCGCCTCCCGGCGTCGATCTTCTTCAAGTGATTCTTCCATTATTCGACGCATTTGCTCATACGGATCCATGAGATCGATTAAATTTGGGGGAAGAATAAAAGAGAGATGATTTGAGATGAAATGGAGATGATTTGGGAAGAATAGACGTGTAGTTGTGTGTGAAATGATGATGAATTAGGAGTATTTATAGAGTAAAAATAAAAAAAAAATAAAAAAAATGGAAACGGCTATAAAAATGGTAACATTACCGTTTGCCAATTTTTTAGTTTTTAAATTTTTTTATTTTAATTCGAATTTTTTAAAAAAAAAGGATTTATTGCGTCAGCGTGACGAATCCCACTCGCGGGCCGGTGAGTTGGCGTCACGCATGGCCTGGGAGCGCGCCACGTCGCGGGAGCGCGTGGCGAGCCGTCCCGTGCCGCGTCCCGGAGTGACGGAACGCGTGACGTGCTGGGGACGGGTTGGTGACGGGTCGGGACGCTGCAACGCGTCCCGTGCTTGTCTTGTCCCTCCGTAACGTGACTCGGGCCACCCACGTAACGCGTTGCGGGTGGCCTTAGGGTGGTTGGAGGGAGTAGTAATTATAAAAGTAAACATAACCTGGATGCAGTCGTATACACAAATTAAGCTATAGCCGCCACAAAGGAACAACCGTAGACAAGTCTAACATGTAAAAAAAAGTATAGTATAAATTTGGTGTATCACTGAAATTAACATCTTCACTTTGTTTACAAATCATTACAAGGATCCATCGATCAAAGCATTGAAGAATCAAACTTCATACGAAAATAAAACGAATGCTATACAAAAATCAAATATCATAATAGTAGCATCAACAACCAAAAATATGCTCACAGAATAAAAATCAGACCCAAAAGAAAACGAATGAAAAATCTGAGACACTTTTCGAAAAAACTGAAAAGTCTTCACAACTGAAAAGAAAAAAAAAATACACCCTCTTAAGATTTTGTTGAAAGCTGGTAAAGAATTGGATGGGATAATATTAATCCATCAGGGAGAATTAATGCTATCGGCCCTACAATACCTGAGCTTCAAGGAGATTTGCCTCTCAAACTGAAGTTGTTTATAAAAGTTTGCAATAAAAGCATCGGCTTTGGTGTCCACGTCATCATCGGAGGATTGATAGCTAACAGTCTGCTGCAGGCTTCGGGAGGAATCTGACTCATCCAAACAGGCCCTTATCCCGGGCCGGTCGTTGAAGCTCAGACTCGGTCGTCTCTTGCTAGATGATGCCCCAACCAACGACGCCAGTTTCCATCGGTTGATGTTGAAATCCAGCAGAAATGTGATCTTCTTCACCGCCCGTTTCAGCCGGTTCACCAATGACCAACGCTCCACGCCCATCTTCAACTTCAACAATAATTGGATACTTGCAACTTTGGGAATAATTCATGAAAATGGGGCCTGCTTTTTTGGGGTATGTATATATATATATATATATATGCTACTTTTATATTTGGAACTGGATTTGTTATTTCCTGCTTCATTAAATTGATATATAATCCATTTTTTTAATAAATTAATTAATTAGGAGGAATATTAGTGATATTGGGCAGGTAGCAAACTTCCAGAAGAAAAAGACCAGCAAGTCGACGGCTTCGGCCACAAGTAGACAAAGTCAATAAGATAAACTATTTTTTTTCTTTTTGCTTTAGGCCATTAGCAATGGGGCATCCTATGGGGCGCCACGTCATCAGTTTTATCCTCCTACCCCACCTGTAATGGGGCACCCTAAAGCGCGCCCTATGGTGTGCCCTATGCACTTTCTTTTATTTAAATATTTAAATAACTACAAAAATTGGGAAAAAAAACTCCATTTCATTTATAAAAATTAATACATTTATAAAAATTAATGTTCATACATTTATAAAAATTAATGTTCATATGCTTATGAGTTAGTCAAGAGTAGAGTCACATTATTAGTAATGTAATTGGATTTAAAATTAGAAAAATTCATGTTATAAAAATTACATACATTTTATAAAAATTAATACATTTTATAAAAATTAATTTTTATCACATTTTCATCTTAATAAATGTATAAAACAATTTAGTTTTCAAGCTACCTCAACTAGTGTGTGTAGCCCAATGGTTAGGATTATTGCCTTCCAAGCAATAGATCGAACCCCGGCAAATGCATTTTTTTAAGGAAAATGCGTGCCATCGTCCGCGCCTATCGTCCGCCGCGCCCACGATAGCGCGGACGATGTATCGGGCGTGGGCTTCGGGCGATCACATGCGTTGGCATGTATATATGTTATTTCGTTTGTGTGGTCCTCATATTCTTGTTATCATAATGACACTGCGTGGAAAAAAAATACTCCCTCCAGTCTCTAATAGATAATTAGATATTCCATATTTGACTGGTGCATGTTTTAAGAAATTTTTTGATTTTATTGAGAAAAATTAATGAAAAAAGTTAGATCAATTCTGTAACACCCCTTACCCGGTAGGTAACCCACCGAATAAGTGATGTCACGTTTCAGTATCGAAAACCCGTGCTGAAATTTTTCCTTTTTCTTTTTAGCTTAAAAGCATAATTAAAATCTATTACATTTAAAAACTTAACATTTATCCAGCGGAAGGTTAAAGATTAAACTATTACATAACATGCCACGACTACTAAACCAAGTTGACCACCAGTGACTCGCCAAAGATGCAAAGCTGCGCAACACCACTGACATAATGTCGACTCTAACCTGCAGGGGGGAAAGAGGGGGAGTGAGCTCGAAAGCCCAGTAGCAATATCCAAACTACAGAATCCAACCCTCTCAGCTAAGACAATAGTAACTATAATAACTACATTATTTCCTTTTTAATCTTTTGCTTGTTTTCATTTCAATTTCACAGATTTCCAAAATTACTTATAATCACATTATATCAAACTTATTTGTATTATCGTCATACAACTTTTCCATATATTCTTACTCATGTCTCTTCAGAGATTTCATTCTTAATGCCATTTCCTTATTATCTTGACTTATTATTACAATATATATATTCCAAATTCTCAGAATTTTCACACCAAAGCATACCTGTTCAGATACCCATATATATTCATCATATCATCCTCGTCATATTTCTCTTATGGTCTCTTGATAACATATTCATATATTTATTTCTATACTACAACATTTTCATTGTATCTTATAGCTTTGGTTTCTCCAGATTTCGCATATCATCATATATCATTTCGTATCACATTTTTCTCATTTTACCATTTATTTTCGTATACTATTCTTCCGTGTTAATTACCCCGAGCGGGGACCGTTCAACATAAAATATCATTTCCTCCGTGAGGACTGATCAACAATCATATCATATATCATATTTCACAAATCACATATCACATATCACATATTACAGATCCTTTATTCACAAGTCATCAGATATTAATTTTTTCTTATCTTATCATATATTACAGATCATTTATTCAGAAATCATCAGATATTATTTTATCTTATATTATCATATATCACATATTACAGATTACAGATCATTTATTCAGAAATCATCAGATATTATTTTATCTTATATTATCATATATCACAGATTACAGCTTACAGATCATTTATTCAGAAATCATCAGATATTATTTTATCTTATATTATCATATATCACAGATTACAGATTACAGATCATTTATTCAGAAATCATCAGATATTATTTTATCTTATATTATCATATATCACAGATTACAGCTTACAGATCATTTATTCAGAAATCATCAGATATTATTTTATCTTATATTATCATATATCACAGATTACAGATTACAGATCATTTATTCAGAAATCATCAGATATTATTTTATCTTATAGCCCCAATATCTGCTTGGTTTCAGGCAGGGTACACGGACCAGATCAGAAACAGAATCAGATGCAGACGCGGATTTTGTCCTCGAGAGGACTCCGCACAGACCACCCATAGGGTGCAGACAGATAATCAGACCACCCATGAGGGTGCAGACAGATAATCAGACCACCCATGAGGGTGCGGACAGATAATCAAACCACCCATTAGGGTGCAGATCAGACAGATCAGATAGGGGCCCATCAGATAACAGACGATCCTCGCTTCGGTTATCCAGAAGACGAGTGATCACAGATAATGCAGCGCTGCTGTCCTATGGCATGCCAATTGTACCCAACACATATGACCAAGCAAACAGGACGTTTTATTTCATATTCTTCTTTCAAATCTCTTTTTCACATTTATTCCATTTCCAAATATCACTTCAGATAATCATTCTTATCGAATTCACAGACACTCTTTTTCATATATATTCAGATATTTTTTTTCATAATCTATTCAGACATATTTCACATTATTCAGATCTTCATAATTTATTACACTTCATTGCATATCATATCCATTGTCTTTATTCATATTCGTACCATTTTTTTTTTCCACAGATCATTCATATTAAAATTAATAAGAATCATAATAATCCACATATTAAATTATAAGCATATTTAAGCACATTATTTAAACATCTCACATATAATCACATTATAGCACACATCATCTCAACCTAAAGAATCGAAAACCATAGAGAGGATACGCTACCTCGCAGGCTTATGAACATAAGCCTGTTTCACATTGATACTTCTCTACCCTCTAAATCCACTCCTTTGTGATCAAAACGCACTATATGCTCCTTCGCTTTATGCATAATATAAATAGCGTACCAATTAATAACTCATATTTACCCATGATCATGTTTTCATCATTAAATCATCTAAATAAATTAATTTGCTATATTAACTTAAATCATCTAACTATACAACTGCACTGGACTGATTCGTCATAAAAATTCTATATTCATTCGGAAGGATTTAGAGGCTTGACCTAATATTTTTAAATGCCCAAAGAAGTATAGTTTATAATCCAACAAGATTCATTCAAAAATTTCTAATGGTTTGAGAGATATTCTCCTTTTACCAGAGACTAACAAAATCGAACAGTTTCTGGCAACATTTTCTACACAATTTTTATAAATAGTATTTGTACTCTTTAATTAGTCACAAAATTCAGAGAACAACGAGACACCTTATAGTTAATTTAGAAATTATGAAATCAAGTTTTCATTGACCTTAAATGCCCTGAATAATTCGGATAGAACATACTAAAATATGGCAGTTTACCACAATTTTGACAGTTTCCGGCGGTATTGTCTTAACAATTTATACATGCAGTAACTGAACTCCTAAATTCTCCATAAAATTCAGGGGACCTCAAGACTAAATATAGTTATTTTTAAAATTGTTAAACAAAAGTTTTAACCTTTCTTAAAATGCTTAATAATTCAAACTAGGAGGCGGCAGATTAGAGAGTTTGATTCTTCTCAAGCTTTTATCTCAAACCCAACCATTCCACATCAAATATCATCAATTCAGCTCCCCCCCTGTTCAATATTCATCCAAATTCACATCCATGTAATCAAACTTCTAATTCAATATCAAACAACGACAAATGAAGGCCTATGATCGCGTAAACGTCAATATATCGAAATTTAATCGGTTAGTTTTCCTACCCCCGAGTGAATGAAATTTCAGCCCTTCAACATCAACATATACTCAAGTTCAAGGTATAAAAATAGAATAGGAAGAAAGGGCTACCTCGATTTGCTGGCGGATACAAGATTACCCGATCGATTTACCGATTAAATGACAAATATTTGGAAATTAAAAAGCTTAAGCTTTTGGTCTTCCATGGAGAGGGGGAGGACGTGCTTGTGGCTGAAATGAGGGGGGGTTTGGAGTTGATGATAGACAAAAAATTCTCTAGAGAATTCTAATCATTATTTAATTATTTAGTTAGTTTTTAAATAAATTAATTATCTTGTAACATTTTATTGCCCTATCATATGATATCACATTTAGGAACTCTTTATATCATCATTTAGCATTTAAATTCTAGTTTAAGGCAAAATTATTCCTGTCTATATCTTCAAAAGTTTCGCCGATCATTTTCGTTAAAAACTGAAATTATCGGCGATAGAAATTTTTTTAATTACCTTCAAATGGCCCAAAACAATTCCTCACATTATCAACAATTATTCTAGGCCATAATTTGTAATTTATAAAATTATTACCCCTTAGCTTCGATTTATGATTTTACACGGACAAAAGAAATTGCCGAAAATTGACTAATCGGCATTTCGTATCAAATTTATACCTTACGGTTTAACTTAACTACTATTCCTCACCACATATCCAAACCTTTTATTGGTGCCTATAATTCGGGATGTTACAAATTCTATAATGTTTTATCAAATTTTGTATATAAATTCACGTATTCATGAAATTCTAATGTGATACTACCTCCATTTTTTAAAAATACAAACTTTTAAAATAGCACGAGTTTTACTGAAGTGGTGAAGAAATACGGCTACAAGCAGAGTAATGCTGATCACACACTGTTTCTGAAGAGGAGAAAGGACAAGAGCACGGGAGATGACGAGGAAGAGATAAGACAACTGAAGAAACATTTGTTTACAGAGTTCGAGATGAAATATTTGGGTCTCTTTAAGTATCTTTTGAGGGGAAATGACTCAACTTAGTTGGGACATCCCAAAAAGGAATGCGACTCAACTTAGTTGGGACGGAAGGAGTATATACATGATCTAATTCCATTGTGCAGAACCATAACCTGCAAATCACTGAAGGGGCCAAGTTGGCTGATAGAGGAAAGTATCAAAGATTGGTGGGTAAACTCATCTACATTTCTCATACTCGGTTGGATATAGCCTACGCTATTGGAATTGTCAGTCAATTCATGCATGCACCACAAGCCAACCATTGGAAAGTAGCTCTGAGGATAGTTCGATACTTGAAAGGGACAGCAGATCATGGAGTATTGTTTGGAAAACATGGAAACTTGGATATATTGATGCTGACAGGCTACAAATATAGTGGATAGAAGGTCCACTGCTAGATATTTTAGATTTGTGGGGTAACCTTGTGATAGGGAAAGCAAGAAGCAGAAAGTAGTTCTACTCTTAAGTGTTTAAGCTGAACTACGAGGAATCAAGAGTGGCATAACTGAGGTGTTGTGGCTAAAGAGATTGATGACCAAACTAGGGTTCCAGTCATCGCAACCTTGTCGACTATTCTGTGAGAACAGGGCGACGATTAGTATATCATAGAATCCAGTCAAGCATGACCGAACGAAACACATAGAAGTCGACCGGCATTTCCTAAAGGAGAGTACCGAGGCTAAGATAGTGGAACTCTCCTTTGTAAAATCTGAAGATCAACCGGCAGACATTATGACAAAGGCTATTAGTTCAAGAAATTTCCGCCAAGCATTAGGCAAGTTAAGTATCGAAAATCCCGTTACTCAACTTGAAGGGGATTGTGGGAAAGTAAATCAAGATCTCCCTGATTGAGGGAGGAAATAAGAAGTTGATCCCTACCATGTAAAGTAAAAGATATACCCTAATTCTAGTATTCCATGTATATAGCTTAGACTCGAACCAATAAAAGGTGTGTAAATGTGTAATACTCTGCAAAGAATGAATAACACAAATATATTCTCTAACCATTTGACAGATTTAATTATCACTATATTTTGCAATTCACGCGAGTTCATTACTACGAGTATTTGTATCATGAGAGTATAATTACAAAAAACACATCACACACCTTCATGCAATTCTTTTGTTTGGGAATGATAGTATTTCAAAATATTAATAATTTTCATATGCGATATACTTACATTAAATTATTCTAAATGTGATTTTATTAAAATTTTATTCTACGGATATTATTATTATTTCTTGTATTTTAATTAGTAATAAAAATAAATCTCAAATAAAATTAAACCAATAAACCATACTGATTAAACAAACACATGTTAAATATATTAATTAAATTAAACATATAGTGTCAAATTAAAATACTGTTAAACATAAATCCGAAATAAATATTGCTGCCTGTTTTCTTTATTTTGTGTGCTGCTATTTTTGAGCTTAGAGGCTACATTAAGATCGCTTTCTGGGCTATATTTTGGATGGATTTCTTTTTGCTCTTAATCTTTAAAATTTGTTAGATATCCCAAAATAAAAGGGTTACAAATAATTGATATTGTTTAGTCTATTACTATATAATTAAAATAGTGACTTAAATTTTGGTGGTCTATTATTTTCATGAGTCATTTTAAAACATTAACTCATCATATCATAATAGTCACTTACTCCACCTCACAACTACTCCCATTTCTTAAATCCTATGCCACTCAAAAATATGAACATCTTAAGTGGAACGAAGGGAGTAATTCAGATTTATCTCATCCCATCTCATCTCATATCATCTATTATTAAATCAAATGGCATCGAGGTCCTATGAAATTATTGACACGTCCCAGGACCCACGTGTTATAAAATTTGTCAACACTCGCGACACCCCCCTGGCGCCCGACGTCGATCACCCGCAACGCGGCGCGATCGGTCGCCACTCCCCTCCCATGTTGGATGGTGAATGTTCTAAACACTTTCAAAAATACAATCTAAGCATATACGCGGTTGACCACATTTAAAATACTTGAATGAGTATACCGAATATGACTTTTAATATCATTATATGATAGTATTAGAATACCTATATGACTATATCAGTGGATGATGACGAGGAGCAAAACGACGTCGCTTTCCGTCAGCTGTTTCCTGAGCTCCGCCGCAGCGGATTCCCTCTCTCCCACGCTGCGGCTTCCATCTCCGCCGATTTTAAGAAGCGTTGGAGCTCCGTCGTTCGGTCTCTTGCGGCGGCGATCTGCTGGTCTTTGTGGAGGAGGAGAGCGTTTGCTCTGGTTTCGTATCGCTGCATTGCTATCTCTCTCTGCCGCGCCTCCTCTTCCATGATTGCTCTTCTCAGCCTCCTGCTCTGTTTCAAACAATTTCAGATTTTTTTTTAATTTTTACTCTCAAAAAGATAAGGATATTTTGATTGAGATATGATTTTGATTTTGAGCTGGAGGAAATGGGGCAAACATCCATCATCACCGTACCAGATGTTACTGTCCCTCCCTCCACTATATCTACTGCTTTTTCATATTACCCTGCTGACACATAAAGTGCTGACAAAACACCCTATTCATAACTGGGTGAAATCAGAGTACTAATAATATTTTTGTTATAGTTTTATTAATTTGATTATAGTACTCCCTCCGTCCCGCACTACTCGCACTTATTTCCTTTTTGGGCGTCCCAAGTTACTTGCACTCTTTCCATTTTTAGTAAAAAATTTCACCTACAGCCGTCATTTTTGACTTTCCTATACACTCATTCCTTAATCTCCGTGCCGAAAAGGAAATGAGCGAGTAGCCCGGGACGGAGGGAGTATGTATTAAGGGTTGGTCAAGGAAGTCACTTTTTAATATCACTCCTTCATTCCATCAAATATTTCTCTCTTGCTAGTCAATTATATGAGTTCTAATGTGAATTTTGTGAGATAATAAAAATAGAGAAAATAAATAGTTGAAGAAGTATATTTTAATGGATAGACAGCAATGAAAACATGATGAACTAGCTAGCTAGTCGCGGCTATATTAGTAAGAATTTACAATTTCCTTCGTCCTAACCAAGTTGAGTCACTTCTTTTGAACAAGAAAATTTAGAAATTATATTGAATTAGTAAAATGATAGAGATAAGAGAGAGTGAAATAAGTGATGGAATAAGACGAAGCGTTAAATGAGATAGACTATAATGTGGTTTCTCCACAAGCCTTGGGTTAAGGTTAAGCAATAGTATATTACAAAATGGAGCAGCCTCTGTGCCCCTTCTTTTTCTTCTTCTGTTTTGGCGGCTGCAGTACTATTTTAATGGCTGCATCAAACACACCCTTCACATTCTGCATTCAAACCACATGCTATAATGAGAAAACATAAAGGTTTCACCACACCACAATCACAAATTGAAACCACCTGTTGTGTTTTCGAGCTGCACTCAATGTACGCAGGAGCTCCAATTAGCTTCTTGAGTTCCTCCCCCTACATGGTAAGACAACGAGAGGCGTGAAACAGGAGGAATGATTGTGTGCTGGTAATATCATTGTTACCTGAGCTGTAGTTATCGGAACTGCTCCTGGATGATCGATGAAGAACTGTTTATCATCTCTAAGATCTGTACTACCATTAAAAAAAGGATATTCTGATCTTTTCAAACAAACACATCCCTTCTATATGCTTAATCATAATTCAATAAATTCTAGAATCACCAAAACAATTTATAGGAGGAAAAATACAGATTGGGTAATAAGAATATGTCCATTGCATGCTCTACTGATACACTCTTTTCAACATCCAAGCGCGTGCTCTCATTTCAATCGTGAGGAAGTAATTAACAAAAACCAAGCATGTGTTTTCTTCTACTATTACAAATATATTCTGTTGGAAACCATTGGCATTAGTACATTGTACAAATATACTCTGTTGCTACCTTAAAGAATAAGCATCAAAACATACAAACCAAGTGTGACACTTAAATTTAATCAACTTATGATATGGTTATTTGTATTCCAAATTATTCTTTCACATGGACGTTTTTCTCTAGATCTAATAAATCTTTCAGATGTTGTAACTTTATAAAGCTACTGTCATACGAAACTATATCTGTCAGCCCTCAAACCACATAACACAAAAAAATTGGTATTTATCACTGTAGATCCTAAATACGTAATTACAAACTTCCGATTCAAGATTATATGAAAGTATTTAGTATGATGGAATGTAGTAGACAAGAAGAGAATAGTGAGGAATATGTGTAACTGGCAGGACTAACTGATAGAGTAATAACAAGAAATAAATCACTATCTCACCAAGCTTCGTTCCAACAAGAATGATTGGAACACCTGGCGCGTAATGCCTCAACTCAGGAATCCACTAACAAAATGAAAAGTAAAGACAGAAGAACATGGCATCAGACTACTCGGTATGCAAAACGAACGTAATTACAGCTATAATAATCTCCACAATTCTGACCTTCTTGGCAATATTTTCGTAGCTAGCCTTGCTAATGAGAGAAAAGGCTAGAAGGAAAACATCAGCTCCACGATAACTCAAGGGTCTTAATCTATTATAATCCTCCTGGCCTGAACATATTGTAAGACGAAGCTAAAAAAATGCTAAAACCTAGGAAAATGTACAGAAAGATGAGATGTACATATTTGAAAGGAATTACCTGCAGTATCCCAGAGTCCCAGGTTTACAGTATTACCATCCACAACTACATTAGCGCTGAAGTTATCAAAAACAGTCGGAACATAATCCTGCATTGCAAGGCGGAATAAGGATGTAGTAATTCATTAATCAGCATTGCAACGCCCATTATGCATTAGCAAAACGGAACATGCTACATAACTCAAAATTAGTAAAGCAACACCGCAGCAGACTTTAATCGGTGACCCTCGTCCAATCCAACCTAATTCAACTTTTTAATCAAAGTAACACACATACAACTCTCAATGTAACAT
This sequence comes from Salvia splendens, assembly GCF_004379255.2. Classification (NCBI taxonomy): domain Eukaryota; kingdom Viridiplantae; phylum Streptophyta; class Magnoliopsida; order Lamiales; family Lamiaceae; genus Salvia; species Salvia splendens. The sequence goes on along the minus strand of NC_056051.1, from coordinate 1,860,531 downwards.
AAATTTTGATTTAATCGGTGATTACATTATTCACTCTCTCTCAGCCCTCAGGTCGGCTGAAACCTCAAGTCATAACCTCTTTATTTATTTTTTCCCCATATTTGTTTGTCTATTGGAATGAACTTTCACTTTCCATTTAGAAAAAGACTGTGAAGCAAGCCTCTTCCCAATTAAGCACAGAGGCATCTCAAAAACAATCCATATACAACTACATGAATAACAAAATGCATTTAATTCTCTGAATGGCTATAAATACATAATCTACCTACTGCATAACAAATTCCACAATACAAATGGTTAAATTCCCATTTAGTTAAAGGCAAGAATATAAGGACTCATCTAAAAACACTACCAAGAAACAATTACAAACTGCAAATGGGAATGTAAAGAGAAATCAAGAATTAGGATTAGTAAACAAAGATATTGGTGATTAATTTAAAGAAAAGAAGATAAAAAAAGGAACTAACCGTAGGAAATGTGTTGCTGGTGTAAGAGATCAACATGCAAGTTTTTCCAACAGCACCATCACCCACAGTCACACACTTGATGAATCTGGTTGCACTCATTTCTAACTAATTTTTTTTTCCCAGGAGATGGTCAACTCTTCCTTGTTCTCTACTTCAAGTTCAAAAAAGACAATTCTTTACTCAAATTGAGGCAAACCCATCAAAAATTGAAAAAGAATCTGAGAGCAAAGAGTAAAACAGAAGCAAAAGAATTCACCTTGAAGGAAGCAGGTAGACAGAAATGCAAAGCCTGGCAAAGAAAGGGAAGGACTTTATGACAGCTTTTTCAATCTCACATAAATCTTTTTCATAGATTGGGATTGGGGTGGTGGGGTTTGAGGTGGAGCACCTCTCCCCTTCAAATTCTTTTTTTTCTTTTTCGGCGACGTTTCAATGCTTTGTATGCACATCACTTTATTGTAATTTCACTTTTCACAAACATAATTTTCTCTTCTACTGGTACTACAATTTTTCATTTTAATTCATTTTATTTTTAATTTTTATTACTCTCATTTATATTTATTGATAAATTAATTTAATTGAGAGTTATAAATAATAAAACAAATAGCGTAGTGTTCAATGGTCATGGGTAGCATTGAAGAGCAACTGAAAATTACAATGTTATTATTATTATTATTATTATTATTATTATTATTATTATTATTATTATTATTATTATTATTATTATTCTGAAGAGACGTAACTTAATTGGTATGACACTTTTCATCGGACCAATAAATTAGTCGTCAGAATGACCACAATCACGATAAATGGATAACCGGTCATTATTTTCTAAGAAAAAAGATAGGTCTTGTTGGCTTGCTTGTGTATCTTTTCAGATATAGTAGGGCGAAGTTAATATAATGTGGCTCTTATCTTAATTTTAGAATTATGATTAAAAAAAATCTATCATTGGAATCTTAATTCAATAAATTGAAAATAGAAGTTGGGTGGAAATCATAGTTGGTAGAGGGTTGCCTAAACAAAAAATAATTAAGTAGAGGACAAAGGTTTACGAAATATATTAATCATCATTGAAGAAGTGAGCACATGGGAAGAAGCTTAAATCCAAATAGCCATGTGCATTGGGTTACCAAACCTTCTACCCACTTCTATCCTTCCAATTTATGGTTAATCCAATTTGTATATTTTTGGAATTTAATGAGATTCCAATGCAATGGCTGCCTCTTTTTTAGACAGCCTAAGCTTATGGACCACAATAGTAGATTACTCAGCCATATCGCATAAATTATTTTAGTTCAAATTATATGTACCACACACATTCGCTTGTACTATAATGTATTGTCATTGGGTTTCATCGATTCAAAAGTTTAATATACTACTCTTTAAAAAAATGTGATTTTATTGTTATTTTTATCCACCAAAAATACCTTATTTTCTTTTCAGGACATAACAACTTATTCCCTTCGTCAAGGACACTTTCTTTTTCCGTCTGTTCCGTCAAATATATTGTCTCAAAAATAAGGAAAGAAATAATAATCTAACTAAACAAAAGGCATTGGGTGATTTGGGTCGCGGTTATTTGAGGTGTATTTCGCGAACCACTTGGGCCACCTAGCCCATTCTGAACTTTGTGGCACCGGAACCTAATTCGGCACGGGCTGTGTGGCTTCTTCTTTGGCCTGCTTGTCTTCTTCATTCTGTTCGGCCGATTGTTGAACTCTCATTAAAGAACACTCTTGCATAGCTAGGAGATTAAATTCCCTTACCCATCAACATCTTTCCCTCCTCAAAGTAAATTTTATCCTCTTCATCATCTACAACATCATAGAATGCCTTATGCATGCTCAAAATAGGAACCTAAATGTTCAACATGGCTTCTTGCACTTAGAAGCCCAAAGCACAACTAGGAATTTAAAACATGTGCTCAACAATCAAAGTATGCAAGAACATAGAAAAATAAGTTTTGCTATCGTCAATTAAACTATACCAAGTTACCAACTAGATAAAAATAATTCGTATTGTTGTTTAGAGGTTTTATTCAATGATACCAACTTATAATTAAATTTTTATGCGAGGTCAATAATCCATTGTACTATTATTTTGTATTATATTAGTCATAATTGTTTTATAGCAGTACAAAAGTTTATTATATTGTCTCAAAAATGTTTTTATATTCCATCATTTGACATATACATAAGTACATTTTTCTAAACATGGAGTAACTCATGAATCGCATCAATATACCTTTGAAGACATATGTGTATTATCTGAAAACCATGTTAATATAAAAGATGAAATAGTGCGTCCTTCTTATATAGGATTATAAGTGATGAGTATCATAAGAATCCTTGGAAAATATAGCATGCAACGTTTACTCATCTCCATATCTCAAGTGATTGATATGTGAAGGCCTAATGGCATCATACCATATTGTTTTATACTGGCTGTGAAAGAAAGAAAGCTAGCAGAATATATATGTAGCATATATTATCAATTCAACCATGGCTGGAATCAGACTTGAGAGTAGTAGACAGTGCCAACCAGCTCCCTACCTCAGAGCAGCTCGTTGCCGTCTCTGTATAACCACCACCACTCTCCAACGCCGGCCTATTTGCAGAAACCTTGAACTGTAGAGGAAAAAAAGGCAACTTTTCAAGATCAAGAATTTCTTGCATAGCCCAAAATTAACATGACTGCTTAGTTACCGGTGGCACGCCAGGACTTAGATTGACTGAAGCAGGAGAGGAGGGGATTGTGACTTTGACTGAACGCTTTTCTGCCAAGGGTTTGACTATGGATGGTGATGGTGGTGGTGGTGGCTGATAGAGGTAGGGAAGCTGAGGTGGCATGGTGGAGGAGGAAACTGAAGGAGGGGTGGGAACCTCAACCTGGACCTTCACAAAACTGCTGCTGCTGCTGTTGTTGTTTGGCCACAGAAAAGTGCCCTGTGGCTTGCAGATTCTGAAACCACTCTTCAGCCTTTCTATCTTTGCTGCTTTTTCCTCTAACTGTATTTTTTCCCCTCACCACCTGCACTTAATGCATCTTGTACTTGCTCTTCTTTGCTCTCCAATGCTGTTTTCTCTCTCATCCCCATTATCTTTAATGAAGACCCTGTTTTTTCTGTTTCTGTCACATTTGGAGCTAGCTTCTCAAATTTTCCCTGTTTCAAGATTTCCATACATAACAAATGGCATAATTAACTAATACGAAGATGAAGAACATGTCTATCTCAAAGTCTAAGAAGAAGTCTAATACAGTAGTTCTTTTTTGATCTATAGCTATAAATTGTTTTGCAATTGACATTAACTCACTGTCTTAAATTTTAGATGATGTTTCACCGCATTAATTTGCCCTTCATTTAATACATACCTCAATGTCTTTCACAAAATCAGAGATGCTCATCAATTGTTCCTTGTACTTTTCCTAAAAAATCAAAAATCGAGAGCATGTTTAGTTCAAGATACAGAACTTGGTGATCAACTAAATGAAGCTGAACAGTATACGTTAACTATACCTCTGAAAGGTGCACGCTGCTAAAATCACGTTTTAAGGATTCAAAAGAAGCAGTAAGCTGATCCAGCTTTTGACTTATGTCATACTTGTTTGATTCTTCAGTGAATGATTGATCTTGTTGCTTTTTCTTGTATCGAATTTCACCAATCTCCCTACAATCATGTTAATTGAAGTTAGTGATTTAAAACAAAATCGCATTACTCTTTTTACTACAGTATAGGGTAAGTATATCGACACCTTCTCAACTTTCCAACTTCTTCCTCCAACTGCATCTTTGTTGCCATCAGTTCCAAACTTCTGTTCAAGAAAGCATATATTATTAAAAGTAATACTAAGATTATGTGCACCATTAAACAATAATGTAACATTTCCCACCTTTTAATTTTTGAAACATCACCCCTAAGCAGCTTCAACTCTCTAGCACATATAGGGTCCTGAGTTGGGGAATCACCAAGTTTCCAACCAGGTGGTGGCACCCAATAAGGGTCAGTCACTCCAGCATCCTTCCTGATTTTAACAAGATTAGCGCATTCCAACCAATACTCCATTGCTCCGTCAGGATTATGCCGCCTCCTGAACCTCTCCTGCCCTCCTGGAGCAAGCTTTCCAGCCATATGCTTTAGGAGATGGTCAAGTAGTCCTGTATCGCCTATCCTCTTTCTTGCTTCTGCTCTCAGTTGAGGCCTCAAGATCGGTTTCTCAGCTGTTGCTCCCTTTGATTTCATCACCTCCAAAAGATTTTGCTCAGCAAGCTTGTACCTTCACATTTTCTTGCTTTGATCAATAAATCTAGCAAATTAATGATGTAGAAACAGCCAAACAATGTAAATAGAATATGCCTCCTAATTCACATATACCTTTGAGTAGACCAACGATCTTTTGGATCTCTTTGAATGAGTGATCCCCTTAATTTCTTACTACCCTTGATTTTTTTCTTGATCTGATTCTTCTTCTGCGTCTGATTTGGCATTTGCTTTCTGATATCAAGCCTTGGTTTCTTGGTTTTCCTTATGCTCAAATTCCTAAAAGAGTACCTCTTTCTATTCATGTTCACGTTACTCTCCTCAACCTTGATCTTCTCCTCCTCTTCTTCCTCTTCCTCTTCCTCTTCCTCATCCTCTTCCTCCTCTTCTTCTTCCTCTTCCTCCTCTTCTTCATCCTCTGCATTTTCCTGATCATCACAATTTTCCATATCCTCCCCCTTCTCTCCACAGTCAGCATCTTCATTGTTCTGGTCTTCATCATCAGCAGTAGCTAATACTCCCATCTGAGATTCCTCAACTCCATTGACAAAACTCGAAGATGAGTTCTGAGCAATATAAGCATCATTATTACCATCACTCTCCTTATGCCTACCCAAATACTTAACTTGCCTTCTTATCCCCCATGTCACCATCCCACTCCCCTTTAGAGCCTCAGACAGACAGATACTACCTTTCCTTTGTGCAATCACCCAGAAAGCAATCCAACTCTTCTGCTCCATGAAGACCTCAGCCGGAACTATCCGAACAAGCACTCTCGCTGCCAGTGCCGACCCCATCACAAACTTCTCATCCAAAGAAGGGTGAGACTCCCTCAAGCTGTAGTTGAAGAATGCTTTTAGCGACTCCATACTTGGATACCTCACTGCCACATTCAACTCCGTCTTCTCGCAGACCTTAAGTTCCAAAACATTACACATTAACATTAAATAACATATAACAATAAATATATGCAGTAGTACTAATTAGTTGCTTTTTGGGGAATATAGCAAAATCATATTTCTTGCCATAGCAACTCGGATGGATCGGAGGTGAGCTGGCGTTCTTGGAGGTAACTGAGCGTGATCAATCTCGTAAAGATAACCCTCTTTCATATAGTTTTCTATCGGGGATTTATCTCCACCACCACCAATCAAGAACTGGCTATCTGCATATATAAAGATTTATGTTTGTTAATCATCAGCGATTATTTTAGCTGCAAAGGTAAAGAAATGGTAAAACAGAAACACGTATTATACAGTACTGTTACCTACCTTGAAGCAGAAGAGTACAACGTGGCTCTGCCGCAGCAACATTGCCTTGCACCGCATCATTTTGGTCCATTTCCTGCATCGTAATTAATGTTCAGTCCTTTTGTAATTTTGGCAGTGCTTCAGCATTATAAACCCCCTATTGATTAAACATAGAATGTTTCTGCTAAAGTTATTAACCATACACATGTTTTTGCAGCACATGCAAAATAGACTCAAGACTTCAATTTCAAAACTGGGTTTTAAACAAACTCCTTAAAATTGGGATTTAAATTCATTTTTGCAACTTTCAAATCCACGTGTAATTTATAAAAAAAATGGTAATACTATATTTTACTATACGTGTTATGCAAGCATAATGATGAAAGAAAAAGATTTGGCATTTTTTATTTTGGGTATCTTAGTAATCGTGACAATATACACCCCATGCATAGAGATAGAGCACACAAGCTTATTCAAAGCAAAACAAAATGTATGATTCTCGTAGCCTTGAGCTAGAAAGATTACTATTTTTGGCAGCGCGTGAGATATTATGTGGGACACAAATAACAGACAGAAAGCACGAGAGAGAGAGAGAGAGAGAGGGAACCATGCAGGGCTGATGGGCTTTCTTTGATCGTTTCCTGTAGTAGGTCTCTATCACCATCGTCTGTCAACATTAAGCACAAAAACACGTTCATCAAGAAACTAAAATCTGACGAAAATATAATGTAATCTTAAGTTGTTGGTGCAGAAGAATAATCAAGAGAGTGATACAAATTAAAACTGGGGTTGGCGATTTAGGTTTTTTGGAAAATGAGGAAACATGAAGATTGCGAACAAAATTTCCATTAGTAGTAACATTAATGGTACGGCTACATATCAGAAAGGTGCAAATACTCATATAGAAATCGCAGCAGACAATACGGGGAAAATTAATTATTTTCCCTATGAAAATTGAACGTACAACACTCCATGCAGCACGTATACATACAGCAACAGAGAGAGAAAAAAACAATAAAGCTGCGAAGTCTGGAAAATCTGAAACAGAGATATGTTTTTTCTACTCACAACATTGAATCAACTAACGTGTTTTTCAAACGATGACTGGGCAGATATTTTTTGATTTTCAAGAAGGTGATTTTTCGATTGAAGATGAACAATAAAAAAACTCAAAAGTTGAAAGGGAAAACGAAATCGGCCAAAATTAAACGGAGAAAAAGAAAACTGCAGCAAATCACAAAAGACCGATTGCACGCTGAAATCAAGAGGCCGTTTTTGAACGCGGAGAAGAAATTTTTAGGATCAAACTTTAAATGCAGAAAACCCTAGTTTCTCTACGCAAACACTTAGATGCAAATGCCTTAACTCATTTCTTCAGAAGAAATAGATGTTGTTCTTCAAGTGAAAAGCACAAAACATTGACAAAAAAGTTTGAGAGCGGACCTGTTGTGTGAAAAGTAGCGGAAAATTTATCGAACAAGTGCAAATTCAAGCATTTGCGAGGAGAGAGAGAAGTGAAAAAAATGTAAAAACGGAAGGAGATCGAAGTGGTGAAAGCTTTGAAGAAATGAGTGAGAAATTATTTAGGGATTCGAAAATGTGTTTGAGAAGAAGAATGGAAATGGTTGAGCTCGAAATCTGCTAAATGGCATTCGCGCCAAGAGAGAGAAAAGTTGGTCCCAGTACAATCTGAAATGACTTATATGCCCCTACTGCTGTTCCAACAAAATTCACACTTTATAAAACCGCAATCCAGTTTCCATATAATTTTAAATGATTATTTGTATAGTTATGAGCTCCAATGACAATTTTAACCCTTGTAGTTGTGACTTGTGATGATGCTATATTATAAACATGTGATACGTAAATTAGTAGTAGTTAATCAATTCCTTCTTTTCATAATATGGAGTTGGTTAGTGCTGAATTTTAACTAGGATTGAAGAAACAAACAAAATAATGTTTTGTATTTACAAATAAATTGAAATTAACGAAATAATGTTTTGGGGGTTATTATGCTATATTTATTTTATGTGTGTGATCTTTATTTTTGATATTTGAATTATAGTATAATCATAGGAGGCTTTTTGCTTGTATTTCATGTGGCTTGAGGAGAGAAAACCAAATAACGTAGTTTAAAAATTGGGCTTAACATGACAGTCTTTCCCTCATCTTTATAATTTCCCTCTTCAATATATGCATATGAAATATCTTCCTTTGTAAAAATTTCAACTTCTGGTCTAGGATGTTATGATCTTTCTAATCTATAGTAGGATGTTGGATAATAGGAATATTCTCATTTATGCATCTTATTATTGTGTTTATTACAATTCATGTATTACTAAATAAATCTTGCCAGTTTACAATTGGACTCAAGTGGACTATTATTTGAACTGTATGGTTCTGGATCCAATCTAGTCTCAAAGCACATTATGTGCAACTAAAATACTACTATGATAAGTTAATAAAAATGAAGCAGTATAATGTTTTTTTTAATTGATAAATTAATATAAAAAAATATAGTATAATATCTTTTTGAATTGGAGATCAAACGAATTTCATATCCCAATCTGAATTTTATAAAATCCAATATGAAAGCTCAGGAAACCTCCCAAAAGAGTTTTCAGTATTAAAGTAAATACAAATGATTTTAATTCCGAATCCGAAGAGTTTTTCAGCAATTAAAGTAAATCCAAACCATTTTAATCCCAAATATGTGTATTCATATGCAGAATAATTCGACATGGTCTGAAGTCTGAACCCATACGGTCAGTGAAAAAATATTTCATATTATTATTTTTGAGTATTTAAAAAAATAATTCACGTAAATGAACTTCACATTCAACTAAAATCACATTCCATTATAAAATTAATATAAAAATTAATGCTTAAGATTAATTAAAATAACTAAACCCCTTCTAATTCATATTAAAATATTAATTAGGATACACTACTACTAAGTTTTAGGTAAGATGATTAAGTAAAGTCAATCCTCATAAAATAGAAAATTATGGCAAGCAAATACAGAGGCATAAATTGTTGAAAAGTATAAATAAAACTGGAGAAAATTAATTTAGTTCATCCATGAAAAATCAAAATACAAGGGAATTAATTATTACTGGTCGAATTAACGCATCATAAACGGAAATGGAGGTAAATACAGAGAAGAAGAAGCTAATTATCTAAAGCTGAAGCTCCCATTCCTTAAAAACACATGGGATCTCCACTGTAACTCATCCAAACCACAAACAAATATCACAAAAAGCAACTCCAGCTTAGCTTAATTAATTCACCGGAGTCGAAGAAGGCGCCGCAGAACATCGGTGGCGCCGGCATCCACGCCCGCTGCCTGACAGCTAAGCTTTGGCCTCATCGTGAAGGTCGGCAGAGGCAGGCTGCTCGGTGGCGGAGAGAACACCGCCGATCCCGAAAATACGTCTCCGATCTCGCACTTTCTCGCATCACTCTCCACAATCGAGATCAACGGCACCACTTTCGCTACACCTTTCGATTTTTTACCTTCATTTTTTGGGGATTTTGACTTCCTGCTAGCGGGAGAGCAGGAAAGGCGTCGGGCGGAGGCCGGAAGCGGGAGAAGCGGCGGCTGTGAGGATTGCGATGGCCGGAAAGCGTCGGAGAGAGGTGGATTTTGATGTAATTTTTTGAAATTGGTGGATTTGTATGGAGATATCGATTGATCCAACGATCCGTTCATCATTACTGCCTCCATTCAATTATGATCCCAAATTCCCAATTAAACGAGGATTGGAAGCCCTATTTTGCTACAAAGTTCTATGATTAAATATCTATGTATCTAAGATTGAATATACAATACAAATTAAGTAAAGAAACGATTTATATAATGGAAATATAGAAGAAAATTAAATATGTACCAAAACTAGCTGCAGATATAGAAGTGATAATAGAAAGCTGAAGAAGAAATTTGCTTCTCTGCAAAGTGCAAACCGACTTTCGTGAGACTGAAGCAGAGGGCCATTATATAGAAATCAGAGCACTACAACGGCTACTTTATTTTATTTATTTAATTCCACGTGGAATTAATTATTAAATAATGTTTTTAATCCCGACAACGGCAGACGATGCAAGTTTCCGAGGTGGCTGAATTTCCGATAACTATTTTAATTAATAGGAATATAATATTAAGGGAAATAGGGCAGCAGCCGCAGAAATGAATGCAGCCGTTGGATTATTGCATTACGAGATGTAAGTGTTGTCAAGAGGCTGACCGTTGATCTTCGGATGAGATCGTGACCATACACGCCACAGAATTGCCACACGTGGAGGGATGTGGGGTTTAGGCGTATGGCACCACAAAGCACAAATACAATTATGCAAAAGTAGAAGGGAAATAAATTAGTCCATTTTAAAATATGGAGTATAAAAAAATGATTGGGTGTTGAGTCGGATATATTTTCAACATTGGTTAAATAAATCAAGATAACAAAAGCGATAAATTTGATTTTTTTGCTGGATGATGTGTTTATGGAATAGTACGCCAAATTTGGATTTAGCGTGTCAATAATATTTTTAGGCTGTTTGATGATTATCCGAAATCGTCTCTTTTTTCTTTCACCATTAATTGTCCTTTCTATTAAGCAGCGCATTCACGATAAAAGCCTATTTCTGGAGTCCATTTCAAAGTCCATCTCTATTTTTCATACCATATCCATATCAGCATGCTTATCCCAGAGCCTATCTCTCTGCAATAAAGCTCATCCCAGAACCTATCTCATTTTTACATCATCACTATTTTATTTCAATCTTTTAATTTTTGTGGATGTAATAATAATTAAAGACAACGTAAAATATACGACAAAAAACGTATTTCATTTTAAAAACTAAATAAAGCATAAATGTCTAAATAATATAAATAAAATTACATAAAATGAAATTAAACATTTCTAGTGAGAAAAAATGTGAAATAAAGAAGAATGTGGGTGTGTGAAATAAAGGAGACGAGATTGAGGTATTTATAATAGGAGAAGAAAATTAAAAAATTAATAATAAAAAACGAAAATCGGCTCCGCCATCGGCCCGAGCCTCCGCAATGGAGGCCTATCGAGGGCCGATGCGGAGCCGATGGGGGCATCGGCTGAGCCCATTGATCGGCCGAAGGGCGGGGCGTTGGAGAAGGCCGATCGGCCCTCCCTCCGCAATGGAGGCCGATCAATCGGCTGTGGCAATCAGCCACCATTGCCAATGCTCTTATTTTAATTTTAAATCATTGTAAATTTGAAATTCATAACAATATAAATAACAAATGACTTTATTAAAATTAGAATGAAGTACAAGTCCTACAAATTAGATTTTTCGAAATAATTTAATGTTGGAATATATTGGTGCGTGTCCAAATTTCTTCAATGAGGTCGTCTCATAAATTTGTTATTCGCGCACATAAACACATCGATATGCAATCTCTTGGAAATCTGGGGGAGCACCTTGAGTTGGGGGGATCGATGGTGATGGTCGATCTAGAGGTAGAAGCGCACTACTTGTCATGTGTTGGGATTGTCGACTGGCGACTGCACATTAGTTTGATATTGTCCGCTTTAGGTGGAGTCAAGCCCGCACGGATTTATATTTTTGGGTCACTCCCAAAAGGCCTTAAAATAATTGGGGTTGGACATGAATTATATACATCTTCCAACTTCCTTCACTCATCCGATGTTGGATGAGTTTGTAACCCAACATCATACCACTGCATTGACGTCTTCAACTATCATACTCCATCCGTCACATTAAATATTAAACATTTGGGAATCGACACTAAATTTTATATAGTGTTATTTTGTGAGTTAATGAAAAGAGAGTAAAGTAAGATAAAAAAAAGTATAGATAAAGTTGCTTCCATTTTAGGAAATGTTCCATTTTTAATGGGACAATTCAAAAAGGAAAACGTTTCATTTTTAATGGGACAGAGAGAGTATTATGCATTATTCCCCTTGTCTGATAACAAGTGTCCTACTTTGCCATATCCGTCCGTCCCTCAATAAGAGTCATATTTACTTTTACCATAAATGGTAAGGAGACCCAACATTCTACCAACTTATTCCACCCACATTTTATTATAAAATTAATAAACATAAGTGAGATCCATGTTCCACTAACTTATTTAACTCTCTTTTCTCTATATTTCTTAAAACTTGTGCTCAAACCAAATAAGAGTCATATTTTGAGACGAAGGGCGTATAATACATGCATCCATAATGTCAAAGATTATCTATTGAAACCATGAACTTGGCAAGCACTATCATCCAACATGATTGAACAACTCTGAACGCACGCTTTACGTCTTTCTGAACCGCATCCTGCTTTTGGGAGAACAATGCCATCTTCAAAGTTGTTAGACCCAGGATCATTTTCACGAACACATGGTTTTTAATTTGAAAAAAAAAAATTGCCCCGCCCCCCTCGAAACCATTCAACCTTGGCGGCACAGCGTGAGTCGCAGTGGGTAGCGAGCAACGCCCGCGCCGCAACCTAGCCTCCTCCACATCCCTTCCCTGCTGCTTTCCTGAAATGGATGCCTAAGGCCTAAGGCCTTCAATATATCGATTAACTTAAGTTATTTTTATCAATGTGTCCTATCAACTATTGTTTACATTTATTAACTTGTACACATTCGGCGAATCATGTACTATCCAAGAAAAATATGTAAAAAGTTAATGGTGCATGCATGCAACAACATAGAAATTTAGAGATTTAAAAAAGGTCTGAATTTTGACAATGATTTGAAAAGGTAGCATTGAGTGGTGGGATAAATGAGATACGACTACCGAAAGTTGATCTTGCCCTCTTCACTACGTTATGGTATGTGATCGATGCCACAATAACATAATTTGCTTTAAATTGATCTTCGTTTTCAACATCATTTTAAAGATTGTTACTTTTAATAACATCAACTTTTAAAGAAGATTGCTTCTCTCTGTCATGGGCTTCTAAGGGACATAGTGTATCAGAAATATGACGAATTTGAGTAATTTTTTTCTTATTTTTTTTAATCTTTGGACTTGGGATAAATACTTTGTTCCATCTTATTAATTATAATGGATATTGGTGCCTAATATCGTGAAACTTTTCAAAAATTTGTTTAATATTTTCCACCAGTGACAAATACGGCTACATTTAATTTGTTATTACATCATATAAGATATGATTACCTGAAAAATTAAAAAACTATTTAAGTTCATTATATTATATGCCAAGGTCAAAGTTCGTGGAAAAATATAAATTTTTGAAAAGTTTCATAATATCAAGCGCCAATATCTCTAATTGTAATATCTATCTCAATTGAGTGTGCGGTGCATCGATAATAGGGCTTTATATCAGGAGAATTTCAAATACTAACAAACACAATCGATAATCGTATACTACGTAATATCCTTTATTGAATTAAACAACGTTGTTTTGAATCTAACATGAAGAAATCAGGTGGATTTTCTAAGATAAAACTAACATGAATGATGTTAGAGATGAAACAACTCATTATCCTCTTCGAATACATTTTATGTATGGTAGTGTATACATATTCCTTTAACGATGAATGGCTACTTAAAGTAAATAATTAATGCGACCAACATAAAAAATGGGGCCGAATTTTAATCGATAATTAACCATCATTTTAAATTTGTGATAGAATATATCCAGTACATATAAAAAAGAATAGTATGATTTAAACGATTTCTTCATTAATTAGTTCATCTAGCTAAGGATTAGCCTTTTGAAGTGATCCTAAAGTTTTGCTTTAGGAGTTTGGGATTTTTATTAATGCATAGATCTTTACCTATTACTACTAGACTAGACCACATTCACGTGAAACTCTTTCCTCATTTAATATAATTAATCTATATCTATATCGTTTATCGCTTTTAAGATATGCTATGAGTGTTTTCATAATAGACTTAGCAATCAAGTAAAGAGAATCACGCTTTTTTGTATTTTAAAGATTATTTTAGATTATCAATTTATCATTTTTATTCAAAATAATATGTGTGGTTGATATACGTAATTTTTGAGCAAATTACAATGCTTCTGATATTCCATTTAGTATTTCCCGTCGGTTTTGTGGACTTTTATTTATGGCATATTGGATAATAAAGAAACGGAAACTAACAAACTAGCCGAATTTTACATATTTTAATATTTTAAAATTGATCTAAATACCGAATTACGCAAATACTTACGTACCAGTGGCGGATCCAGGATTTTCGATTCGGGGGTGCAATAAATTTGTATAGTTACTCGGAACTTCAAATTCCGACTTTAGCATAAATTAAGATTAACATAATACTATCTTAATGCTTCATATATAACACTAAAGTAACGTTTATTGTATAGAAGAAAAGTATACTATGTTAATTTACTTTAATTTTTATATATATTTTTTAAAATAAAGTATTTATTTGAAATACTATTACTCTAAGATAGTGTTTATTGTAGAAAAAATTATATATGAACCACTCGTTTAGAATAATTAACACAGAAATATAAAATACTCCTACTAGACTAGTGTAATGTTTATTTATTGGAGTATATGTTGTCAATTAAATATTGTATAAAAATTAAATAAATCAATAATAACGCTGACAAAAAGGATCGAACTCAGGCATCCTGATCATGTAGAGAATTACAGCAACTTACCGCTGCACCAACACCACTGTTTAGTTATTAGCACATATAAACATATAATTAGCATGAAATTTAGGGGTACAGTGGTACCCCTTGTTCCAATGTGGCTCCGCCACTGTTACGTACTGTGTGTCTGAATAAATTATGAGATTGAATCACACTAATATAAATATATATTGTAAGAATAAAAAGGGGCCTAGAGTAGAGTATCTTGTTTATAATCTAGATTGCAATTGATATGTTTTGATTAGAAATTTGGTTGGAAGTTCAAATTCTTAGTAGATGTCCGTAGCCAGACTTAGAAGTCTGAAACCGACCAATTTTTAATTAAGCTAATTACCGCTCATTGATTTCTTAAATGTACTCAAATGAATTTTAATTCAAAGTGCACACTCAAATAATATGGCAAGTGGAAAAATAAAAATAAAAATAAAAATAAAAGACGGACATTGAAATCAATAATTGGTAATAACCAATGATTAGTTAGTGGGAATTATCAAGATAATCAATTAATCACTCAGCTTGTATTAGCTGTAATATTTCAATGATCTTCATAGGAAACCGCATTTGTCATGAGTTAGGCGATACTATTAAATTTTGGTCGGCGAATGTTACATCACCACCTATTAAATAACTAATCACAAAACCAATAATTAATTCTCCAATTAAACCAAATCATACATTAAGAAATTAGAGAAGATATTTTGCTTCTTGTCAACTCTTCATAATTAATGTGTGTCTCCTGTTTGATCAATAGCAGACATGATGTAGTATATTATTGGATTTTTGCTTAACTAGTCCAATAGTATTATTAATTGTATACAATCTTACGCTGTCGCAGATGAGTTGTCACACATCAATAAGCATTAATAAAAAAAATTATTAATCTAATGAGTAATGACCAAATAATACATATTAATTTGGCATTACTCGTAGTTTAGTCGTCTTGTTAGATGATGCGTTTTACATATTTCATTGTTTCAATGAAAATGATGTTCATTTGGCATCAGTGGCGGATCCAGGATTAAAAAACGGAGGGGCGGAATAAAATAATAAAATAATAAAATATTAAATATAACACTTAAATATGTTTTTTTAGCAAAATGAAAGTCTATTACAATTCAAGTAGCTCTAGCATCTGTTAACCGAGACAACTGATTTCTACGGGTATCCATATCTTGAAAACGTTTCAAGATTCTTTCATTAGAAACACTAGCAAAGATGGATCTTTCATTGTATACTACCAAACTGTCATTCAACCACTCATCTCCCATCCTATTCCGCAAGTCAGTCTTGACAAATTTCATTGCTGAAAATACTCTTTCAACAGATGCAGTCGCTACAGGTAAGATCAATACCAACTCAATCAGACGATAATAGTTATTTTTTTTGGTCAACGGGGCGACGTCGGAGACAACGGTGGGGGCGGATATGGAAAATATACATCCGAGATAAGGGAAAATTAGTCGCACGGTGGGGGCGACCGCCCCCACCTGCCCCCCCTGGATCCGCCACTGTTTGGCATTACAAGTATTTTTCGACTTTTAAAATATTTTAGCAGCAATTATACATTATTTCATTTATTGGTAAAATTTCATTCTAATTTTTTTATTAATAAATGAATAGAAGAAATTTAATTGATTTAGCAGCAATTATACATTATTTCATTTATTGGCTGCATCCAATCCAACTTAATCCACGCCCGGAATCATGCTTTTTGGAGAAAAAAAATTTAACTAAGCCTCAAGTTAGAAAAATGGAAAAGGTAAAAGTTGGGTTCCATTATTTCCAAAGCAAAAGTTATGTATATGATGGAAAAAGAGTATACCTTTTCATAGGAAATTTATAAAGGAAATAGTACTATACTAAATCAATCTAAGGTGTAAAAATCAAATAAAAACGTATGTACTCATACACCGATGCATTTTCAATGGCAGACACTTCAATTTCCCTCATTAAAAAAAAATTCCCTCATAAAGTGCTCTTCTTTATTTATATTGACTGTAGTAATTTACTGAATCTGACTTTCGAATATCTCGTCATTAGAGCATTCACAATGAATGCGTAATAGTGGTTGCCACATCAGCATTTCTTAGTCCGCTCTTTCTTTCTGCAAGGATTTCACCCTAGTGTCCACCCTATCAATTATTCATTTTTCATTTCAATTTTAATATTATTTTTTTATGTTTACACACTATAAATAGTAAAATTAGACACTAAATTAGAGAACTAGCAAAAAACATACATTACTTAATTAAAAAAAAATATTACAACGAAAATACTTAAAGATGAACAATTTTAACGACCACTACATGCCCAAACTTCTTCAACCATGTCGTTCATGAGTTGAACATGAGCTTGTCGGTTGCGCATGTTCTCCTGAGTGTGTAATCTTTCTCTGACTCCATAGGGTGACCGGTGGGGTTGCATGACCTGCGCTCGATTCAGCTTCATAGTTGGACCAATCGCCAGCTCTTGCACCTTCATCGTAAATAATCATGTTGTGCAAGATGATGCACGCGTACATGACATTAGTGATATGATGCTTGTACTAGGAACGAGCCGGGACTTTCACTATTGTCCAATGTGCTTGAAGCACACCGAATCCTCGCTCCACGTCCTTCCGTGCAGACTCTTGCCGCTGTGCGAAAAGGGCTCTCTTCGCGTCCGTTGGGCAGGAGATCGTCTTCAAGAAAACTGGCCATCTCGGGTATATGCCATCGGCTAAGTAGTACCACATATGATGCTGCCGTCCGTCGGCAGTGGACTCGATAACCGGACCATTGCCATTGCATTGCTCGGTGAAGAGACTCGACATGTTCAGCACGTTGATGCCAGATCCAAAGACGGTGGTCAACGATGGCTTCAAGGATCATCGTCGGGTGGGTACCCTTATACCCACTGATGAATTGGCCTCTCCACGCTGCCGGATAATTCTTCCACTACCAGTGCATACAATCAATGTTCCCAACATTCCAGGAAAGTCGTGCACCCTATCGTGCATCCCCATCAGGAACTGGCAATCTTCGGCAAAATATGTGGCGCCGAAGGCGTCAATCTCGCCCTAACAAAATTTTGCCACACCCCCGTCCAGTTGTATCCCCGACGTGAAGATACTCGTCGAACATGTCCGTCGTGGTGCCGTAGGCCAACTGACGAAGCGCAACCGTGCACTTCGTAAGCGGGGATAGACCGATTCTGTTGGCCGCATCTTGCCGCTGCTGGAAGTACTCGTTGCACACCTCCACCGCGTGAACAATGCGGAGAATCAGTTCTCGCCGCATCCTAAATCGTTGGTCCCCGCCGGGGCTCATCGGCGAAGTAGTCCTCGAACAGACGCTGATGAGCTAGGCCATGCTCTCGACGGACGGATGGGCCTCGGGACCTGTTCTTCGGCCTGCTCTTGCTCTTGTATTTCATGAATACCTGCGAGAATCTGGTTCCCTAAAACAAACATTGCGAGTTCCATAGCCCGATTTATATCTTCTCCGGGAAACATTTTGGAAAAGTGAGTGAAAGAGAGATGTTTGATTGGAGAGATGTTGTGTGAGGGTTGAGAGATGTGTGAGAGTTGTGTGAGAAATGAGTGAAAGTAAGATGTATATATACACAGAAATTAAAAAAAATGAAAACGCAAAATCGGGCTCGGGCTCAATCGGACGACGCGTTGCAATGGGCGCCCGATATCGGGTGCCTGCAATGGATGCCCGATCTCGCACGATCAGCGCCCGATGGGGCATCCATTGTAGATGCTCTTATAAGATCCATGAATATTGGAATTCAATGGTTTTAATTTAACGTCGGAGAAAGGCCCACTTCAACTGAGACACACAATAGCGAATAGGCCCATTTCCATGTGGCCTAATATATCTATGAGAAATTATTCGCCATTTTATTAAAGAGAGACTGGACTATTGATTGACCAATATAAAAATTATGCAAACTAAAAATTTAACTACAGTGTCGTACATGTTGATAACTACTATTAAACTATAGTAAAGTGAGTAGTACTTTTGTTGTACCTATGTGTCCCATTTTTTATATTTTATGACATTCTCTATTAAATAACTCTTTTTTTTACTAATTTTTGTAAATGAATCATATAGTACTTCACTAAAAGGTAATTATAGATAAGTTAAAGTAAGGCTCGAGCTTTCGGAGGTGCTGCATTGCTGTAAATATGTGTTATTTGGATTGAGATCTGATATCTTAGTTAAGTCTTTCAGTATATACTCTTAAATGGAATTTCATTCTTGTATAAACAGACTTGTTGAAGGATTAAAGATTTGAAAGCACTAAAACTAAATACCATCCTCCATGTACAATTTACATTTGCCCAAGCTAATCTTGGGCCAATTGGGCTATAGCCGAACACGACCTTAAAGCATAATAATTTACATTTACTATCTTCAATGATAAAGTACAAATCATTAAGGGGATCGATCTCTGCCTTTGGGTATGAATCAGTTTTAAATCTTAGAGTCAGTTTTTCCATATATTGAAGTGCCTACAAATTATCCTGGGTATTAGTCACTTAGCTCGCTGGTCGATACCGTTGGTAATTTCCAAAAAATATACAAAATACAATTGTGGTGATTTTATGCTTGCAATTTGATTTTCAAAGTCGAAGATCTTGAGTTGAGTTCATAATGATGTTGCTTTTAATATTTTTGTTTATTATCCATAATAAAATTAAATACTCCCTCCTTCCATGAAAAATAGAACATATTTGTCATTTTTTGTTGTCCATGAAAAATAGAGTACATTTAAAAAAGGAAAGTTTTCAACAATTTATCTCTTACTTTTTCTCATTCTCTCTTACTAATAATATGGACATCACATTCAACTAGCACTACTTCTCTATTACTTTTTTCCATCTCTCTTACTAATAATATAGACCTAACATTCCGCTAACACTACTTTTCTCTTATTTTTTTTCCTTCTCTCTTACTTTACCAATTCCACATTAAAATCCGTGTCATTCACAATGTGTCATATTTTTCGTGGAAGGAGGGAGCATGGGGTACATTTCATCAAATTAAAAAATAATTTTAAAATTTAAAGATAATTTTTTATTTTCCTTTTGTTAAACGTATGAATTATCGGCCCCTCTAGTATTAAACCATGACTTTAATAAACTTTTCTCCTCAAATATTAACTTTCGCTAATAGTAATATTCACTTTTCGAAGATTAAATTTCTGAATCATCGATCATAATTTGGGTTTGAAAAGGTGAGCAAACTGGATATTCTGGTTGGATAATAGGGAAATTGAAAAATGAGCTTATCACAATATTGTCTTATGCACACAGTCGCCAGATTCATCAACATTTTATTTCCATCTATCACTATTTTGGTTGATTGAATTGACATTTCTCTTTCTCTTTCTCTTTCTCATAAAAATAGATTATATTTAATTTTTTTATTTGTTCTATAGAAATCATTTATAATTATTTATAGTATTTCTCCTTTTCTTTATTTTATTATTTATAGGTTTTACTAATCAATTTTCTTCTCTCTTATGTTATTAATATTTTATTAATTACATTAAAATTTGCACCAACTAACAAATTACTATTTGGAAGGGGAGAGAGTAGGAGTATATTTTAAACATAAATCATCAATATCTGGACAACAAATCAATCCATCTGCAGTCCTATAAATACATGACCTGCGCCTCCACCTATGAGTTTCTCACATGCCGCTTAATCATTTCTTCAACACCAATAAACACGCATTTCTAATATTCACATGCAAAAATATTATTGGAATAAAATTTGATAGTAAAATATAATTGTAATACTAGAGTATGTAAACCACTTAATCAAAATGATAAAAAGAAAATTGAACTGAACTGCAAGTGAACATATATTGTCATTTTTGTATAGCTAGTATTACAAATGTTAAGATTGACTTTTAACTAATAAACATAACATAATAAAATAAATATAAAGACAATAAATAAATAATGAGATTTTATCAGGCTAAGAAGGAAATTATAGGTTTTTTTATCATGGTATTCAATTTATAAATCCAACATAAAACCATTATGACTCAACTTTTACAAGAATAATAATCACTAATGTCATTTAAAACTCAACGTTGATCACAAACTTGACGCTATTACGAATCATGAGTATTGTAACTCCTAATAGTGTACAGTATCAAATGTCTATGGTTATTATCAACTTGTGGACTGTTCCTTTTGGGCTTGCTTTGTTTGCGGCGGTTGTAGGTTGTGCTTGGTACGTTGTTTTTGTGGCGCTTCTTTACTCTTGGGAAGCTTTAGTTTTTTTATCAAACTTTTGTACTCTTTTGCTCACCATGTTTGAATGGTTTGAGCCTTTCTTTTTATCACAAAAAAAAACTTGATGTTAACAATTTTTATGTTCAATGTTATGAAAGTATGCAAAAGTTCGATGATGACAACCATGCGAAAAAGAAAGAACACTAGAGTTTTACGTGGTTCGATCGTAAGATCTACGTCCACGGCCAAAGGCAATATGATTCAGTATATTGAGAAATATGCAGAGATTTACAATCACTCAAGAACTCTCTCCAAGAACTCAACACCTCTAATCTAATTCTAAACCAAGAACTAATCAAGTGATAGTTTGGAGACTCTTTTCTTGAATATCGAAGTAGCTGATTAACTATTTCAGATGCAGCCTTCGTCTGCTTTATATCAGTCCCTTCATCCTCCAACGGCTCTCTTGAGATGTTAGTTATCAAATCAGTTATAACTGTTCCAACGGCTACTTCCCGTTTCTCGGTTTGCATCAACATGCCGAAGTGCTGCATGATGCCGAAGTGCTGCATGATGCCGAAGTGCTGCATGATGCCGAAGTGCTGCATGATGCCGAAGTGCTGCATGATGCCGAAGCTCAATGAAATGCCGAGCTCAATAAACCGCCGAGCTCAATAAAACACCGAGCTCACCGAGCTCAATAAAACACCGAGCTCACCGAGCTCAATAAAACGCCGAGCTCAATAATATGCCGAGCTCAATAATATCTTGAACGAGCTCAACCTCTAACAAATCTGCAGCTGTTGAGAATGACATTGACTTTTAGCTTGCTGCATCCAACGGTGATTGTGAGATTATACTCCAACAAACTCCACCTTAATCTCAGAATCAACAATGAATCATAATCCTCTGACAAAACCTCAAACTCATCACTCCACAAGTCCCACCAGCCCCAAGCAGTATTTAAACTTCATGGCTGGCAACGGCTTTGTCAACATATCAGCCGCATTATGCTCAGTAGATATTTTCACCATCTTGACTTCACCTCTCTGTATTTCATCCCTTATGAAGTGCATCCGCACATCTATGTGCTTACTTCTTTCGTGAAACACCTGGTGTTTGGCAAGGCATAAGGCGCTGCTGCTGTCACAGTTTATCTCCACTGTGTCTTGCTTCTCCCCAAAATCTTCTAGGATTCCCTTCAGCCATATTGCTTCTTTCACAGCCTCTGTCATTGCCATGTACTCAGCTTCCGTAGTAGATAAAGCAACCACATGTTGTAATCCAGATTTCCAGCTTATAGCAGTGCCATTTAGGGTGAACACATATCCAGTTTGAGATCTCCTATTATCTCTATTTGATGCATAATCAGAATCGCAAAACCCCACCAGTGCTCCACCTTGATCCTTACAATCTGCCTTGTACAACAGACCATAATCTGAAGCACCCTTCAAGTATCTGAGCAACCACTTCAATGCTATCCAATGCTCTCTCCCATGGTCTGACATAAATCGGCTAGTAACACTTATAGCCTGAGCCAAATCTGGTCTTGTGCATAGCATTGTGTACATTATGCTTCCTATGATGTTTGCATAAGGTATCTTGCTCAGCTCTCTCCTCTCTGAGTCATTCTTTGGTTTCTGATCCATGCTCAACTTAAAGTGAGCAGCCAATGGTGTAGAGACAGGTTTGAAGTCATCAGCCTGAAATTTCTTCAAAACTCTCTGGATGTAATTCCTCTGCAACAACCTGAGCTCTCTCTTTGGCCTATCCCTCAGTATATCCATGCCAAGGATTCTCCTTGCATTTCCAAGATCCTTCATTTCAAACTTGGATTCCAGTTCAGCCTTGATTCTCTCAATCACTCCCAGATCTGCTCCTGCCACAAGCATATCATCAACATACAAAAGTAGAAAAGCAATTGGTACACCATTCCTTTCTCTGATGTAAACACAGCTATCATACTGCGATTTTCTGAAACCAATACTCATCATATGCTCATCAAACTTGAGATACCACTGCCTACTACTTTGCTTCAACCCATACAAACTTCTCTTGAGCAAACACACTTTGTCTTCATTCCCAGCCTCCATGAACCCCTCGGGTTGATGCATATATATTGTTTCTTCAAGTTCACCATGCAAGAAGGCTGTCTTGACATCGAGTTGGTGTAACTCCCAATCATACTTTGCAACAAGAGCAAGCAATATCCTGATGGAACTGTGTTTTACAACCGGAGAGAACACATCATTATAATCAATCCCCTCTTCTTGAGTGAATCCTCTAGCAACAAGCCGTGCCTTAAACCTGACACTTTCAACTTCACCAACTTCAATCTTCATCTTGAAGATCCATTTGCAGCTAATAAGCTTTTGGGTCCCTGGATTCTTCACCAAAATCCAAGTATGGTTTTTGAGTAGTGACTGGATCTCTTCTCTCATAGCTGCAAGCCATTTCTCCTTTTCCTTACTCGACATAGCTTCAGCAAAGGTGGATGGCTCTAAGCACTCCAATACCTCAGCAACACAGAGAGCAAAAAAACTCATCTCATAATCACTGAACCTGGCTGGCTTTCTGATCTCTCTTCTGTTTCTGTCCCTGGCTATAATATGTGATCTCTGATCATCATCAATCTGATCTTGTTGCTGGGGTTGCTGTGGACTTGAAGCTTTATGGGAGCTTGAAGCTCCACCTCCATTCTGATCATCTGGATCACTAGGTGGTGGCTGGCCATGCTGAACTTCTTGATCAATAGATATTCTTTCACCCATCTGATCCTCAGTCTTCAAGAATGGCATATGATGCTCATGGAAGACCACATCTCGGCTCACAATTATCTTCTTGTTCCCCTCTTCAGTGCACCACAACCTGTACCCTTTTACTCCATGTTGGTAACCAACCATTACACATTTCTGAGCCCTTGCATCAAGCTTTCCCTGCTTGCAGTGGGCATATGCTCTACAACCGAACACCTTGAACTGATTGTACTCTCTATCTCCACCATACCATCTGACATCTGGGATTTCATTTCCTATAGCTGATGATGGAGAATTGTTAATTAGCACTGCAGCAGTACACACTGCCTCCCCCCAGAACATCTTTGGCAAGCCTGATGACAAAAGCATGCATCTGACTCTATCGAGGAGTGTTCGGTTCATTCTTTCAGCAACTCCGTTTTGTTGCGGATTGGCCGGGACTGTCCTATGCCTTTGTATCCCATTTGATTTGCAGAAAGACTCAAAATCTTCAGATAAGAACTCCAGCCCGTTATCAGTCCTCAAGCACTTGAGAGTGGTGGATTTCTTCAGCTTCATCTCTGTGCACCATTCTCTGAATTTTTCAAATGCTTGTGACTTCTGCTTTAGGATGTATATCCAGACTTTTCTGCTATAATCATCTATTATCGACATGAAATACCTGCCTCCTCCCATAGAAGCAGGCTGAGCTGGACCCCATAAATCACAATGCGCATAGTCAAGAGGTAATTTGGAGGTGTGTTTACCAGCCTTGTATGGTAGCTTCTTGCTCTTTCCCAGAGCACAGTGTTCACATTCCTTGAACCTCTGATCACTTCCAGCCGGAATGACCCCTTTCTTGATCAGTTCTCTCATCCCACTTTCTCCAAGATGGCCGAGCCTCTTGTGCCACAGACTCATATCAGAGTCCTCTGCAAGATTCACTGAAGCAACAACAGTTTCTGCTACTAGATAGTATAAACTGTTTCTTCTCTCAGCAATCAGCAAGATTTTTCCATTAAGTGAGACATTCATATAGCCTTTCTCAGAAGAAAACCTGAAACCTCTAGATTCAAGCATGCCAAGTGAAATCAAATTCCTCTTAATCTCAGGAATGTACCTGACTTGAGTAAGCAGTTTTGTTGATCCATCATGAGCTCTCAATCTGATATCTCCAATGCCTTTGATGTAGCACATCTGATCATTCCCCAACATTACTGACCCGGTTGCCTCAGAAAGGTTTTCAAACCAAGCTTTGTTGGAACAAATATGGAAGCTGCACCCGGAGTCCATTATCCAAGAACTCTCTATCCCACCACTCACCACATTCATGATCTGGGGTGGATCTGTGTCTTCTGCAAGATCAGCCTGATTTTGGGTAGCCTTCTCTTCGTTTTGCTTCCTTTTCCACGAGTAGCAATCCCTTTTGAGATGCCCAGGTTTCTTGCAGTAATGACAGCTTCGCTTCTCCTCATTCTGCTTCTGATACTTAGGCTTTTGATTCTGATTGAGTTTCTTTTTCTTGCCTTTGAAAGCCTTTACATTCAAGGCTTGACTGCCACTTCCTTCATTTGTCGTCGAAGAGTTCTTTTCCAGCTCCTTTGATCGAAGAGCACACTGAACTTCTTCATATGTGATGCCAGATTCTGCATTCCGGCCAAACAGCATTGCATCTTTAAGATGCTGGAATGTTTTGGGAAGAGCGTTCAAGAGCAAGATGGCCTTGTCTTCATTCTTCATGGGGCCATCTACATTCTCCAAATCATCCAGATTCTTGCTGAAATCATCAATCTGCTCTGCGAAGGGGCGGGCTTCAAGAATCTTGTATGAAAAGAGGCGCTGCTTCATGTATAGGCGATTAGCAAGCGACTTGGTCATGTACAGCGCTTCGAGCTTCGTCCATACCCCATGCGCTGTGGTTTCCTTCGCAACCTCGCGCAACACCTTGTCCGTGAGATTGAGAATAATGGCGCTATGGGCTTTCTTGGCAATCTCAGCCTTCTTCCTCACGCTCTTCTCATCGAGATCTTCTTTTTCTTTCCCCTTCGGATCAATTGGCTCGATTGCTTCATCGAGCCCTTGCTGGATCAACAGAGCCTTCATCTTGATCTGCCACAGACCAAAGTCATTCTTCCCCGAGAATTTCTCCGCTTCGAACCTCGTCGTCGCCATCGATATCAACTCCGATTGCGTTTCCCACAGACGGCGCCACTTGTTATGAAAGTATGCAAAAGTTCGATGATGACAACCATGCGAAAAAGAAAGAACACTAGAGTTTTACGTGGTTCGATCCCAAAGGCAATATGATTCAGTATATTGAGAAATATGCAGAGATTTACAATCACTCAAGAACTCTCTCCAAGAACTCAACACCTCTAATCTAATTCTAAACCAAGAACTAATCAAGTGATAGTTTGGAGACTCTTTTCTTGAATATCGAAGTAGCTGATTAACTATTTCAGATGCAGCCTTCGTCTGCTTTATATCAGTCCCTTCATCCTCCAACGGCTCTCTTGAGATGTTAGTTATCAAATCAGTTATAACTGTTCCAACGGCTACTTCCCGTTTCTCGGTTTGCATCAACATGCCGAAGTGCTGCATGATGCCGAAGTGCTGCATGATGCCGAAGTGCTGCATGATGCCGAAGCTCAATGAAATGCCGAGCTCAATAAACCGCCGAGCTCAATAAAACACCGAGCTCACCGAGCTCAATAAAACACCGAGCTCACCGAGCTCAATAAAACGCCGAGCTCAATAATATCTTGAACGAGCTCAACCTCTAACAAATCTGCAACTGTTGAGAATGACATTGACTTTTAGCTTGCTGCATCCAACGGTGATTGTGAGATTATACTCCAACATTCAACATGTTAATACTCATCCCTCGTGTTTTTGTAGAAATATAATAAATCATTCAATTATTGGGCAAACAATCAAAAGCATATTCGCAAAGAATTATTATTATTAAAATCAAATGGGGTTTAGAAGTTGGATAAATAACCATAAAAACGTTCGGATCTATTATTCTCATGCCTTGAATTTTATGAGTTTAGTCACTCAGAGATAAATAGCTTAAAACAAAAATAGAGAAAGACATAGAAAAACATAAAACAAACTTGATAAATCCATGCAGAGAAATTTGTTTTCTTCCTCTTTTTTTTAAAATCTTCGCCTTGTCTTGTTTGATTGATTGCAAAGCTCCTACAGGCTACATGTAATATGGATGTGTACAGAGGTGGACCTACGTTTGATGATGGGATCCTTGGAGCCCCCATCAATTTGAGATTTTATTATATACCAAGGCCCCATCAATTTGAGATTTTACTATATATATAAAATTTGAGATTTTACTATATATATATATTCATGGCTGCCTCTGTTCCAATAGAGCACGGGACAAAATTTATCCCGTGCCAATTTTTCATGGTTTGGCGCTATTTTGTAAATTTTCTTATCCATCTTCATTTCTCTACTAATCAATTAATTTTTATAATTCTCATAATTAATTCATTAGCTAATTAATTTATTTATACATTTTCAATTTTCTCACACTAGTAATTTTATTTAACTTTTATTTATGTAAATGTTGTTATTGTTAGATTACAAAGTAACGTATCTTTAATTTATATTGTTCATTCTTAAAATTATTTCTCTAATCATCATCTCTATCTCGTAGCTCTGTAATGTTCTTGTCAGACTGTTTCTGACGTCGTTTGTGAGAAATATTCTAATTAGTGGATGACACGACTAATGCATGATAAATAAAGTTTGTAATTAGGAATGACTTTCCATTTTTGGTATGAGAGTAATTTTGGTGGAATGACGAAAATGGAAAGATGAAATTATTTTTTTTGGACAAATGATATACCAATAATTTGGACTCCCTAGTATTAAAATCCGGCGTCCGTTACTGGATGTGTATTATCTTGTTTGATTGATTGCAAAGCTCCTACATGCTCCATGTAATATGGATGTGTATTAAGTTGTATGGAATATGGATGTGCATTAAGATCTTTGAATGTGTTTGTTATGCATTGTAACAATCTAGCAATGGCTCCCAACATAGACTATAAGTTTTTCTAGCATGTATTCATGCTCTTTTCAGAAACATTCTAAGAGTCAACCATCATAGAATTATCCAAGGTCCAAGGATAAACACATAAATTTGGTATAAGTAGCACGTGTGAAATATGTTATAATGTAGTACTCTATTACTTTTTCTTTTTTATTTCTTTATTACTTTATTAATTATGCATTAAAATTCATGTCTAACTAAAAGTGCATATTATTGGGAGACGGATGAATTATTTCACACCATTACTACTAAAATAGACTTGCCAATAGATCGAGTTGGCCCATGCCAAATGGCTTTTTCCCAAAATTAGGTCGATTCTAGTTGACATACAGATATGATCAGTTGACACCTATAAAATAGGTTGTTGACATAGTTGTCAGTTATCAATTTAAGATAATTGTCAACCTAACAGGACCATATATATATATATATATATATATATATATATATATATATATATATATATATATATAGAGAGAGAGAGAGAGAGAGAGAGTTGTGATCATATGATAACCCCCAATTTGTGTGATAACCCTATAACCAAATCTGGACCACACATATTTTCTAATCTTGAGGCTGAGATTCAAACTTAGATTTACTTCATAAAAAAAGGCGCAGGGGGTAAATATGTCATTTCTCTCATTTAATTTCTGAATTTCGCTCCATTCTTTCATTCTCTCTCAGTTCGATTCTCTCCTCTTTCTCAGCGATTTTGTTTCCATATTCCTCTTCTCATCGATTTTGTTCCCAGATTTGATGGTGTTGAGGGAAGAATTCTAGTTGATGAAGCTTCTGAAGCGGCAGACGACGCCGGATCTGGAACAGAATCGCACCGTCTCTTCCCGGAAGAAGGCCGGCCGAGAAATGTTGACTCTCCTCGCCACCGTCATTAGACAAAGCTAGAGAGTCTTAATTTCGTTCCAAAAATAATTGTACCATAAAAAATGAGAAAGAGGGTGCATGTACAATTTGATTGGTACACCTCAAAACTCTATATATCTCTTTTTTTTTTGTAATATCAGCTAAAACTAAACTCAGCATCAACTCAGTTTTATAATTAATTTGATGATGATTTTATTCGAATGGGTGAGATCTTCTTTATTTGTTCAGTAAAAAAAATTTTGAAAGAGGTTTTAGTGTCTTTTTTATCTGTAATCTTGCCTAGTATTTAAACATAAAAAATCATTTTTTGTATATTTGATGAGCTATCCAATACATAGTTGTATACATGTTCTTCATTTTAGTGATGCTAAAATGATAGTTTTGCCGGATAGAATGATACTCTGAGTTGATAAAATGATACTTTTACTTTTATCCCCTGAAACTATAATTTTATCCCCTGAAACCATCATTTTATCAAGTGCAACTATCATTTTACCTTCTGAAACTATCATTTTATCCCCTGAAACTATCATTTTATCCCCTGAAACCATCATTTTATCAAGTGCAACTATCATGTTACCTTCTGAAACTATCATTTTAGCCCTTGAAACTATCATTTTATCCCCTAAAACCATCATTTTATCAAGTGCAACTATCATTTTACCTTATGAAACTATCATTTTATCCCCTGAAACTATCATTTTATCCCCTGAAACCATCATTTTATCAAGTGCAACTATCATTTTACCTTCTAAAACTATCATTTTATCCCCTGAAACTATCATTTTATCTCCCGAAACTATCATTTTTATCCCCTGAAATGATAGTTGAATTGCATGGATGAATAAGTATCCAACTTCAGAGGTTGATGATTGTGCAGTGGCCTGCCTCTTTCTCAACTCAACAACCAATTCAACACCACACCCACTAGCCCAACTCACACAACACTAATACTCCATGTTTTGGTAATCGTTTAAGATTTCCAACTACTATATGTTTTATTACTGCATATTGTGGGATGGGATTCAAGCTTCTTCATAATTACTGTTATTTCTTTGATAATTTTTTTATTTTCGTGCATTATAATTTCTTGAAATCACATCTTATTTAGAGTAATGTTTTTTTATATAGCGTTGTTGTAAAATTGTTTTTTTTCCTTTGGTCTATATAATACAACAATTCGGATGGAAAATTAAATTAATTACCAGTATATGGCATTATGACAAAATGAATATAGTTTTCATTTATATTTATTATCTATTTTTATTGATTAGGATGATCGATTGATTTGTAGGTATGTACATAACTGGCGGCCCGGCCGGGTGGAATGATTGAACTGAGTATTCACCCGGCCGGGTGAAACTCTCTGGAGTCTTCATAAACAAAACTGGCGACCCGGCCGGGTGGAATTATTCAACATAAATTCCACCCGGTCGGGTAGCACTCCCGGCAGTCGCGCACGGCTTTCGTAGATCGGCTATATCTCTCTCATCCGAACTCTGATTGGGGCGTGTGAGGTACCCACGCGAAGCTCTTTCGATGATGAAGACAATGGTAGTCTCCAAATAGGATTTGGACCCCATCTTGATAGGAAGATTAACGTTTGAAGCAGATCCCAACCTCGTCTTGGCTCATTTTGACCATTTTTTACCTATTTTAACTTCAAACACTAGATAAACTCATCAAAACACCTTTATAGTGAAATATGGACATAAACTCTAAGATAATGCAATGAAAGCACACAAAAGATCATGTTTAATGTCCAATAAAACAGTTAGAATCCGAGTTTATCATAGAATGATATTCTGAGTTGATAAAATGATAGTTTTGCCTGATAGAATGATACTCTGAGTTAGATTTATAGTTGTTTCACTGATGTTAAGTGATTATGAAAACCGTAGTTTCTGTAGTTAGATTTATAGTTGTTTCACTGATGTTAACTGATTATGAAAATCGTATGGCCTTTGTTTTATGTTTACATGGTTAGATTTATAGTTGTTTTGCAAATAAGATTGAAGTGAAATCATAATAAGAGTGATGTGTTTTGTGAACAAGAGTGAAGTGTTTTCTGAACAAGAGTGATGTGTTTTGTGAAAAAGAGTGAAGTGTTTTCTGAACAAGAGTGATGTGTTTTGTGAACAAGAGTGAAGTGTTTTCCGAACAAGAGTGATGTGTTTTGTGAACAAGAGTGAAGTAAAATCAGAATAAGAGTGAAGTGTTTTCTGAACAAGAGTGACGTGTTTTGTGAACAAGAGTGAAGTAAAATCAGAATAAGAGTGATGTGTTTTGTGAACAAGAGTGAAGTGTTTTCTGAACAAGAGTGATGTGTTTTGTGAAAAAGAGTGAAGTGTTTTCTGAACAAGAGTGATGTGTTTTGTGAACAAGAGTGAAGTAAAATCAGGATAAGAGTGATGTGTTTTCTGAACAAGAGTGATGTGTTTTGTGAACAAGAGTGAAGTAAAATCAGAATACGAGTGATGTGTTTTGTGAACAAGAGTGAAGTATTTTCTGAACAAGAGTGATGTGTCTTTGATTTTTTGCTATATTGATTTTTTTTCTCATATCCATGAAGCTGCTGCAGCTGAAATAAGGTCTAAGATGCGTGATTGAAACACGATTGCAAAGGACACAGCAGAGGACACGACAAAACACGATTTGTAATTGAAACTATCATTTTATCATTTCAAACTATCATTTTATCCACTGAAGCTATCATTTGAAACTATCATTTTATCATTTTATGCAAAAGTATCATTTTATCATTTGAAACTATCATTTTATCATTTGAAACTATCATTTTATCCACTGAAACTATCATTTTATCCCCTGAAACTATCATTTTATCCCCTGAAACCATCATTTTATTAAGTGCAACTATCATTTTACCTTCTGAAACTATCATTTTATCCCCTGAAACTATCATTTTATCAAGTGCAACTATCATTTTACCTTCTGAAACTATCATTTTATATGATAATATTAGCTTTCAATACAACTTTCAATTTGTTGCGATTTTATTAACAAGCTAAAATCTCCAAATCAAAATTTGAAGATCAGTATTATTCCTTTCATTTCTTAAAAGTACTATTATTTTCATTCGTCGAAAATGTTTTCCACAACTCATTATTTCTAATTAATAATGTGGACAATAGTCACAATACAACAAGCAAAGTTTAGTACTCTCCAAATTTTGGGATTTTAGATAAAAATATTTATGTATATTAATCATATCAAAATTATCCATATGCACTGTATATTATTCCGCAGCATTCTATACAACGCGGCATTGCTTCCCCCACCCTACACCACCCCCTCCCCCAAAAAAACAATAATATTTCTCACACACAAGTATATATTCTCATCACATAGTGAGAGTGAGTAAAGGCAAACCAGCTTATGCTATATTTACATAACAACGGTGCGTCGTGATCACGATTCATTCACAAATCCAAGCAGATTACTCACTCGTATACGCATACACTCTCTATCTCTACACATACATTAATATACGATGGCGACATGGCGACTGAAGAGGCGGAGGCGGCGGTGGCGCTGATGGACTCGGACGGGGACGGGTTGTTGGGTTTGGAGGATTTTCGTGAAGATAGTGGAGGGAGCGGGAGAGGAAGAGAGGCAGAGCGATTTGATAGGTCAAATTTTGATATATCCGAAATGACAATTTTGCTCTTATATAACCGAAATATGATAGTTTTATTTGATAAAATGATAGTTTTGTTAGATTAAATCTAGACCACATATTTTAAAAATGTGTGATGGAGATTTAGTTATAGGGTTATCACACAAATTGAGGTTATCATTATAATGCGCACACACACACACACGCATATATATATATATAGGGATGTATTCATTTCCTTTTTGTATCTTTTGTTCTATTGTTCTTTTTAATCTCAGCCCCACGATTTTGTCATCCGACGGTTAGATTGATATCACGTGTCATTTAATAATGCAGATTTTCAGTTGAATAATGCACACCGACTAATAATGCACCATTATAGTGTAATAATGCAGATTTTCAGTTGAATAATGCACACCGACTAATAATGCAAATTTTTCATCAAATAATGCAGATCATCACAACCATCCAATTCAAGGATCCAAGGGCTGTGATTAAAAATAACATTGGACTGAAAAACTGCGAAGGACCTTAACACACCCCTATATATATATATATATGAAAAAAATGATATTTCATTTTTTATAAAAAAAAGTACTAATACATTTTATTTCTTTATCAAAAGTGTATCATTGTGGTGTCTATACATTTTTTTTTACAAATATTTTATTAAAATATTTTTGAGTGAAAAAATGACTTTTCATATGTGAGTGGGAAAATAACCAAATCGAAAATGATACTTTTTGGTGGACACTCAGAAAAAGAAATTGTGTGACGCATTTTATTCAAAGAGAACATTATTTGTTCATGTAAAGTCATAGAAATATTCTTCGGTAGGCAGCAATTGATGTTACACTATAGATTATATAAATAATATGAATAATAGTAGGTAATTGTAGGAGCTTGACCTAAAGTTGGAGTTGATTTCTCTGTAGTGTATATCTTGTTTGCAATTTATTAGATTTCCTAATTATTCTTATTGTTCACGATTGAAATTTAAAAAATAATATATAACATTCTCACGTTAGTCAATGTTAAAATAAAACTGAAACTAGTATATAAATCTCATGGGTCATTCATTCTATTACCAATTGATTTTAGAATGAAACTCATGGATTTCTATCATGATATCAGAGCGGGTCACTGATCGTGGACCAAATTTAATTGATCCAACAGTATATCTGGACTGGAATCGAAAAAAATGACTGACCCAGTAGTATATCTGGGCTTAAAATTTGGGCCAATGGTCCAACCGATCAGCAAAAAATTGGGCCAATCATCCAATGATAAAAAAGTCCAACCCCTCCTAGGTTCACCTTGAAGGGTTTGAGGGAGAGTGTTGGCAATTGAAACTAGTATATAAATTCCATAGGTCACTCCT
Source organism: Salvia splendens (assembly GCF_004379255.2). NCBI lineage: Eukaryota > Viridiplantae > Streptophyta > Magnoliopsida > Lamiales > Lamiaceae > Salvia > Salvia splendens. The sequence goes on along the minus strand of NC_056051.1, from coordinate 1,826,950 downwards.
CCTATCACCAATTTATTTTAGGATGGAATCCATGGATTTCTATCACTTGTTTATAGTACTCTACTACCATATTTGAGATGGAAATTCAAGATGTTGCTTCTGTAGTTAGATCATTCGGTATCTGAATTTAGTCATGGAGAGATGAATACAGTCATGTTAAAATTGAAAATCGAATAGAAAGAAGATAGAGAAAATACTAGAAAAACGTGTTAAAATCTCTTGAATCTTGACCCAAATCGACTTGGTGATGATCATATCTTTATTTGTATAAGAGTTGATAACCCCTCTTATGAGTCCTTTTAAGGGGTGAGTGCTCAATTCAAATATGGTAGTATCAAGGTGCAAATTTGTTGTGCTTTCTGTGTTGGTATGCTCGAATATCACTGATGAAAAGTTGATCTCGTCAGTTTTCTCTCTTCAATTCTCTCTGAATCTTCATTTCTGGTGTTTGAATCGATTCGTATTTGTTTGAATCTAAATTTTGTTTCTCATTCTCTGTTTTATTCACCGATCAATATCTCTTGAATTTGTCTTTTTTTATGTATCTCGGTATTCTAAATCCGTGTCTTCTGCCTTGCCGATTGAAAGCTCAGTAGAATCTCTACGTTTGTCTTTGAAATATGTGAATCTCAAATCTATTTTTGAAAAATATCTTGATCTGTTTCTGTTCATCCATCTGACGGTTAAGTCTGTTTCTGTTCTTCTCTAAAATTGTTTCCGTTCTCTCACTGATTAAATCGGATGATTTCTCTATTTTCCTATCAATTTTTGATTGTCCTCTTTGTCTCTTGCCGACTTAATTGGCGATGCCTTCTTCATCGTTTGTCTTAATTCGAAGGACTAATTTTGTTGAGATTGGAAGCTTCTATGTTTTGTGAAGTGAAATGTGAAATAACATATTGGAAGTTGCTGCATTGAAAAGTTGAACTCAAATACAATAGCTCTAATTCCAGAAAGTAATATGTTCAAGATGGAATTAGAATAGTTAGAATAAGATTGAGATCGTAGTTTATGTTCTTGTCAATATAGTTAGAATACGATTGAGATTGTAGTTTGTGTTCCTGTCAAGACGGTTGCAATTGATTTGCTTCCATTTTGAGGAGGTTGTTGAAATTGAAAAATTAAGTTTGATCTAATATTTTTTTTGTGAAATGATTTTCAATTTCTCAAAGCAATCAAAGATAAAACATAGGTCCAACAAAAATATATTGAATCTAAGCTAAAAGAAGAAAGATCAACACTGAATAAGGTGGAATAAATGATAAAATGTCATTGATGGAATAAGCTAAGGCACTTACACAATGCTAACAAACATCCATGGCTAAACCTTCAAGGAATCCACAAGTCTCAAAGTAATACCTCTACTTGATTCATGCTTGAACTAGCAATTGATGGAAATTTCATACTTGAGCTAGCAATTGATGGGAAAAGCAACCTAAAAAACTAGGAATTGGATACAAACCCTCAAGGGAGAAGAACAACAGAGCTCACAAGCTACAAATTCAATGTTCAACCAACAAGAAAAATGGGAAAATGTGCTATTTATAGTTTAGGCCCAAATTCCAAGAAAATGGCCCACAAAATCTAAGTCCGCGTGATTCGCCCGGTCAAGTGAATTGTAAAGCCCAAAACACCCGCCCGCGTGCTCTCTGGATTCACCGCTATTCAATGCGCGACTTTCGTAAATCGGTCATAACTCCCTCCACCAAACTCTGATTGGGGCTTGTAAGATACTCACGCAAAACTCTTTCGAAGGAGAAGAAATTGGTGGCTTTTCAGAGCATTTGGACGTCATCTAGATAGGTAAAATGCTGATTCAAGGCTGTTGTAGGTGAAAATTTTGATCCACGGCTTTCATGATCGTATCATCCTCCCCTTATTGGAAATGATTTGTCCTCAAATCCGGGCATTCTCTATTCCTCGCATCCTTAGGAGGTCCTCTAGCTTTATTGGATCCTTGGCATGCCTTCTCTCTCATCCTTGGACCCTAATCAATCCATGGCTCACGCCGAAGTGAATACTCTTGACGTCTAGCACCCATGGTCATATCAAGATTAGCAGTATTGTTAGGCTAGTTAAAGTTGTTACTCCTATTATTAGTTACTTTAGCACTTTATGTAGTCTATAAATAAGATTTTTGTTGTAGTTTAAAACAAGGCAATGTTTTCATTAAAGAAATCCGTCCTTTTCCTCTTCTTTTCATATGCGACGGTTATCTCAACCATGACAGTTTCTTCCTCTCTTTTGCATTCCATTCTCCATAACCTGGAATCAGAGCTGAAAATGAAAAACACAAAAAAAAAACACATTTTAGAAGGGATCGAACTAAGTTGCGAGAAAACCGAAAATCAATCGGCAAAAACACAAAACAAGAGATAGATCCGATAAAATTGGTGAAGAACTGAAACATATTTAGAGATCGGAAATGAAACAAACGCATAATCCGATTCAAGAGAAGTCTGATGTGTCATTCCGATCCACACGTGCGGGAGCTTGTTAAAATCTCTTGAATCTTGTCCTACATCGACTTTGTGATGATGCTATGTCACTATAAAACCTTTTAAGGGAGTGAATTGGCTCATTTCTAATGAGATCCATTTAAAACAAACTAGGTATGCATTATTTTCATATAAAATCAACTCAATTATATTTGGTATAAATAAAAAAATGAAAAAAATGCGGATAAGACCTTTCTCTTCCGCTCGAGCTGCCTTCCCTGCACTGCTTCCTGTAAAAATCATGGATTAAATATGCCCGGTCAATGGATTTTGACCAAATAATAAATGTGACGAGACATTTAATTTTGTGAAATTAAATGACATAGCGTCGATCTACATTTTACGTAGATAAATGTAGTATATTCACTTTCTCAAATCCGATTTTCGGTGAGTGAGAAATAGTGGATTAAAGTTGGGCATAATTAGCTTTTAATTAAAGCTTGGAGTTGGAGCTTAGGGAATAATGAACTAGTGTTAATTATCCCATATTGGAGGATTAACACATCTTTTAATGTGTATAAATTAAGTGACTTTATGTTACTTAATAATTATAGTGGACCAAGATGGGTGAAAGAGCCCACACGCGCGCGCCGCCGCCGCCCGCCCGCCCGTGCCCGTGCCCGTGCTCGTGCCCGATCCCGATCTTGATCTTGATCTTGATCTTGGACTTGGACTTGGACTTGGACTTGGACTTGGACTTGGACTTGGACAAGTGGCTTGACACGTCGTCAAGCGAGGCACAGTCACGGCTGCCACGTGAGAAATCCACACGCTCCACACACGGGTGGCACACTCCAGCCACACGCCTGTAACCGACGTCGGTTACGAATTGCCATGATGAGCCTTCAATGGCTGGTTGACCCTGCATGGTGGCTTGGCCTATAAATAGGCTACCCATACCACTGCATTAAGATACACATACAAGCATTCTGCATCATAAGCTCTCTCCCTCTCTCTGCATTGTTTTCTGTCGAAGCTCTGCCCTCTCCTCCATCCCGTTCGCCGGAGCTCTACTGATTGCGGTGCTGTATCAATAGAGACGTAGCCGTTTTATCTTTGGGGACGACACGCCAAACCGAAGAGCACTACCGGGGCGTATCTCGTCTTGCGGGAAGAGGCATCCTCGACTCGGCTAATCATACTGGTTTAGTAGTTTCGATTCTACGTTGTAATTTTTAAGTTCAGTTCCTCCTTTTCCTTTCTTTTGGGTGTATTACGCCTGGTTTTTGTTATCTCTTGTAATCCCAGAAACCAACAATCGCAAGACGAGATAACTTGCCTTTGAAGGGATTTGGACCTTTTAAACTTAACTTAATAATTTCGAAACTTAAACACCTTTGCTGGTGATGTCGACGGAATCTAACACCACTGCTGTCGCCACCACCGCCGCCATTCCTTACACCATGGCGACCACTGGACCGGTCAACACGTTGTCGATTCCAACGATGATGCCCACTCCCGGGCGCTATCCCTCTTCATCAACAACCCCTTGGGAGTTCGTTAACCCCCTTGGGCTCACTGGTGGATCCACCTCGAGTGGATCGGTTGGTTCCACTTTTAGTGGTTCCTTCGGATCCTTTAATGGATCGAGTGCTGGGGTCTTCGGGCCTCACACGAATGCTGGGGCCTTCGGGTCTCATGCGAGTGCTAGTCCCTTCGGGGATAGTACGTTCATGGCGGGCTCTATGCCTAACGTGAATGGTGGGGGCTCTATGCCCAACCACGTTGTTGGCTCCTTCGGGGGCAACGGAATTGGTTCCTTCCAAGGACCAACTGCGGCACCTTTGGCACCAAGAATGATGCCACCGGCCGAGAAACCACCCAAGTTTGGAGGATCAGACTTCAAGAGGTGGTACCAAAAGATGTTGTTCTACTTGACAACATTGGGCGTCGCCAACTTCCTCACGGAGAACGAGCCGCCCGCGCCAAGCGACCAAGAGACTAGGCTCGAAGTCATGGCGGACTATGAGGCTTGGAGAAAAGGGGATTATCTATGTAAAAACTTTATTTTAAGTGCATTAGATGATAGCCTCTATAATGTATACTCCAATGTAACCACATCTAAACAAATGTGGGAGAGCCTAGAGAAGAAATATAGCATAGACAATGCTGCAGGGACTGAACAGGTTGTAGCATCCAAGTTTATGGACTACAAGATGGTCGACTCTCGACCCATCATGGAGCAAGTCCAAGAGCTCCAAATGATCATCCACTCCTTAGTGGCTGAAGGGATGACCTTGCCCGATAAGTTCCTAAGGTGCACGATCATTGACAAACTCCCTCCAAGTTGGAAGGACTTCAAGAGTTATCTCAAGCACAAGCGAAAGCAGATGACCCTTGAAGACTTGATCGTGAAGTTGCGCATTGAGGCCGACGTGCGCAAAAGTGATCAAAAGGCTAAGGGCTTCACCCCAAATGAAGCCAAAGCCAACCTGTTGGAGCGGGGCGGTTCCTCCAACAAACGCCCTCGCCCAAACCGTCCAAACGACAAAGGGAAGGGAAAGCAGCCTTCAAAGAAGTTTGAAGGCGACTGCTACAAGTGTGGCAAACCAGGCCACTTTGCTAAAGACTGCCGCAGCAAAAAGAAGAAGCCGGCTGCCCACGTCGTTGAGAAGGAGTTCAAAGACTGGGATGAGAACGACCTCATTGTTGTGGTCACTGAAGAGGTCAACCTTGTTAACAACAACAAGGGTGGCTGGTATATTGATACCGGCGCTAATGCACATGTTTCCGCAGATAGGAGTATGTTCTCCACCTACAACAACGTTGAAGGGAGAAAGATAAACATGGGGAATCAAGCCTCGTCTGAAATCCTCGGAGTTGGTGATGTAATCCTCAAGATGACGTCTGGCGTCTCAATCACCTTGAAGGATGCGCTGCACGTTCCGGACATCCGGAAGAACCTAGTTTCAGGATCAATACTAGTGAATAAGGGTTTTAAACTTGTATTTGAATCCGATAGGTTTGCATTGTATAAGTTTGGGAAGTCCCTCGGAAAAGGTTATGTAACCGACGGACTTTTCAAGCTTAGTGTAGCAACACTGCGTGTTCCAAAGCCATTGGCTAATAATAATAAAACATCTACTTCCTCTTATTTGACCTAGTCTTCAAATTTGTGGCATTGTAGATTGGGACATGTAAATTCAAAAGCCATTAAAAGATTAGTAAATTTAGATTTACTAAAGGCTAATGAATTGGATATCCAAGATAAATGTGAAATTTGTCTTGAAGCAAAAATGACTAAGTTGTCGTTTCATTCGGTTGAACGAAGCACAAAACCCCTTGAATTAATTCACACGGACGTATGTGATTTAAAGATGGTGCAAACTAGAGGTGGTAAAAAGTACTTTATCACTTTCATAGATGATTGCACAAGGTATTGCTACATTTATCTTTTAAGAAGTAAAGATGAAGCAATAGAAGCGTTCAAAAATTATAAGAACGAAGTTGAGAATCAACTTCGTTGTAAAATCAAATCGATTCGAAGTGATAGAGGAGGCGAATATGTAGCCCCGTTTGAGGAATTATGCAACGAAGGTGGTATAATCCATCAAACGACTGCACCATATTCACCACAATCAAATGGTGTTGCAGAACGCAAAAATCGAACTCTAAAAGAGATGATGAATGCACTGCTTCTGACTTCAGGATTACCACATAACATGTGGGGGGAAGCTGTTTTGAAAGCCAACTATATCTTGAATAAGATCCATCTCAAAGGAAAAGATGTCACTCCTTATGAGTTGTGGAAGGGAATGAAGTCATCCTACAAATACCTCAAAGTGTGGGGGTGTTTGGCAAAGGTGATGGTTCCTCCGCCCAAAGAAGTTACAATCGGACCTAAGACGGTTGATTGCATCTTCATTGGATATGCACTTAACAGTAGTGCATATCGATTTGTTGTTCACAAGTCTGAAATATCGACTATCACAGTAGGAACAACAATTGAGTCGAGGAATGCTGTATTTCTCGAAAATACATTTCCTTGCAAAGACAAGGAAAAAGTCTCAACCAATTCTGAGACAAGAATTGAAGAAGCCACTAGTTCTAAACCAGTGGAAGAAGAAGCCACTAGTTCTAAATCAGCGGATGCGGAACCTGAATCGCGCAAGCGTGCTAGGCCCGATCCAAAAGATACAGTACTAAGACGTGGTAATAGAGTCAGAACACCAAAAAGTTTTGGTCCTGACTATATTGCTTTCATGTTGGATGAAGAACCAACATCGATAAAAGTAGCCTTTGCTGGCCCAGACGGGCTGCATTGGAGAGAAGCTGTTCAAAGCGAAATTGATTCAATTTTGCTAAACCACACATGGGTGTTGGTTGATTTGCCCGAAGGTGCTAAACCTTTAGGATGCAAATGGGTTCTTAAAAGAAAGTTTAAGGCCGATGGAACAGTTGATAAGTATAAAGCCCGATTAGTAGTAAAGGGTTTTAAACAAAAGGAAGGACATGACTTCTTCGATACCTATTCACCTGTAACAAGGATTACATCTATACGAGTGCTTCTCGCTATTGCTGCATTGCACAATCTTGAGATTCATCAAATGGGTGTAAAGACCGCGTTTCTAAATGGTGAACTAGAAGATGAAATCTATATGGAACAACCCGAAGAGTTTGTAGTACCTGGACAAGAGAAAAAGGTATGCAAGCTCGTAAAGTCCCTATATGGATTGAAACAAGCGCCATTGCAGTGGCACTTGAAGTTTGATAATGTGATGTTATCAAATGGGTTTAAAATCAACGAGTGCGACAAATATGTCTACATCAAGAGCACTAATAACGGTCATGTTATAGTGTGTCTCTACGTTGATGATATGTTAATCTTGGGTAGCAACACTCAAGTAATTAACGATACAAATGCCATGTTAAAGAGAAACTTTGACATGAAAGACATGGGTCTAGCCGATGTAATTCTTGGAATGAAGATTCTAAGAACGAATGATGGAATCATCTTAACACAATCACATTATGTTGAGAAGATATTGAATAAATTCAAAGCCTATGATGGCGCGCCAGTTAAGACTCCAATTGAACTCGACGTTCACTTGAGCAAAAACAAAGGCGAGCCCGTTGCACAAGAAGAGTATGCACGGGTCATCGGGTGCATTATGTACTTAACTAATTGCACTCGACCTGACATTGCTTGCGCCGTGAACAAGTTGAGTCGTTACACGAGCAATCCAAGCAAAGAGCATTGGAGAGCTCTTGTGAGGGTTTTGAGATATTTAAAACATACTCAAAATCTTGGGCTACACTTCTCGAGATACCCCCCGGTACTTGAAGGGTACTGCGATGCCAATTGGATATCCGATAATAGAGACTCACTTTCAACAAGTGGATATGTCTTGACTATTGGGGGTGGTGCTGTATCGTGGAAATCCACAAAACAGACCTGTATAGCCCGATCAACAATGGAATCGGAGTTCATTGCCTTGGATAAGGCTGGTGAGGAAGCCGAGTGGCTTAAGAACTTCCTTGAAGACATTCCATGTTGGTCTAAGCCAGTGCCACCAGTGCTGATCCACTGCGATAGCCAAGCGGCTATTGGAAGGGCAAACAATGGTTTCTATAACGGTAAGTCTCGACATATACGTCGACGACATAACACTGTGAGACATTTGATCACAACAGGGGTGATTACAATTGACTATGTGAAGTCAATAGATAATCTAGCGGATCCGCTAACCAAAGGGTTAAACCGTGATCAAATGAACAAGTTGCTAGAGGGAATGGGTTTGAAATCCACAAACTAAAGAACTATTATAGTGGTAACCCAACCATGATGACTGGAGATCCCAAGAACTTGGTTCAAGGGGACAACTAAGCTATGAGAGTTCATGAGAAACACTCAACTATATCTATTCCCTAGAGAGCAATAGAGTGTTAGAGAACTTGCCTAGTGGTAAAGGCTAAGTCTATGACTTTTAATGGTTCTTAAGGATCTCAAAGAGATGGAGTTCTCAAAGAGACCAAGTATGGCAAGGTACTTGACTAAGAATCACCTATGTAAGTGTGAAGTGTGGTCGCTTCATAAAACACACTTATGAATCCAAAGTGGTGTCCAAGACCGCAATGGACACAAAACGTGAGAACGGATGAGGTTGAGGTGTTTAAGCGTTAACACCATTGTCTCGGTGCACGCCGTGGGGGATTAGTTCAAAGCATCGCGCTACTAAGCCGCCTGTGTATCCGATGGTGTCGACTATGGAGGGTTCAAAGTCAACAACTACCTATCCTTATGCTTATATTCCTCTCGAGGGTTGAGCCTGTGTCTGCATGCATATGCATTTGGCTATTTCCACTCATGTGGGGGATTGTAAAAATCATGGATTAAATATGCCCGGTCAATAGATTTTGACCAAATAATAAATGTGACGAGACATTTAATTTTGTGAAATTAAATGACATAGCGTCGATCTACATTTTACGTAGATAAATGTAGTATATTCACTTTCTCAAATCCGATTTCCGGTGAGTGAGAAATAGTGGATTAAAGTTGGGCATAATTAGCTTTTAATTAAAGCTTGGAGTTGGAGCTTAGGGAATAATTAACTAGTGTTAATTATCCCACATTGGAGGAATAACACATCTTTTAATGTGTATAAATTAAGTGACTTTATGTTACTTAATAATTATAGTGAACCAAGATGGGTGAAAGAGCCCACACGCGCGCACACGCGCGCGCCGCCGCCGCCGCCCGCCCGCCCGAGCCTGAGCCCGTGCCCGTGCCCGTGCTCGCGCTCGCGGGCCGCCGGCCCCGGGCCCGATCCCGATCCCGATCTTGATCTTGATCTTGATCTTGGACTTGGATTTGGATCTTGGCAATTGGTCTTTGGGTGGTCTTTGGGCTTGGGGCTTGGCCCAAACTATTCTTTTTGGACCACCGCCGAGTCAGAAATCCAAGTGGCTTGACACGTCGTCAAGCGAGGCACAGTCACGGATGCCACGTGAGAAATCCACACGCTCCACACACGGGTGGCACACTCCAGCCACACGCCTGTAACCGACGTCGGTTACGAATTGCCATGATGAGCCTTCAATGGCTGGTTGACCCTGCATGGTGGCTTGGCCTATAAATAGGCTAGCCATACCACTGCATTAAGATACACATTGCATTAAGATACACATACAAGCATTCTGCATCATAAGCTCTCTCCCTCTCTCTGCATTGTTTTTTGTCGAAGCTCTGCCCTCTCCTCCATCCCGTTCGCCGGAGCTCTACTGATTGCGGTGCTGCATCAATAGAGACGTAGCCGTTTTACCTTTGGGGACGACACGCCAAACCGAAGAGCACTACCGGGGCGTATCTCGTCTTGCGGGAAGAGGCCTCCTCGACTCGGCTAATCATACTGGTTTAGTAGTTTCGATTCTACGTTGTAATTTTTAAGTTCAGTTCCTCCTTTTCCTTTCTTTTGGGTTGTATTACGCCCAATTTTTGTTATCTCTTGTAACCCGTCCGCCACCCGTCCCTCTAGGACGCGCCATATAGCTCCCGTCGTGGATGCTCTAACACAAAAGAGGTTGCAAATATCAAATGGATTCCAATGATATAGTTATCCTATTTTTCGTGAACTTTGATACAGACGGTAATTCTTACTTTGAAAATTAATTTTTGAAAACTATATACACTTATATTTTTTTAATTTTAATAATATTTTTTATCCAATAAAGTGGCAATAAATTTTCGAAGAATAAATACATACTCCAATTTTGTGCACTCTTGATAATACGTACAAAATTAATTAAAGAACCCAAAACATAAATTAAAGAAATATAAAACAAATATGTGAAAAATAATAGGGACATCCATACAAAAATTAACTGAAATTAAAAGAGAAATAATAAGCACACAAGACAGAAATTAAAAATAAATAAATAAATGTTAAATATAAGAGAGAAATGTACAGAGGAGTATTTCATTAATAATGATCTCTGCTCTTGTGAAAGTTGATCGTCAAGGTGTTGTTGAACAATTGAAGGATTTTAGACCTAATAGTCAGAGCATCCTTAACCCCAGCCCGTATTTTGGCTCCAAGTCCCATTCACGTCACCATTCTCTTCAATTTCAAGGTCAGGCCACAACTCTTATAATCTTGTAGGCCTCATCTAAGCCCCAACTATTAAATTGTAATATTCACAACTAAAACTATTTTAATTGTAAAATAGAAAACGTTGAATAATTAAAACACGGAAAGTTCATTGTTCAGTCGAAAATAAAAAAAATTACAAACCTAGAAAATAAAAATTACACATCCTTGAAAATAAAAATTACAAATCTAGAAAATAAATATAGGAATAAATAGAGAGGATAGAGGTAGAATAAAATGAGAAATTTGTGGAAAAATGTTGAACAAATGGGACGTAAATAGGCAAAATTTTGAAATTAAAAAAAAGAAGAAGAAGAATAGGGGGTTCGGGTTCGGCCCCACCCCATAACCCTAGGTCGGGCCGTATATAGATGGATTACCTTTTCTGATGATATGCCATAATTTTACAGTAATTTTATGTGTATTTATATTGATAACTGTAATATAAATGCAAGTAATAAAATCTTGAATTTAAATTATTTATTAACATGCGTGTATAAAGTACCCCTTTTACTATTTGGTTTGATAGTTGTCAGATGGAAATCTTTATTTACTACCCCTCCGTCCCAAGGAAGATGATTGATTCTTTAATTGCCCGCAGAAGTGTAGCACAGTTGACAACGGAGGGGCAGATCTTGATGCAATGAGCCTGGGTTCGAATTTCACTGCTGTCGTGTAGTTGCTTTCATCTCTTAGGCACAAGTGTGAGATCTTGGGAGATGTGCTTCTGGCAGCTAGTGGGATAAGGCCTCCCCTTAATGGGCTATTGCGTACCCTGATTGAACACCTCACATGATATCGGGCCGGAGTGTGGGGGCCGCAAAGGCGACAAAATCGTCGTTTTTGCTGCAATGATTCATTCTTTGGATAACACGTGGTTTTATGTAGTTTCATTTTGTGTGTTAAGTCGAGAAAATAAAATACGAAAAAAATAAAGTAGAGATAAAGAAGTTTCTATTTTTGTAATGAGTCATTTTGAGTAGGATAAACCAAAAAAGAAAGCGAGAGATTATCTAAAGTTTAAAATTATTTATAAAATTCTTTAAAAACATCAATTTAAAAGCCGACCTTATTGGAAATTTGATAATTTTAGTGGGATATTTAAAACCTGACCTTTAGTGGGATTTTTACGTGGTAGCATCAATTTATTCTGAAAAAATTCAATTCAATAATGATTGTTGGCTTCAATTATCGAAACCAAGATTCGATAATCAACCAGTAATATACTGGATGCATCCTCTTAACATCAAGTAAATGGGCATAGTTTCAATTCCCAAATACTTATGTGCAATACACACCAAATAAGCAAATATGAATTTGATTATTAATATTTTTACAAAAAAAAGAGTCAAATATTCACAATGTAATGGGCATCTGCTTCACCACAAAGTGTAAGCACCTATGACCATCATTCAAATTGGAGTAGTTACTTTGGAACAAATACACAAACATCTTTATTCTCTTTTCACATCAATCTCTTTTATAATTAGAGCACCCACAATGGGGCGCGCCCGATGGCAAACCCGATGGCGTCCATCGTCCTCGGGTGCGGACGATGGCACCATTGTGGGTGTCTGCCATCGGGCGCGCCCGAAGCCCACGCCCGATACATCGTCCGTCCGCGCCATTGTGGGCGCAGCGGACGATAGGCGTGGACGATGACACGCATTTTACTTAAAAAAATGCATTTGTCGGGGTTCAAACCCGGGTCTATTGCATGGAAGGCAATAATCCTAATCATTGGGCTACACATACTAGTTGAGATATCTTGAAAACTAAATTGTTTTATACATTTATTAAGATGAAAATGTGATAAAAATTAATTTTTATAAAATGTATGTAATTTTCATAACATGAATTTTTCTAATTTTAAATCTAATTACATTACTAATAATGTGACTCTACTCTTGACTAACTCATAAGCATATGAACATTAATTTTTATAAATGTATTAATTTTTATAAATGAAATGAAGTTTTTTCCCAATTTTTATAGTTATTTAAATATTTAAATAAAAGAAAATGCGTAGGGCGCGCCGTAGGGCGCGTTTTAGGCGCCCCACTGCAGGCGAGGGGTAAGAGGATAAAACTGATGACGTGGCGCGCCATAGGGCGCCCCACTACTAATGGTCTTATAATTCTTCTAGTATATTTCACTCCACCAAAAATACAAAAACCTTTAGTTCTGGAATGTGAATCTGTTCTGCTTGGATAGTGGATAAATATTAAATTGTTGACTTGAGGAATATATGCTGCCTTTTTTATTAAATTGTTCGCCTTTCAAATTATGCTTATTTATTTACTCGTGAGTACAAATTCTCTCCTAATGTCACTTTATCCAACAGTTGAATCCAATTTAGTTATTTTAATTATTCAAGTCTCCTTTTATAAAGGTGCAGCATTTTTTTATATATATTTTCTTATCATACTGCCTTTATGAATTTTAACGAATATTGCACATCCCATTTATTTTAAATGTTGATGTGTTGACATACGACAATTGGACTCGTCTATCCACGGTGAATATGTTGCGTTATGGATTATTTTAATTGTGAGGTGGCAGTAGTACTTCATAAGTTTTGAGAATTTTTATAAAGAGAATAAGTATGGTGTTATGCCATAATATGGTAGCCATTTCCTATCTTCTTAATTGTGATTCGATTTTAATAAAATAATAGTACAATTAAACGAATTCTTATAAAAATTAATTAAATTAGTAATAAGTAACAAAATGTAATGTAATTAGAAATGATTACAGCACGTTCATTTTCAATTAAATCTGCAATTATCGATCAATTTTATAAATTATAAAATAATATAATTATAAAAAACAATAAAACAAAACAATTAATTGAATAAAAATCACAAAAATTAAAAGAAGAAATCCTCATTTCCCCCCTATTGTGCTAATGTAAATCCATTTTTATGGGTTTTTGGGTAAAAAATCCCCGGGCATTAATTAAAAAAACTCCTAAAGGGAAAAAACAAACGAAAAAAAGCTTGGCTATATAGTGGTTATTTTTTGGGGGGTAAGCTTTATATAAAAATAAAAGTTTAATTGTGGAATTTTATGGAGTATAGTACATACTTTGCTACTATATTTAATTGTGATTTCGTGGTTATATGTTAAGTGAATTATTTATCATTAGTCCTTGTTGAGTACCATGGAAATGAAGATATAGAATAAAATTTGAAATTGGAGTCTTTACTTCTAAATTAATATTTGGATATATTTAATTTATGATTCTAAATTTTCTTATTTCTACAATTTAAAATTTATATCTAAAGTAGAAATTTCAAATAGATATAACTAAATTCAATACGTCTAAACACTTTAGAGCATCCACAACCGTGCTCTTGCCAGCGGCACGGTTGTGGGCCCGGGCGGTACTATTCATGCCTGCTCTCTGGCAAGAGCACAACACCCACAACTGTGCTCTTCCGCAAGGACGAGCACAATTAATTTAAAATTCAATTAAACAATAACATTTCCATAATATTAAAATTCATTTAAAAACCACAATAAATATTACAAATGACAAATAAAATTAAACATTACATAATTAAAATCCTAAAAATGAAAAATTACATAATTAAAATCCTAAAAATTAAAAATTACATAATTAAAATCCTAAAAATTAAAAAAACCACTACTCGTTGCCGAATTTCGCCCACATGTGGTTGATTAGGTCTTCTTGTAGTTGATTGTGGATTCGAGTATCGCGCATTGTGTGTCTTGTCTCGATCCTCTGGCCAACCGTCATATGCTCGCCTCGGCGTGGGGGAGACCTCGCTGTTGAGCTTCCGGCTTCGTCCTCGTCGTAGAAGCTAGCCGCCCTCGGCCCTTCGTCGGCTATAATCATGTTGTGTAATATAATACACGTGAACATGATGTCGGCGATATTATTCACGTATCACAGCCGAGCCGGGGCCTTCACAATGTTGAATCGAGCTTGAAGGACCCCGAAGGCTCTTTCGACGTCCTTCCGCGCTGACTCTTGACGCTGCTCAAAAAGAACCCGTCTCGGGTCATGCGGGTTGTGGAGCGTCTTCACGAACGTCGACCACCTTGGGTAGATACCATCGGCGAGATAGTAACCCATGCGGTATGTATTTCCGTTGATGGTGAAGTCGATCGCCGGTGCTACACCATTCATCACATCATTGAAGAGTGGTGAAGAATAGAGCACGTTCAAGTCGTTGTTGGATCCGGCAACGCCGAAATATGCATGCCAAATCCATAGGCGATAGTCGGCGACCGCCTCAAGGATAAGTGTTGGGCCGCCGCCTTTGTGACCGCTTAAGTGTTGTCCCCTCCAAGCAGTCGGGCAATTCTTCCACCTCCAATGCATGCAGTCAATGCTGCCAAGCATTTCGGAAAAGCCATGGACTGATTCGTGAAGACGAAGCAACCGTTGGCAATCATCGGTGGTGGGTGCCCGAAGGAATTCATCCCCAAAAGCAGAACGAACGCCCTCGCAAAAATTCTTTAAACAAAGGATTCCAGTGGACTCACCGATATGCAAATACTCGTCGAAGATGTCGGTCGTTTGCCCAGTAGCGAGTTGTCGGATGGCACACGTACACTTCTGCAACGCCGTGATACTTTGCCGGCCGGCTGCATCTACACCTGTTTGAAAGTATTCAACACGTGCGGACAATGTGCTGACAATTCGCATGAACAAGCGCTTTGACATGCGAAAACGGCGCCTGAAGTAATCTGCCGGAAACCGCGGATGGTCGGCAAAGTAGTCGGCAACGAGCCTTTCGTGGGCTCCCTCCCGGTCACGATGGATGTAGCGGCGATTTGATCTAGTGCGTTGAGGAGGATGAGCGGGGGTATTCGCCGCGACATATGCTTCGTAAGCGGCACGATGTTGTTCGTAGTATTCTTGTTCTTCGCGCTCCGCTTCCGCCATGAGATGAGTGAAATCCATTTGATGTTTTGAGTGAAGGTTGAATGTGTTGATAGTTTGTATAAGAATTATGAATGAGAGATGAATTGATGTGATAAATGAGTGATGAATTTCTGTATTTATAGATGATTTTGGGAAAAAAAATAAAAAGAAATCAAAAAATTCAGAAAAACGGGAAAAAAACGGCCATATTTTTGGGATTTGGA
The DNA here is from genome assembly GCF_004379255.2 of Salvia splendens. Lineage (NCBI taxonomy): Eukaryota > Viridiplantae > Streptophyta > Magnoliopsida > Lamiales > Lamiaceae > Salvia > Salvia splendens. The sequence goes on along the minus strand of NC_056051.1, from coordinate 1,811,241 downwards.
AAATATTTTTTTTTATTTTTTAGCATTATTTATAATTAAATACCGATTTTTAAAAAATAAAAATAAAAAATGTTTAAACACAACGGCTATGCCGTTGACGAATGGGAGCGCGCCACGTGTACGTCCGCTGGCACGGACGTGCTCGATACATCGAGCAGCGCCGTGCCAGCGGCGCGAGCGCAGCGGCGGCGGATGGCGTCCGTGCCAGCGGCGCGGACGGCGGTGGCGACGGACGCCACCGCTTCGCATGCTCTTATGCGCATAGCAAACACACAATACACATTGCGCGTACGATACACATATTGGACAAACGCAAACAGTTACACAATACATATAATAGGATTAGGACCCGTTTTATAGAGTGAGTGGGTTATAGCAAGAGGATTAACATAGGATAAAATTTTCGGGCCAAATGTAGGATTTATGTAGGATAAAATAAACCCACAAGAGGATAAAATAAACCCACAAATTTTGTGGGTCACATTAACTAAGCCCAATAGTGAAAACGGGCACTATTCACGCGGGCCTGGCGGGCCGCCGCAATTTTTTTCGGGCCTTGGATTGCATTTATCCAGGCTGAAAAATTGTATCAAACATTGGATTGTGGTGGGTCCCACCAACCTTAACCTTGGTTTATCACCTATAAAACGGGTCCTTAAAGTGTTGGTTTTCAACGCAAAGACCATATTCTTCTCTCATATAACTCAATAAATATAATTTTATTAAATACTGTGTTAAAGAAATCAACTTACTTTTGTAATAAAAAATTGAGAATTTTTATCATGGTCGAGAGAAAATTTCGAGTTATTTACTGCATATCCGAAGGAGTGTTAGCTAGCCCAATGATGAGAAAGAAAAATGCGCCATTAGCTAGTTATAGCTAGTTCAATTATTCTTTAAACATGTTTACTTTTTTATAGCAAAAAATAAAGTCGATCTATATTGAAGAAGTGAACGCAGAGTTGTTTGAAATATATCGATTTTTTGAAATTGCATTTTTTACAGCTAATAGTAACTCTAGTGAGATATATTAAGCACGTGTTTAAATCATAGTATTTAGAAAAGGCACAATAAAATTCACCTCATTCCAATAGATTGATTAGATTGGATAGGAGTAAAAATAAGAGAGTAGACTTTGTTGTTAAAACCAAAATAGAGTCAGAGAGTCTTTCCGGGTGAAAACAGGCCCGGCCCGGCCTTTCAAACCCTCCAATTGACGCCGTTAGCTTGCCACGCCATCCGCCGTCACTGCAGAGTCTAGTGCACTAGGATTTGAATTTATGGCTTCTCTTTTTTATTTCCAGTGAACTCTAAAAATTATATTCCCTCGGTCTTAGGGCATCATTAACCCCGTCCCCATTTCCGCCCCAAGTCCCCTCCACGTCATCATTCCTCTACAGTTGCGGCCCAGGCCCCAACTGCTGTAACCCTGCAGGTTGCGGCCCGGGCCGCAACTAATAAATGACACTATTCACAACTTCAACCTATTTTATTCGTAAATGCAATACGTTGAACAATTCAAACCGGGAAAATACATTGTTCAGTCGAAAAAAGAAAATTACAAATCCTAGAAAAAAAATACAAATCCTAGAGAAAAAAAATTACAAATCCTAAAAAAAAATATTAAATCCTAAAAATAAAAATTACACGTCCTAGAAAAAATATTGAAATAATTTAGAGGATAGAAATGGAGAAATTGGTGGAAGAATATTGAAGAAATGGGTATAAATGGACAAAAAAATAAAAAAAAAATACATTTTGGGGGTTTGCGGCCCGTCCTGCACCGTGTAACCCTAGGCCGGGCCGGGCCGGGCCGCGGGATGCTCACCAGGCCGGGAACGCGGCCCCGGGAGCGGCCTGGGCCGTGACTCGCCTCCGTGTAACGCATGGGACGGGCCGGGACTCGCGATTTGCGGCCCGGCCCCTAGCGTTACCGATGCTCTTATATCTAAGAATTTGCACTTTTTAATTTTTGAAACTATTTTCTCTCTATTGAAGTGAGACTCATTCTCTACTAATAATATTTTAATTATTTTTTCCCTCCACCTCTCTTACTTTACCAATTTTGTATTAAAGCACGTACCGAACCCAAAACTCAAAAAAATATTTCATATTCACCTACTTTTTTACTTTTAAAATTTTACCTACATATTAATTTTAATTACACATTAACCCACCACACTCAGTAAATAATTTTCCAAATTTAATTAAATAATCTAAAGCACCGTATTTAACTGATTTAAATATAAATTAAACTATTAAAAGAAATTCTAAACTAAATCGCGTTCATTTCTTGCATTCGGTCTTCTCTCATTCTGCTTCTCTATCTTCTTCCTCCACTTTTACAGACAACAAGTTTTCCATAAATCAGGTACACATCTTCTTGCTCAATCCGAAAATACACAAAGCAAGATGAATTTAATTGTAATTTTTTGAAATTCAAAAAGCAATTTGCGTTTGCTACAGTTTTACACCAAAGATGGGGTATTCTTGTTCAAAAACGTAAAAAAAAGTACAATTTGTGATAGATTTTGGAGTATGGTTGTAGCCTATTTTAATTGCAAAAATGGGATATACAGTATGATTGGAGATGCCCTCAACAGCGTCAAGTAGTTAATAGTAACAACAACAACAGTTGACATATCTAGAAGAAGAAGAATCTGAGTAAACAGTTCCAAATGCGCCACCTCTTAACCAAAATGCCACAATTCCATTTCCATCATCATTCATTATAACAAAATCTATAAACAAGAATAGAGTATAAATTATTACTCCCAATTGCATTTCATTCCATTTCGTATCCATCCAACTATCTCTACCACGCTAGAACCTGAAAAATGTTTCTGGTTTTCCTAATCTTCATCAATTTCTCATCGATTTTCATCCATGCACAACAATCAGACCTCCACACGCTTCTGAAGCTCAAATCATCCCTCCTCGGCCCCTCCGCCGCCTCCTCCGCCCTCCATGACTGGGCTGCGCCGCCGTCTCCTTCCCCTTCCGCGCACTGCACCTTCTCCCGCGTCACGTGCGAGGGCTCCCGCGTGATCTCACTCAACGTCACCGGCGTCCCGCTCCTAGGCACTCTGCCGCCGGAGATAGGGCTGCTGGACGGCCTCGTCAACCTCACCCTCGCCGCTGTCAACCTCTCCGGTCCCCTGCCGCCTGAGATGTCGAATCTCTCCTCGTTAAAGTACGTCAACCTCAGCTGGAACTGGTTCAACGGCACGTTCCCGGCGGAGATGGTGCTCAGCTTCGCGGACCTCGAGGTTTTCGACGTCTACAACAACAATTTCACGGGGAATCTGCCGCCGGAGTTTGTGAATTTGAAGAATTTGAGAGTTTTGTCGCTTGCTGGGAACTACTTCTACGGCGATATACCGGAGATGTACTCCGATTTCGTGAGCCTCACGCATTTGGCATTGCAGGGAAACAGTTTGAGCGGGAGAATTCCACCGGGATTGGCTAAAATCCCCAATCTCGAAGAGCTGTATCTAGGTTATTTCAACGCGTACGAAGGCGGAATTCCGCCGGAGTTCGGCTCAACATCCACTCTCAAGCTGCTCGACCTAGCCTCCTGCAATCTCACCGGTGTGATTCCGGCGAGTCTCGGGAATCTCAAGCATTTGCACTCTCTGTTCCTTCAGGTACCAAACATTAAATACTTAGCATTGTAATTCTTCTTAATTGAATCATGATATTGTTTTATATATGTATGTATATATCTATGTTGTATGATAGATCAACAATCTCACCGGTCAAATTCCGGTGGAGCTGTCGGCGATGACGAGCCTGATGTCGCTGGATCTTTCCATCAACAATCTCTACGGCAGAATCCCCGAGAGCTTCGCAGAGCTGAGAAACTTGACGCTGATCAGCTTGTTTCAGAACAGATTCGAGGGGCCTCTCCCGGCCTTCATCGGCGATCTCCCCAATCTTGAGGTTTTACAGATTTGGAACAACAATTTCACGCTCGGATTGCCGGAGAATCTCGGCCGGAACGGCAGGCTCAAGCTGCTCGACGTCACGAAGAATCATCTCACGGGGCCGATTCCCAAAGACTTGTGCAAAGGCGGACGGTTACAGATGATGATATTAATGGAGAACTATTTCTACGGTGCTCTGCCTCAGGAGTTAGGGCAATGCAAATCACTAACGAAGATACGCATGCGGAAGAACTTCCTCAACGGTACGATTCCGGCGGGATTTTTCCGGCTTCCGTTGCTCGATATGCTCGAGCTGAACGACAATTTCTTCACCGGCGAGCTTCCGGAGGAGATTCTCGCCGATAAATTGAGTAGCCTCACGCTCTCCAACAACTGGATCAACGGGGAAATTCCTCCGGCAATCGGTAAATTGACGAATCTCGTGACCTTATCTCTCGATATGAACAAACTCTACGGTGAAATCCCGGTGGAAATTTTCAAACTAAAGAAACTCGCGAAGCTGAACTTGAGCTCCAACGCCTTAACCGGCGAGATCTCCCCGTCCGTCGCTGAATGCTCCGATCTAACATTCATTGATTTCAGCCTCAACGATCTGCGCGGCGAAATTCCGGAGAGTGTTTCCTGGCTCCAGAATCTGAATCTCCTCAATTTATCTCGAAATCGGCTGCAGGGTCCCATTCCGGGTGAAATCGGACTGGTGAAACACTTAACCGTTCTAGACCTTTCCTTCAACGACTTCTCCGGCCAACGCCCGACCACCGGACTCTTGAGCGACCTCGACGACCGTTTCTTCGCCGGCAATCCGAATCTATGCCCGCCTCGCAGCACCCGCTGCGCCTCGGCTTCGACCCCAACGCAATCCTCCTCCCAAAAGAAGCATCCATCGAGCACGGCCATCGTGATCGTAGTGCTGGTGACTGCTCTGTTCGTGGCGTCGGCTGCCCTGTTCATGCTGAGGCAGCGTCGTCTGGAGAAGCCGAAGCTCACCACGTTCCAGAGGCTGGAGCTGAGAGCCGAGGACGTGCTGGAGTGCCTGAAAGAGGAGAACATCATTGGCAGAGGCGGAGCTGGAGTCGTCTACAGAGGATCGATGCCTAATGGGATCGACGTGGCCATTAAGCGCCTGAGTGGCCGCGCCAACAGCTGCAATGATCACGGATTCAAGGCGGAGATAGAGACGCTGGGAGGGATCAGGCACAGGAATATCGTCCGCCTCCTGGGATACGTGTCGAACAAGGATAGTAACTTCTTGTTGTATGAGTACATGTCGCACGGGAGCTTGGGGGAGCTGCTTCATGGCTCGAAAGGGGCTCATCTGCAGTGGGAGTCGAGGTACCGGATCGCGGTGGAGGCGGCCAAGGGGCTGTGCTACCTGCACCATGATTGCTCGCCTTCGATCATTCATCGGGATGTGAAGTCGAACAACATTTTGCTCGATTCTGATTACGAGGCTCATGTTGCTGATTTTGGTTTGGCTAAGTTCTTGCATGATCCTGGTGCATCCGAGTGCATGTCCTCTGTTGCTGGCTCCTATGGCTACATTGCCCCTGGTAAATTCATTCATTTCATAATAGTTATAGTTTCCAATTTGAAAATTATGTAGACAATCTACATCATCAAATCATGATCTATTTGTGTGTATAAACAGAGTATGCCTACACATTGAAAGTGGACCAGAAGAGCGACGTGTACAGCTTTGGGGTAGTGCTGCTGGAGCTGATAACGGGGCGGAGGCCGGTGGGGGAGTTTGGGGAAGGTGTGGACATCGTGCGATGGGTGTTTCAGACGAGAGCGGAGCTGTCACAGCCGTCTGATGCAGCGGTGGTTCTGGCGGTGGTGGACACGAGGCTCACCGGGTACCCTCTGATTGGGGTGGTCAACTTGTTCAAGATTGCGATGATGTGTGTTGAGGACGAGAGCTCCGATCGGCCTACGATGCGCCAAGTCGTGCAAATGCTCACCAATCCACCGGAGGCTGCCCCTAAACTTATCACTCTCTGATCCCTCCGGCCTTGTATTGTTCAGGAAATAAGCTTGGTTGCAGCTGCTTATATATAGCTCTAATGCTATCTGGTATGTGTTAATAAGATTTCATTACTGCTGGACTGGTTTCATGAATTGTGAGAGTGTGCAAGATATTTTGTATAGTTTTTAGTTTTAACTATGTCAGTGTACTAGTAGGTAGATTTAATTTACTTGTTGAATTGAAGCTCCATCAAAAATTTGCTTTTCTTTTTGTTCTATAATGTCTAGCAACTTCAACAATCCAATGCTATTCTCAATAATTGATGCACATGGGGCATAAGTTATATTGCTAACTCATCTTTAATTTGCTAATTACAACTAAATGATAGCCATTATATTTTCAAATTAAAGGCCAAGATCATTTAGCATCAAGTATCAATATCATGCATAAAAAATATCAATTAAGATATTAATGTCAATTTACAACAAATTATTTATAACTAACTTTGAAAAATATCTCAAAACTTTAAATGCATATAACTATTTCAATTTAAATTATTTTCCGCACAACATATATCAAATTAAAGATAATTTTATAAGAATTCCAACGAGATCCAACATGCGTATGTTTCAGTGTCAAAAATTGATAAAATTTTCGTAAATATTTATAATTTATGTGAATAGCTTTATATCAACAAACATTACATAATATGTCAATACAATGCTTTTACAATGTCAATATGAAATTGTATTGACATTGTCATGGCTTTGTGTTGATATATTTAAACCCTATATTGATAGTTGTGTTCTTAAACTCTAAATTGATAGTTGTTATTATCTTTTTAATATTAAAAAATAAAAAATGAAATTACACATGGCAATTTAAAGACCATTAAATCTCTAAAATCATATGGTCTTAAATTAGTTGTAGTTAGCAATTAAGGGATGAGTTGGCAATTGATCACATCCCTGATGCACATAATATCTAAATAATTACTTATATATGGGTAGGGGAGTAATCAATTGTTAACTCAATTTTTAATTGCTAACAACAACTAATTTAAAATCATAAGATTTGTAGAAATATAGTGGTCTATAAATTGACATGTGTAATTTCATTTTATTATTATTTAAGTTTAAAAAGATAATAAAACTATCAAAATTAGGGTTTTAGATCAAAATGTCAATATAGTGTATTAAACATATCAATATGACTCATTGAATATGTCCACACAATTTAGCATTGACATTGTGTATGTATTATATTGGCATATCATGATAGCTACATTTTTTTTATATCATGATAGCTACATTGACATTAAGCTGTTTCTTCAAAAATACGAAAATTCTAAAAAAAATTCAAATTTTGACATCAGAACATAGACAAGTGAGATCTCGTTAGAATCCTTATAAAATTATCTTTAATTTGATATAAATTATGTAAAAAATAATTTAAATTGAGTTAGTTATAACTAACTTTTGTTCAATTGACATTAATACTCCTGATTGGTATTTTATGTGTATTGTATTGTTTTAATACTATTGAATGAATGATCTTGTACATTTATTTTATAATCCAACGTCTATTATTTAGTTGTAATTAGTAATTTAGGAAATAGTTAACAATATAACACACCCCTATATAGGTATTTATATCGAAACAATCATGTTATGGTCCCTTCCTCTATAATCTAAGAGCATGTGCAATGGGGAGTTGGAAAGGAGCTGAGATATTGCCGTGAGATTTGGCGTGTGGCTCCCCTATTGGAGGTGCATGGGAGGGGTGAGGCCGAGGGAGGGGCACTGCAACTTTCCCCCCACAAAATATCCTATAAATATACCTCCATCTCTACTTTTTCCTTATTCCTGAACTTGTCTTCCTATCAACACTCCCGCCAAGAGATGAGCGAGTTCAATGCCCATAGGAACTGGGTACAAGCTGGAGTGGGAAACTGACACCCCATATACTGTCTCCCCTCATCCGTTGGCAAGGGCCAACTACAGTCCTTTCGAGCCGGAGGGGGATGACTACTAAATCAGTCAAATGGAGATGAAAATATGTCGTGGAAGGGGGGCTGCGGCGGGGCTAAAGATTATTCCCCTGGCGAGGAGCTTCATCGATGTTTCCGAGAGTCTGATCGCCGGAAACAATCAGAAGTTCAAAATATTCTGAGACCGATTTACTAAGAAGTCTGAGACCGATCGAGAGGCACTCCAAAGCGTGGGTACAAATTGCTACAGAAGCACTGGGGTCGGGTTGGGAAGGAGGTGCAGAAGTGGCGTGACTCTTTACTCCAACGCCCGAGAGGTAAGTGATGTCTTCTTTTCCGGGGGGGAAGAAGACATTCAAGTACTTAGAAGAGAGGAGCCCTAATTATAGCGGTGGTCGGAGGCTGGAGCTGGAAGTGGTGTGCCGAAGAGAACAAAAACTTCGGCCAGTGGTGACTACTCTTCGAGCGGTGGAGCTGCTTCCATCGACCCCAACCAGGAGGAGGAAGAGCCCAATAACTTCGGGTCGTCGCCCAGCCTTCCGATGGGGAGTAGAGCGACGAAGAGTAAATGAAAGACGAACTCTTCTTGATGGGGTTTCTTCAGCTTTGGCAGAATGTGAGCATGTAAGTAACTTATGGAACATTTGCTTGCCAAGGCTACGCTGGATATGCATGCGGAGTAGCTCCGGATTCACGAACTGATGGTGAAAGTACTCGCTAAATAAATCTGCTTAGTAGATTTTTCTTAGTATTTGTTTTAAAATTTTAAGACTTAGTAATTTTTCCATTTTTAGTCATTTTAATATTCTAATTTTTAGGATTAGTAATTTTTATAATTTTAGGATTTATTATAATTTTATTTTGTTATAAGTACTTTCGTGTTATAAATTGTCTCATTTTTTAATTTTAGAAGGAAAATAATGAATAAGAGCCTTGACTTGGGGAGATGCTAGAATTGTTTAGGGGGGCAAATCGTGCGTGTTGTGTTGTTATCGTGTCGACACGATAATGACACGACACGAACACGATCCGTTAAGAAAACTCCAAACACGAACACGACCCGCTACTCTCAGACACGAACACGACACGAACCACTTCGAGTAAACACGACATGATAACAACACATATATGACACGACACAATAACGACACTATAATAATACGACCTGATAATACGATAAGAACCTTTAAATCTAAGTACACAATCTGATTTAAAATCCAGCAAACAACATAGAAAAAATCGATCATTCCACAAACACGACACGACACGACCACGAACCTAATTTAAATTTTAAAATAAATAAAAAATAATAATATTATAATATATTAATATTATTTCTTAACGTGTAACACGAACATGACACGAAATTTTCGTGTTGTCATCGTGTCGACACGATAAGGACACGAACCCAATAAACTTTACCCATACCCATTATTTTCGTGCATGTTCGTGTCGTGTAAAAAATTGTCAGCCCTAAGAATTGTAGATGCTTTAAATGATAGAGAATTGAATATGTTATTTTTTTATAAAAAATTTTTGTAAAAGTTGCCATTCATAATATTCAAAATTCTTTTGTTATTTATGAAAAATGAGTTTTTCTAACTTTTTTAGCAAACGTCCATTAAGGGCATTAGTAATGGGGCGCCCTATAGGACGCCCTATGCACCGCCACATCATCATTTTATTCTCTCACCCTTCCACCTGCAGTGGGGCGCCCTATAAGCCGCTCTTAAGGCCGCCCTAAGCATTTTCTTTATTTGAATATTTAAATAACTACAAAAATTGGAAAAAACTTTCATTTCATTTAAAATTAATACATTACAATACGAATAAAAAAAATACGCACTCTCAACGACGGCGATTACGGTCCCAAACTTCTTCAATCATGTCGTTCATGAGCTGAGCATGATCTTGTTGGTTGCGCATTGAGGTCTATCTAGATAGAACCTCATTGAAGCCCGTCGGTAATCCTCCTCGCGTTGCATTTCGGCTAAGCAGTCCGCCCTTGCGTCATTAACGGCACCGAATAAGGCTCGAGTCAAGGTTCTACCAACGCCATCTGAGGTACTCCAGTCGTCGTCGTGGTTTATTTTTGTTTGTGAGAGATGATCGAAATATTCGTATGGAAAGTGAGAGATGAGAGAAATGTTCGTATGAAAAATGGAATGAGAAACGAGGTTTAAATAGATAAAAATTTGAAAAAAAAACTAAAACGCGTTACATCGTCCGCGTCGCCCACAGTGGGCGGACGATGCATCGGGCATCGTCCGCATACCCACAGTGGCGGACGATGGCGCGCCCGAGACATCGAGCGGCCTATCGTCCGCCCCATTACGGATGCCCCCAACACAATAAAAACAATCATTTGAATGGTTACCCACTAACCATACACAATATTAATATATTATTTGCCACTAATTATTTTCAATAGTAAAAAATCATTTCTTAAACGACCAAATGATTTTTTCCTGATCAAGAATTTGTAGTATGATAAAAAAATTTGTAATGGCTATTTGATTTGATATTTGAATTAGCCCCTCCCCCCAATTTATTCAAATCCAGATAGCTAACGGCTGACAAAAGTAGAGATGAAATCTCCACTGCTTTCGCCGTGTCCCGCCACCGTCACCGTCCGCCGCAATCCACCTCGGAGAGCACGCCCAACCCCCTCTTCCGCCATCCCCTTCCGTGAACCGCTCTCCTCACCCTCTCTTTTGCGTGACATTTTCGCCACTGATGCCGCAAACCACAACCCTAACAATGCCCAACATATCAAACCCGATGATTCTTCAACCCCAACCATCCCCGAAAACCTCAAGGTATTCTTACGAATTCGCCCCCCCGTTATTCAGAAAACCAGCAGAACTATCGCAGAATCAAAAAACGCTTGGCCGAAAAATCCTAAGATCAATTCAAGGCCGAAGACGAAGAAAGTCACTGAAATCTGCTTACAACCGAACGACGATCTGCGCACTGTCACAGTCTCGACTCCGCAGCCGTTGCAAGAGATGAAGAGGATCAAATCGGAAGTGTATGAAGGGTTTTCGCGAGTGTTTCCTGCTGAATCATCTCAGGTTCATAAATTACTTAGGTTTTATACATATTGTTTTCGTGTTTAAATTAATGATAGCTGAATTGATCTCCTTTTTGTGGTTTGTTAGAATGATGTTTATGAGGAAATGGTGAAGCCTCTAGTTGACGATTTTTCTAAGGGGAAAAGTGGGATGCTCGCCGCCTTGGGACCTAGTGGTTCGGGGAAAACTCACACTGTTTTCGGGAGTGCCCGAGAACCTGGTATGGTACCACTTGCCCTTCGTCGCATTTTCAGTCAAGATGAGAGCAGCGCAGCTCAATCATCTAGGTGGACTTTTATTTCAGTTTCTTATAAATGTTGGGGAGAATAAAAAACACCAGTTATTGCTCATTAATTTCTGACTTATTATGTGCGCAGGGTCGTCTATCTCTCAATGTTTGAGATATCTTCGGAGAGAGGAAAGGGTGAAAAAATGATTGATTTGCTACATGATGGCGGTGATGTCAGCTTGCAACATTCAGTTCTCAAAGGACTTCGAGAGGTTACTTCTGTAGAGAATTGTTTCTCACTTTTATTGAGTAGTTGCTTTTGTTCATCTTGTCTTGAAATGAAAAGCCAAGAAATTGACAATCATGTGATCATTTTGGGTTGGCTTGTATTGTATAGGCTGTTGTTAATGATGCTCAGCAAGCTGAGTCTCTGATTGCACATGGAATGCTGAAACGAGCAACTGCTACAACAAATTCAAATAGTCAGTCAAGGTCTGTATTTCACACGTAACTTTCTTCTTATTACTTTTTAAGGCAAAACTGTCTTTAGTCTTAAAATTGCTTAGGCATATCAAATATTTAAGTGGGGTTAAAGTGACAAATCAAATAAGTTACTCTTAATATGATTAGTTTGCAATTTGCATGACTGATTGAATGTGAAAACTTAACTTCTTGTTCCCCTCAATTTGCTTTGTGGCAAAGTAGGATTAGTCAGGAGGAATAACATGATTAGTCTTAATATCTTTTCTATTTTTATCGAGCAATTCAAAGATAAGTTAATGATAAGATCAAGTTCAATTTATTAGTGGTAAATCGTAAATGTGAACTGAACTGGATAACAACTATTCCCACTTAGTTGAATCTTGGTATATTGGCTGTGTGTTGTATTCTTCTGTATTTCACTTCTGTTAGTTTCTTATGTCTTTTTTCATTGTCTGTTCCAACTTATACTTAAGTAGTTGTGCTAATGATGCTTCTCTTTGGTTTGAATGGTGCTGTAATTTTTGTAGCCGTTCACAATGCATCATTAACATACGGTGGGGTTCCAAGCAAGGTGGTGAAGAAGTTGATGGCAATGCGAACAACACAACATTGACAATTGTAGATCTTGCTGGAGCAGAGAGGGAAAAGAAGACGGGAAATCAGGTATTAGTTTAATTGATAAATTTCATGCAAATGTTGTATCACTGTAAACAACTAGGCTGTGAGTGTGTCTGATAGTTTCAAGCTTAAGAGCTCGTTAAAAAATTTAATGCTTGAATTCAAGCTCAAGTGCTCAACTTGCAAGCCCAGTTTTTCAAGCTCGAGTTTGACTTGATGGCAAACTCGTTAAGCTTCAGCTCAACTTGATAATTTACACATTGTGCTAAAGCATGTTGTATTCAAAATCAAGCCAAAATACAAAGCAAGTTACAATTAAATTGATCAAACCTAAATAATTTTTATTCGTTCATAACAAAAATATCACAACCTAAATAAGATTCATCTTACATGGCAGAGTTGAGTACTACCAGAACAAATAACCTAATTAAGACCTCATCACTGGTGTTCTGGGATAATAGTTGCCAATAAATATTCAATTAACAATACTCAGCAAAAAAATCATGGATTGAACTTGTGAAATAAGTTTAAGCATGATTAGGCTTGCGAGCCTTTGAGCCTGTTATCGTTGAGTTAGATTTCGAAGAGCACCACAACTATTTGCAGAGCTTGATTTGACTCGACTAACTTCGAGTATATTTCAATTATCTCGAGTCAATCCTGAGTAGATCAGGCTTGTCTTGCTTACACCGTAAGTGGAAATTAGCTATCTACCATTGAATTATGTGGATAACTTGGAGTGTGATGTTAAATAATAAGATGGTATTTTCTTATTTTCAAAAGTTCATCAGACTCACTATGATTTAATTTATTTTTTTGGATAAATTGCACAGTTTGATAATATCCTCCTGCTCTACTATATTTTTATTATCTCTCACTAAATATGATACAATTAAACTCATTTATCCTTCTTTTATGCATGATTTATAAAATTCCACTGAGGAGTAGTAGTTTTCTGAAAGCTTTGGGCTAGAATAACGATAGGCATTTTGAAATAATTATGCAAAGAAACTCAGGTCTTATCAATAGCACCCAAATCATTAAATTGCACACCGAGCTATATACTACTCTAGCTGTATCATGACGGTATCTTCCAATGCTGTGTACAACTCAAACTGATTTTTTGCTAATGGTATGGTTCCCATATTGTTTCTCAGGGGGCTAGATTGCTCGAAAGTAATTTCATCAACAATACATCAATGGTGTTCGGACAATGCTTGAGGGTATGAAATAAATTTGCATCCCTAGTATATCTTATTGTTTTGTTATACTATCCCTTAGCCCCTATTCTCACACATTGGATTCACACTTTTTCAGCTGTTAAGCATCTCATCCTCTATTCATTAAATTTTATATTTTATTTGCAGTCACTGTTGGAGCACCAGAAGAACCGTAATAAAACACTGCAGAAGCATTACAAAAATTCCTTGGTACTCTTAGCTACTACTCCCTCCGTTCCATAGTAATAGAGGCGTTTCTTTTCTACACGGAGATTAAGAAAATTGTTTTAGGTGAGTTAAGTAAAGGGAGAATAAAGTGAAAAATGAAAAAGGTAGAGAGATGAAGAGAGAATAAAGTAAGAGAGAGTAAAGTAGGTGTGGAGAAATGTGTTGACTTTTACTAAAAAGGGAAATGACTCTATTACTATGGAACGTACCAAAATGACAAAATGACTCTGTTACTATGGAACGGAGGGAGTAATTTAGTGACAGTTTTATTTGGAACCATCATATTTAAGAGCATGTACATTGTTTTACTTTGATCAGCTAACCAGATATTTGCGAGACTATTTAGAAGGCAAAAAGAGGATGACGTTGGTAAGTTATCCTGTTTTTGTGGGCTTGCTGTTTCATTTTTGCAACATTTATTGTTAGTGCTGTTTATCTTAAATATGATGTCCTGCAGATTTTAACCGTCAAACCTGGAGTAGAAGACTATCTTGATACATCATTCCTGTTGAGGCAGGCTTCACCATTTTCAAAAATAAAGTAAGCATCTTCATGTATCATTACTTTATAGGATCTTGGACTTTCCTTGAAATAGTTATTGTTTATTGGAACTAATGTAGGTTTAAAACTGTGGAGGAGACTGTAAATTTGACCAACAAGAGGCTCAACCAAGCATTGCCTCAAGCAGGGCAACTAAAGAAAATGAAGTTTGGCAGCAATGAAAATTCTTTGGTATATAGCATTCACAAGAAGCCAATTGTCTTTTACTATAAGTTTATATTACAGCTGTTATTTGATTAACTCAAACATTCCAGCAAATGTCTTCCTCTATTTCAAGTTTATCATGTCTATGTAGTTGACTTATTGTTATCTTTCAGATTACTGAAGGAAAAACTGACAGATGTTTCCCAGAAAATTTGCTCAAAGGTTGTATTAGTATTTTAGCTTTGTCCAATGTAGCCTAAATTTAAATCCCACTGCAACTTATTATACTAACCCTTTTATTACGTCTCGTTTTATGTTAAATCCTTATATGGTATTGTCTTGTGGACAGAGATTCCTGTTAAAGCAATTGAGGGTTCTGTTGATCAAGGCATTCAAGACAACGATGAGAACATAAATGTTCTTGCTCTATCCAATGGTATTTCTGGATTGGGGATTCATGAAAATATGTTAAAGGGAAATGTCAACAATCTTAAGGTAAAAAAGGACAGGGAGTACAGAATCATGCAAGGATTTTCAAAAGCATTGTGGAATGTTCTGAAACAGTACAAGGAAAAACTTGAGGTAATAGTTATATCCTTGAAAGAGAAGTTATTTTGGAAGCGAATTGATATTCTTATGTTTGGATTATTCTTTGAGGTAGTTAAATCCTTGAAAGAGAAATAATTTTGTAAATGAATTACTAATATTCTTATGTTTGGATTATTCTTCATCCAATACTTACCTTTCCAGATGCAATGTAATTCATTAATTTTTTACAATATTTCTCAACAGGCAGTGGAAATAGAAAACGGTCATCTCAGGGACAGCTTAGCCAATGAAAAGGCAAGAAGTCTGGACCTCAAGAATGAACTTACCAATGAAAAGACGAGGATCTTGGACCTGGAAAATGAAGTAAAGGAGTTGAAGACTCGATGTATTTGTCGTAAACCTTCAACTAATGTCTTGCAAGTGTCAACACATGGATCTGATTTTGATCTTTCAAACTATCAAATGGCTAAAACTCCGGAGGTACTGCAAGATCTCATACCTACCTTGTTTTTATATTTGTATCTCTTCCTTTTTTTAAAGTTCACGTGAAAGATTTCAAAAGACTCGGGAACAGATTACTGTAAATAACTAGGTTATACTTGACGTCGTGTTCTTTTCTGCCTTTGAGATTGGGGATTTGGGCTGTATTCTATTCTTAATTAATGATTGTATGGTTTGTTTCCAATTCTTAGAAAAAGCATGCATATCCAAGTCATTTGGAAGCATTTTTTTTTACCTAATGCTTCACTCTCCACCAAACTAATTTATTATCCTATATCCAAATAACTATGTGAACTTTTAAATTTTGTGATCTAAATTGCTTTGTAGTTGGTTCAATCTTTTGCCTCAACCCTTGATGTGAAATATTACTTGAATACATCTTTATTGCAGAATCTGCAATGCAGATACTATTAGTCTTTGAACGTGCTCGAATATGCCTTGTCGAATGTACCCGTTAAACTCGTTTGAAATTTCTTGATAAGAGATATCCTTTTCTATTTCACATATTATCTTCTTGTTCATTCTTAAATTTCTTGCAGGTGAAGTCAGACATTTTATCTCCTTCCATGAGAGGTTTGGAAAAGACTGAAAATGAGAATACAACCAATCCCTCAGTAAGCTATTAACATTTCTATTTAATACCACCTTATATTTCTCTTTATTAGATATTGAAACTAGTTTATTAATGATCAGGCTAGAGATTTGGTTGGAAGTTTTGCTTCTTGTTCAGATGAAAGCAATGAGCAACACCCACAGGTACACATTTTAAGCAAGTTCTCAATCATTTGTTTTTCCCGTTGAACTTTCTTGGGCAAGATTTTCCTACAACATTCTAGTTCATATTGTTTATAATGTGTCACACTTATCTGCAATTGCATATTTATCAGCAACTTGAAGATCTCAAAGAATGTAGTGTTGACACTGAAAATAAAAAGGGCTCGAGAGATACAACCACACCAGATACATGCTTCACAAATAAGGCACTTCTACTTCTACCTAGTACTAACAGCTCCCCAGAATTGGTTTGCTGTGAGGATATGGGCACAATGGATATCCCTTGCACAGCCATTCAGTCGACATTTGGGTCTGTCTGCATTAATCAGAAGTTTGAACAAGATGCCTTAAATATTGTGGCAGATGTGAAGAATTTGGAATCAGAGAGTGACCGTGCGCTGGACGGATCTTGTCTTGTGAATGTTTTTGAATATGAAAGCAATGGAAACTCCTATGACCTTGGAGATCTAAAAGATGCAAAAGCAAAACAGGAGCCAACTCAGTTGCAAAATTGTATGGAAGCAGCTACTCAGTCGACAAGTGGGTCCAGCTATACCAGTCACAAGTCTGAACAAGATGCTTTGAATATTGTGGGAGGTGTAAAGAGCTTGGAATTAGAGAGTGAATCTGCACTGAATGGATCTTGCCTTGTGGATTATCTTGAAAATGAAAGCAATAGAAACTCCCATGATCATGAGGATATGAAAGATGCAAAAACAGAAGAAGAGCTAACTCAGTTGCAAAATGGTATGACAAGTTCAGGTGTTATACAATTTCTTTCTTACGCATGCTAGATATGGAGTAATACTTTCTTCCTTGATCCGGACCTGATTCTTAATCTCTTTGATTGCGAAACACTAAATTTCCCTTTCATCTCTTATGTTTGATTACTTGGAAAATATCTTTGGAAGCTTCTAGCTTATTCCTTTCATATTCTGCACCCTTCTCAGTGATGCCAATTTTGCAGATAACGGGACATCATTGGTTGTGCAACAAAATCTTCCCATGGCAGCCCATTCACATGCTGACCTGAAGTCTTCTGAATCTTGCCAGATTGGTGACACAGATAATCATGCTAATTTTGCAGATAATGACACATCATTGGTTGAAGAACAAAATGTTTCCACGTCAGAGAATTTGCATTCAGAGAATTTGCATGCTGACCTTAAGTCATCGAGATCTCCTCAAAACGGTGGCAAGTGTTATCATGTGAAGGAAAAAGAGGATACAGTAAGTTTGATGCTTCAAGTCTTCGAAAGTTATCAAAATTGCATTCTTCTTTCTTCACAATCTATTTTATTATATATGCCTGTCTTTGGAAAATGCTATTCAGTTACAAGAATTTACGAGGTTAATATTTTGGATTTGTGTCTTTTCCAACAGACAATGCTTAGCCTTTGCTTACCATGGGAGACATTTACGAGAATTTTCTTCCGCTCCATTAGTCAAAATAAAGGTGTATAGCAATGACAATATATTAATTTCACCACGCTTCATCTTAGTCGTTCCTACTCAGTCATGAAGGATAACTCTAAAGTATTGTTATAGAATGTTACTCCACATTCATGCTAGAGGAAGTTAACTTTTATGGGTTCTATTTTAGGAGGGGGCCATTGGGGGAGCAAAAGGGATTAAACCTTATATTCTCCATCAACAAATGCATTATGTTACTACTAGCATCAAGCATAATGGAAAAAATGAAATGGAACAGACGTGTCAATGCATGTATCTCCACCATTCCTGAACTACTTGACTATACCTTCCCAAGAAATCTGCTGTAGTTCCATCTTACTCGGTTACTCCATTTAGTAACCACTAGTATCATTATTAAAGGTTACCTGGATTGTGTCTATTCCTTTATGTGAATCTCCTTGCTAAATGTTTGTGTTCATTATCGCAACTTGCAACACGGCAACCATTGCTCTCAGAGATATTTATTGTAAGCTCAATATACTCTTCACCTCTCACTTGCACGTACACTTGCAGCGTGGTAATGTAGCATGCAAATCAATAGCCAACCGGTGCTTTACTGCCTAATTAGAACAATCAAATATAGAGATATGTGGAAAAGTATAGAGACATAGTAGAGAAAAGTAGGTGTATTCATTACTCAACAAAGCCCATAAATATAGTACAATAGACTAAGCTAGACTATGTCATATAACTGATGTGGGATACTTATATTCTGTAGCTTGCCTGCATACTCTGATGTCCATATTTCTGTATACTTATACTTCAGCTTGCCCTCATGAAGTCGTGATTGAGGTGCATGTCTGTTAAATGGATAAACTTTAGAGTCCGTTGCTTCTAATTCTTACTTTTGACACTCTAAAATTGAGCTTTGTGCATGAAAAAACCTAATATACACACTTTTGATTCTGGAATGTGTTAAAGGATGTATTTATGCATTTCTAGAGCTAAAATTATGAAATTTTCAGTGTTTTTGGCTTTCGAAAAAAAATAACTGGTAATCTTGAACTATATGGTGGCAGCCGAAGCTACTGGATAGTATACTGCCAAAGGAAGGAATGGATGCCCAAAACAAGCCCAAATCTCATAAAGTTGCTTCTTGCAACAATCAGCTTACTAAGAAACCAAGAAGGTATTGATGGTTGATTTGTTGGAAGTCCTGTCGCTTCACATAGTAATAACTCATATCAATCACTTTTCTCAACTTATTCAGGAGACTGCAACCAGCTTCGTCTCTGTTGCTAAAGGATCTGAGCATGTTGGACATCAACGATGAAAATGACAAACCAAAGGTGAATTCACACTGTTTGTACACATCTCTTAACAGTAAAGCACATCAATGGCCCATGGTTCTTTTTAGATATTGTGCACATTATTATTCAGCATACATAAGATACTTGTTTCTTTCTTTGTATCGACAATGGCAACTATATAACTGCGATATATCACTTCAGGGAGCCAAGGCAGGGAAGAAAGTGACAACGGATGAAAAGAGCAGAACACAAGGCAGCTTATCTCTCCTTAATTTGCTTACGAAAACTTGATCAGTGAGATATAGTCTCATTCTCTAACTTTTCTTGTATGTACAGGCATATTTTGGAAACATCTGTTCTTTGAAGCCACAAAAGTCACTCTTCACCTTCTTACAGATCATCATTTTGTTACATAAAAAAAATAGTCATCTTTACATCTATTTATTTGCCTTTATTGTTTTGTCATATAATGGTTCTTGTGCTCTAAGAACTCAGCTTCATATATTATGACAAATTTTCTGACATGCTGTTTTAGAATGCATGAGGAATTCTGATAGTGATTTTCTGTTGTTTTAGTTTATTGTTTTAGATGTTTGATTGCTAATCTTCAGGTAGAGTGACTCAATATCGAATGAGCTGTAATTCTTCCTTTTCGTGTTTGAAATTGATATTGATTCTATCAAGATTAGACATCAATAGAAATATCAACATGATTAACAAGATATTATTTGGTGATGTTTTCAATTGTCAAAAGATGTGGTGGCTGAGAAAGGCTTGTGGATGATGAATTCGAAATGTATAAAATCTGCTATGAAGAGTGTTCACATACTCCATGTGAAGTAGTCTTATAAACTTATCCCTTTTTATTGAGATCTTTTCAAACTTAGAGTAAGAAAAGAAACAACTAATAAAATCAACTCATTTGTCATTTTTTTGAAGGAATGATAAAATCATTAAATCTGATAAATTATGAAGTTTAATTTATCTTAATTGTCTCCTTCATGTTCAAAACGATGTCTTCTAGTGGCATGTACATGGCTTTGTTTCATTAAAATTAAAAAAAAAAGAATGAAAAGTTCAAGAAAAATACTTCATTTATTGAAATGTTATAGAGTTGAGTATAACAAAATAAACATCATTTGTATATTAGCAAAATATTTGAAAATTTGAAATTTTGTCATTTAATATTCCATTTTCATACCTTATTTGTGTTGCTAGAATTTAACTAGAGTTTGTGATATAGATATCTATTTTTTGCGGCTCCTTCCAATCATGAGGCAAGGCGATAGGATTTTGTATATTATGATGTTTAATATACCATTCCATTCATTATGTAGGGTATATTTGTAACATAAAATCTCTTTGAATTTTAATCAAATTTGGTAAATGTCAACATTTAACTCCAACTTTAAGGGGCCATGAATCTGTCGGATATATATCGTCTTCTTTTAAAGTTCTTTGTCCAAATTTACTATACTAGTATTAATTTTAATCCAAACACGTACATTTGAATTTCTTTATTTTTGTAACTATTTTGACTATATGGTTCAATGAAACGGGAATAAATTATATGTGCTTTTGTGTGTTGTAGAAGTATATATTTATATATATGAACGCATAAAAATGATTTTTGAGGGGCAAGTGAAAACAATTGGATAAGATGAGGAGGCAAGCTAGCCCTGATCTCATCTCATGTATTTTTCTAGAACATGTTTGTGCCCATGGATAATGTTTATATGGTTTTTTGATATATATTTGAATGAATGGCATGGTATATGTTAGTACTTTATACTATTATTGCTTGATTTTTTATACTACCATTAAAATAAAATAAAAGTGTGACGTGTGGTGTCATATACAACATTTTACAAATTACTGATATTTAATTTGAATAATCTCAAGTATGCAAGCCTCTTTTGTCCAGGTTTTCTGGTAAGTGGTTATAACAATAAAGCAAAAACATTATCCTATGGTTTTAATATTAAATAAAAATGACAATATCCAATAAAAACGTGCATTTTTTATGTGTACTTAATTATTTACAAGTGGGATTTACATTAACCGTCGACAATTATGACTTGTAATAGAATGAGAAGAAAAAAGCGCAGCCGCAATATCACTATCTTAGCCACAAGGTTTTTATTCCCCCAATATTGACTCAAACATAATAGTAAGTTTTGAAATTCTCTAATTTAGTGTGAACTATTGTTGCACATTCTCTTTCTCTACACAGATAAATCTTTAAAATACTTGATTAACAAACTGTTAAAACTCTAAATTCTGTCTCATGTCGACTTGATGAAGATCCTATCTAATCTATATAAGTGTGGATAACCCTCCCTTTATAAGGTCTTTTAAGGGGTGAGTTGTCCATTTCTAATATGTATCAGATCGGGCCCAAGTTGATGATTGTTTTCTCTTTATCTCTTATCTACCTCACGACTGGAAGACCAATGTCCTTTCCGGCTCACATCGATGATGGTTCTCTTATCTTGCCTACCCACGTGAATGACCCATTTCTAATGCTAGAATAATTCTGGTAGGACCCTTCAAATTCTTAAATAGAATAATAACATTTTTAATGCTACCCAAAATCCAAAATTAAACATGAAAATGACTCTAAATATTGTGAAAATTGTGCAATAAGTGCACAAGATTTATTATAAAAAGCCAAATTGATAAATAACCATGATTCACAATTAATTTATAGCTCGTCCTGCAACTTTAAGAATTGTCCGAAAAATCATGATATTTTTTTTTTTGCAATTATCTATGTCAATTTTTTTGGCTGAAATTATAATATAGCAGCCGTAAAAAATCATATATGGATGTCAATTGCTATAATCCTTATTCTTGACTTGAGAATTGACGACATATCAACTTTGGATGCGACATAAGTCTTAATATGAGTGGACGAATCACAAACGAGATATATGAGCCGCTTATAAGTCGTGACATGGAGCGAATAACGCAATATATGAGTGTGAAATGTCATTTGATAAGTTAGATAAAATTCTTCATAATTTAAAAATTCAAGAAGATATTCAAAATAGACAAAACTCAAAAAATATGATTCAAATTAATGTTGCATGCATGGTTGGAATAAATTAACTTTAATTTGCATTCCTTCCCTATATATACGCCCACCACCCTATCCCAAATTCTCAACCCCTACAAACTCCTCCTCCTCTGTTTCTTCTCATTCTCAAACTTCATCTTCTACATCACAACTAATGGGAAAGCTCTACTTCCATATTTTCTTCCTAATTCTTTCTAATTCATTAATAGCAGGTAATTATACTTGACTAGATTGAATCATACCAAAACTCTTATCAATTCAATTTCTAACGATTACTCTATTTTTTATTTTTTTTTGTATCAGAGGTGTATTCAACAGCAACATTCACATTCGTAAACAAATGCAAGTTCACTGTGTGGCCTGGCATTTTGTCCAACGCCGGAATCTCGCCGCTCTCCACCACCGGCTTCGCGCTAAACACCGGCGAATCCAGGATCATCAACGCGCCGACCGCCTGGGGCGGCCGATTTTGGGGGCGCACGCACTGCTCCGAAGATCCGACCGGAAAATTCTCCTGCGCCACCGGCGATTGCGGCTCCGGCAAGCTCGAATGCGCCGGCGGCGGCGCCGCCACGCCGGTTACCCTCGCCGAATTCACTCTCGACGGCGACGCCGGGAAGGATTTCTACGATCTCAGCCTCGTCGACGGCTTCAACCTGCCGATGCTGGTGGCGCCGCAGGGAGGCTCCGGCGCGAACTGCAGCAGGGCGGAGTGCGTGGCGGATCTGAACGGCGATTGCGCGCCGGAGCTGCGCGTGACGAGCGCCGGCGGGGAGGGGGTCGCGTGCAGGAGCGCGTGCGACGCGTTCCGGAGCGAGGAGTACTGCTGCAGCGGCGAGTACGGCACACCGGCCGCGTGCAAGCCGTCGCAGTACGCGGAGACGTTCAAGCGCGCGTGCCCGCAGGCGTACAGCTACGCGTATGACGATCTCACCAGCACCTTCACCTGCATCGGCGCCGACTACATCATCACCTTCTGCCCCTCCCCCAACACCAGGTTTATTTACCAAAATACCCCTTCTTTCTTCAATAAGGAATTATTTGGGTGATTAATTAAGGCCAGCCTGTTTTCCTTCTTTAGAAATAGTAAATGGCAATAATTAATTAGAGAATAATGAATATTAATGAGTGTACGTGAGAATAATTCGATTGATTTAATAATCATATCGGATCCCGACCTTTTCATAAATGGGACAACGATTATTATGTATTCATAATTAAATTAAATAAGAGTAAATTCAGCTATTTTGATTCGTGTCTTGGAATTGCAAATTTTGGCTTTGCGTTTTGTTACCGTTACGGTATTCAGCCAATAGCAGGCAAGCACGTGGCTAACCTGTCACTGCACTAAAAGTAAATTACCTGCAAAATAAGTATCCGTTTTAACATTTTTACTCACTGCACTATGGGTTGTTTTTTTCATTAATATATTTATTTACTTATTGTGGCAGTCAAAAATCTACATCCGGGTCGGGCGGCGGGCAGAACCCGGTATCGGCGGCGGGCGGCAGCAATACACCATTCGACGGCAACATGGTGTACGAAGGTGCGCTGGACGTGAGCTCTGCAGCGTCCACGTGTGCGCACGTGGTGGGCGGAGGCGTCGCCGTCGTGGCGGCAATGTGGCGGTTGAGCCAACTATACTAAATCCTTTCTTTCCGAATACGGGTATGGGCCGGGGCGGGGGAGTCGTGATCATGCGTGTGGCCCATTTGACGAGGCGCTGAGTCACCCGATTCGATGTTGAAAATTCGTAAATGGAAATTAAATTGAAAACAATTAGTTTAGTGTTAATTAATCGTAGAAGAGCTCACCACAGAGGGATTGTTTCCACACGATTTGGTCGTTGGGGCGATTTTTTTTAGGAATTTATTATTGAAATTGGGGGGATAGTGATTGGTATTCATTTGGGCAGATTGGAAAAATAGTTTATAAAATCGAGATATTATATATAAAGATATTTTTAGTGTTCAGATTTTTATACTACTAATTCTTTCTTTATTCGTTCATGGTTGTGTGCATTAGAGCATCCACAACGGTGGCATCTGTCGCCACGGCCGTCCGCGCTGCTGGCACGGACGCTACCCGCCGCCGCTGCGCTCGCGCCGCTGGGATTCGTCAACGGCATAGCCGTTGTGTTTAAATTTTTTTTTAATTAAAAAATCAGTTTTTAATTAAAAAAATCGATAAAAAATAAAAAAAAAATTCACTTCCCAAAAAAAAAATTGGTATTTATTGTGGTTTTTAATGAAATTTAGTATTATGGAAATGTTTTTGTGTAATTGAATTTTAAATTAATTGTGCTCGTCCTTGCGGAAGAGCACAGCTGTGGGTGTTGTGCTCTTGCCAGAGAGCAGACAGAAAAAGTGGGGTCGGGCCCACAACCGTGCCGCTGGCAAGAGCACGGTTGTGGATGCTCTTATTGTTGGAATGCGAAATGATAGTGAGTAGTATTAAATCGTCGGATAAAATGATTCAATTAATCAAATATTTATGTTGGACTGGTGGCGGTGGGGTGGTGGTAGATGCTAAACATAAATTGGCTTAAATAGTCAGTTGCAATACTTTTAAATTTTTTACCAATTATGATTTATGCATATATTATGCTAAGTACTGTTGCAATACTTTTTAATTTTTTACAAATAATGATTTATGCATATATTATGCTAAGTACTGTGATCATTGATGAACACATGATTTTGATATTGGGGGTTCCAATATATTGGCAACAATTGTTGTTTTTTTTTAAATAATGGTGTAGCCAAAAGTTGCAACTAAGATGCACATGAGTAATGAGATAAAAATAATTTAATGATATGAAAACTCGAGATATGTATATATTTAATATTATTAATTATGCATAAATTTTGAAATAAGTAAATAATGAAGTACTCCATCCGCCCCACCATAAATTTTTTTTGTGTATAATAGTTGTAGAAAAGTAAAAAAAAAACATCAAAAAAATAGAAAAAAAATAAAATAAAATTATCAATTATAAAAATATCATAAAATGCTTTTAAGAATAGTGAAGTTGCTAGCCTTGCCGCTTACCACTTGTGCAATTAAATGAAAACATAATTAGAACGAATATACTCCCCCAGTTCCATAATAGTGGAGACATTTCTTTTTGGCACGGAGATTAAGAAACATAGTGTTAAGTGGGTTAAGTAAAGGAAGAATAAAGTAGGCAATGAAAAATGTAGAAAAATGAAGAGATATTAAAGTAAGAGAGAGAAAAATAAGTGAGAAGAAACATGTTGACTTTTACTAAAAAGGAAATAACTCTACTACTGTGGAACGTACCAAAATGACAAAATGACTCAATTACTATGAAATAGGGGAGTAGAATATGTAGAGTTAATTGAAATTATTGGGGGGGGGGGGGAGTTGGGGGTTTATGGATCCCCAAGAGCCAAGACCCTTCCTTAATAGGTCGCCACTTACTATGATATTCGAATTCCTATATCAACACTATCGTGGTTGTGACTGCTGCTAAGATAAGATGAGTAAACACTCAAATTTTAACTAATAAGTTTACTAATCAATAGACTATTAAAGTTGACAAACTAGTAGTAAAATATTTCTTAGGTATGTTCATTTTGGGATAAGATTTGGTTCAAACTGCAAACTGTTGAACTTAGGTTTTTTATTCTTACTGCAATGGTCCAAGTCTATTTTAGTTATGAAGCTTATTTATGTTTGCAAGGTACTAGCAAAACATAACCTAGACACTTTTTCACCATCAAGTTACAATGCATAATACATGGACTCATTTTAATTTATAAGTGTTTATTTGAATAACATAATAAAAAAAGATATACTCCCTCTTTTTTTTTATATAGAAATAGATCGATTTTTTTTTCGTTGGTCCCATATAAATAATCCATATCCATTTATAGAAATATTTTCCCCTTCTCTCGTACTTTACCAATTACACATTAAAACCTGTGTTATCCTCAATTAACCTATGTAACAAACAAATTCTTCTATAGTAAAACTGAAAAAAAATAAGATTTTTACAATACAAGAAGCTTGAATCATATCAATACGACAATAAGTACGTACCCAAGATACTTGATTTACAATTGGTTTATTTATTACTTTTAACGTAATTTTTTTTCATTCAATTATGTTCGTTTAATTCGAATGTAGACAAAGTCCCGTTTCTACACTACATAAGTTTTTCCATATATTAGTAAAGAATTATCACAATAAGACCATCCGCAATGGGCGGACGATGGCACGCCCAATGACGCGCATCGTCCGCCCCCACTGTGGGTGTGTGGCATAGGCCGCGGACGATAGTCGCAGCCTATGCTTCGGGCGCGACTTAAATCGCGGACGATGGCCATCGTCCGCCTCATTGCGGACGCAGCGGACGATGGTCGCGGACGATGGCACGCGGTTTCATTTTTTTATATAAATCTCGTTTCTCATTCAGTTGTGCATACGAACATATCGACTATCTCTCAACATATTCTCTCTCAACATCCAACGAAAATGAATCCCGACGAAGACACCAATAGTTCTAGTTCGTCTGATTCCGGTCGTTCGATTGACGAAGCATTAGATGCAGCCGTTGAAGAGGCCATGGCGGCATGCTATTCGCAAATGCAGCGCGAGAAGGCGGCGGCTGCAGCGGCGGGTGAGCAAGTCCATCGTCCTATTCGACCTAGGACGTATGTCCGACGCAACCACGAGGAAGCTCACAGGCGTCTGGTTGAAGACTATTTTGCCGATCAACCACGTTGGGGCCCGACTGTTTTCCGCCGCCGGTTTCGAATGTCGAGGTACCTTTTTCTCAGCATTGTTCATACATTGTCTTCACGTGAAGAATACTTCACGTTTCGGGAGGACGCCATCGGGAAACCCGGCCTTACACCATTGCAAAAGTGCACGACTGCTATTCGTCAGTTGGCATACGGCACCACGGCGGACCTTTTTGACGAGTACCTCCACTGTGGGGAGACTACAGCTCGCGAGTGTCTGAAGTACTTTTGTCGGGGGATAGTAGAGGCCGATGGCGACACATATTTGCGCAAGCCGACTGCCACTGATTGCCAGGGTTTGATGCAGATGCACGAGACGGTGCACGGGTTTCCTGGGATGCTCGGGAGCATCGACTGTATGCACTGGCAGTGGAAGAACTGTCCTAGGGCGTGGAGAGGCCAATTCACAAGTGGATACAAGGGCAGCCACCCGACGATGATACTCGAAGCCGTCGCTGACTATCGGCTTTGGATCTGGCATGCTTACTTCGGCGTAGCCGGGTCTAACAACGACATCAACGTCCTCAACTCGTCCACTCTCTTCACCGACCAATGTAACGGCAAAGGCCCGGCCATAGAGTTTACTGCCAACAGACGCCAATACCATATGGGGTACTACTTGGCCGACGGCATCTACCCGATTGGTGAGAAGAGGGTTTTATTTGCGCAAAAGCAAGAGTCGGCGCGGAAGGATGTAGAGCGGGCATTTGGGGTGATCCAATCAGGGACGGATCCATATGAGCATCACAAGGGGCAATTGCCCCAGCTGAAAAAAATTATTTATACTATTTTGATTATTAATTTTTAAATTTTTCGAAATATCCTCTATATATGCCCCTTCTCTAATTCTTAAAATATCTTTATATGTATTTTTGCCCCACCTATATAGAATTCCTGGTTCCGTCCCTGGATCCAATCACGGTGGGCAATTGTGAAAGGGTCGGCTCGTTTCTGGTACAAGGAAGTCATCGCCGATGTCATATATGCGTGCATAATCATGCACAATATGATAGTCGAGAGTGAAGGCGGAAGCATCACCGATTGGAATGACGACGACCGTGCATCTAGCTCTGCCGGCACATCGACCGAGACACCCGATAGAGAGTTACCGTTAGGTTTCGATGAGGTTTTATCTAGGCAGGCCTCAATGCGCAACCAACAGGAGCATGCGCAGCTCATGAGCGACATGATTGAAGAAGTGTGGGCTCATAACCGCCGTCGCTGAGTTTGCGTTTTTTATTATTTCGCATTGTAATGTATTAATTTTTATTAAATGAATGAAGTTTTTAAAATTCGTATTTTAAATGTATTTTAGTTTTTTTTTTAAATTCGTATGTATTTTGTAAATATTACAAAATTGATGATGTGGCGCGCTTTAGGGCGCCCACTGCAGGTGGAGAAGAAGGGGGATAAAAATGCTGACGTGGCGCGCCATAGGGCGCGCCTTAGGGCGCCCCACTGCTGATGGTCTAAATACTAGCTACAATGATAATTTGGTCGTAGAGTTGCGTTAGTGTGCTAACTAATTTACAGTAATAACTAATAACTTTCAATATTGGGTATTAAAATTATCAACACAAAGACATAATTATATCAATACAACATGTAAATTTAAATATCAACACAAAGACATAATTTATCAACACAAGAAAGATGGATAAATTTTTGTCTTTGTATTGATATTTTTAACATACAAAATTGATATTTAGTTATTACTATAAAAAGTTAGTATTATCACCCACCTTTGGTCGTAAACCTAATTAATAATTATCAGGTTCACTGATGGAAATCATAACAGTGTGACAAAATGTTACTTTAATTGCAGGTGATTGTTTATACTAAAATTATAATTTTATTTAATTTATAACAGACTAAAACTTGGATAGTTGGACGTATATTGATTGAAGGTGAAATATATTATAATATTGCATTCTCTATGATAAAGTGGTGCTAATTAATTTGTCGTGATATCTAATTGAAAATGAATTTAGTTCACATAATTCATTTTTGTTTCTCCTAATTAAAAATGACCAATCATGGTTTTACACATCAATGACATCGCCAATCATATTTTAAGAATATGGTTGGATGACTGGATCCAAGAAAACAAAGAAAAATAATTGGAAGGATGAGTAACGTGTCACCTTGTGACGTACCCATTTTGTTTATAGCACAGTACATGCTTCACAACACAAATGATAACAGTTTTGGATATTACTCCTCCGTCCGCCATTAGAAGTCTCATTCCTTGGCAGCACGGATTTTAAGAAAAATTGATGGAAAAAAGTTAGTGGAATAAGGGTCTCACTTGTATATATTAGTTTTAAATGAAATGTGAGTGAAATGAGTTAGTTGAAGGTGGAACCCTAATACCACTTATGGTAAAAGTGAATCGAGACTCCTATTCGGAGACGAACTAAAATGGAAAAACGGGACTCCTATTCGCGGACGGAGGGAATATTAATTATGGATGAATTTAAAGGTGACGAACTATCACAATTTGGTAAAAGACAATTTTTTCTAGGCAAACGTATATAGTATTAGTATGATCATTATTCTCTTTTATGTGATTTAAATTTTTACTCTAAAGATGGTAATATTTCAGGGCATTTAAAATGAGATTCATTTCAGTACAAAATGAGTTACTACAATTCAATTTGTTAGTAGTTATATTATCTAATCACAAGCCTTAGTTTCTGCAATAATAACAGTCTCTTTTCAGTTCATTTTAGTTTGTATTTTATCCAGTGGCGGAGCCAGAGATTTCATAATGGGGGGTCCAAAATTAAACTTCAAAAAAAATTACATAAATTAAATTATAAAGTTCAAAATGTAAAAGTCAAATGCAATCACATCATAACATTTGTCTTCTATTCTTCATCTTCTGAAACCGCTGCATAATAGTTTCATTGGTAACTTTAACAAACACATCCTTTTCGATGTAAGGAACTAAGCAATCATTCAATAGTTGGTCTCCCATGCTATTACGTAGAGAAGTCTTGATGATCTTCATTGCTGAAAAGGCTCTTTCTACTGATAGTGGCAACTGGTAAGATCAATGACAACTTAACTAATGAATAAACCATTGGAAAAACTTCATGTTTCCTTGTAGAAACCATCTTTTGAGCAAGACCACTGATTCCTGATATTTGTGAAAACTTTTCATCTATGCGCACATCGAAAATAAAGTTCTCAAGTTGACTTTTAAGCTCGGACAAAGCAACTTCAGAAAATTCAGAAGGATAATACCGTGCAAGACGAAGCAGCTTCTCCAAATCAAATGCAGAAAATAAATCCCTAGGATCAAAACATGACATGCATAAAACTAAGTCTGTGTTGACTTCATCAAAACGTTGATTCAACTCTTGAGCTTGCAAGTCAATAACAGAACAAAAGAGCTCAACTCGATAATAGTGGAGATTCTTCATTTTCTCAGCTCTACGTCTTCCTTTTTTTCGAGCTACAAACTCATCTTCCATGTCAAGCACATCCGGTTCATATTTGCTACAAAACTTAGAAACATCATGATTACGTGGTTGACACGGACCTTTAAGTAAGTAAGCTCTGCGAACTTGTTCTATTAAATTTGGTGGATAACTCATTATATCAGGTCGTTCTCCTTGATCACTTGGAAGATTCTCTAAATCAACCTTACTTTTATCTTCATTCGATAATTCTTGAGGTTGAAGAAGTGAAGGTTCAACTGATGAAGAATCAACGGAAGAAAGTTTCTTGAAATAACGATCCATATACCTACAAAAATAGTCAACACTGATTAAGTTCAAAATATTTGATATTTTCTGTATGCAAAACTATTAACACACACATCAAATAAAGAATTGGAGTTATAAAATTCCAACTACAGAACCACCGTAGTCCGTAGCCATTAAATTACATAAGCTATCTTCTTTCTCCCCCTTTGAATTATTATTGCAGCCAAACAAAAAATAACCTATGTAGAATTAATTGAATTATATTTGAGTTTTGAATATACCTAGTTCTAGTTTACCAGATTTCAGACTTGGAACGACATAATGAATACGCTAAATTCAGACTTGGATTGGAACGGCAGAATGAATACGCTAAATTAAGAGGCACGATTCATATATATTTTGCTGAAACCTATCTCTAATATTATATTTATTATAAATTATAATTATTGTGAAATTACTAAAATACCCCTAAGTTTTTTAAGAATTAGTGGGGGGACCATGGGCCCCCCGGCCCCACCCTCCCTCCGCCACTGATTATATCCATTCCATAAAAATATGTGCACTTTCTATTTTCGTCCGTCCCACAAAAATATGTGCATTCCATTTTTGGAAAGTTATATCAATTCAATAATATAACTCTATTTTAAGAGCACCCGCACCAGTGCTCGCTGGGACGGACGCCATCCGTGCCGTTGGCGCGGCAACGCGCTGTCCGCCGCTGCGCTCTCGCCGCTGGCACGGCGCTGCTCGATGCCTCGAGCACGTCCGTGCCGCTGAACAGGCGACGTGACGCGTTTCTATTCGCCAACGGATTATCCGTTGAATTTTTAAAAAAAATTGAAAATAATACTAAAAATTTTAAAAAAATATTTTCAGATTTCCAAAAATATAGCCGTTTTATTATCGTTTTTTTTAATTTTTTTGATTTTTTTATAATTTTTTTAAATCCTTAAATCATCTATAAATATACACATTCATCATCCATTTTTCACATCAAATTATCTCTCATTCATATTTTTTCATACAACTCATCTACATCTTCCTCTCTCACTCAAACCCTCTCTAAAAAATTCGGCCACGAGTAGTGGGTTTTTTAATTTTATGAATTTAATTTTGTAATTTTAAATTTTTAGGATTTTAATTATGTAATTTTTAATTTTTAGGATTTTAATTATGTAAGTTTTATTTTTTTGTAATTTGTAATAGTATTCCGGGTATTTTTAATGCATTTTAATATTGTGGACATGTTTTTATTTAAATTGAATAATAGAATGGTGGGACCCTTGAGCATGTCCTTGCGGAAAAGCATGGATGTGAGTGGTGTGCTCTTGGGGAAGAGCATGGAGTAAAAAATTAATAAAATTGGGTCTGGGTCTACATTCATGCTCTTGCCAAAGAGCATGGATGTGTATGTTCTAACTACCATTCTCATATCTCCTACTTTACCATATCATTCTCCTCATTTATCTTACTTTATCAATTTTTCTTAATTCTCGTGTCATTTCATCCGCTCATATTTTTATGGGACGGATGGAGTATTTATTAAAGTTTTGATAATTATAAATTCATAATAAAATAATTTAAATTCCTAAATTACCATATTTCTATAGCAAATCACTTAACTTCCTAATTTATATAAGAAAAAATCTTAAATTACTCTAAATTACCCTTCGTTGTCGCGTCCTCGTAAATCGTATTTGGAGTGAGAAAATGACATTTGTGGTGCACGAAGTATTTATAGAAGACAAAAAGCAAAAAAATTTATTAAAAAAAAAGAAAAATCGAACCAATAGGCAAAAACAAGGTAATAATACCATGAACTTAAAAAGAAATTTAAAAAGAAAAAAATGACACTCGTAGAAGTGCCATGAAATGATCGAGAAGCCCGACTACGAGCCACCCGTGGGATAAAATCATGGCCTCGGATGGATGGAGGCGGCTCGGCAGTAGCGTCACGTTTCTATAAAAAGCAAATCAATATAATTGACAGGTTTGAGACTAATTAATTAATATCGACGTAGGAGATTCTAAGATTGTTTTGGAGTTATAACATATGATATTTGAATTAGACATTGAGTGTGCATGTAGTCGATGATCTAGATTGTCCGAGAGTAAGTTTAAAATACATTAGTGATCGTTTTTATAATCCCAGTTGTCCAGAAGATATTTGAAATATTAGTTGATCGAACTAGAATTGGTGAAATTAGTAACCTAGAATTTTCGATTCTGCTTGTTCTATTCCTGCCTTTGACATGCTTTATTTTAATTACATGTTTATAAGTTGAGAAGTTTCGTTTGAATGCGAAATTTGAGAAACTGATGTTTAAAGGTTAAAGTAGAGAAAATAAATATGAGTGGGAAAAAAGAGTAAAGTATAAGAGAATAAATTATTCGTAATAAAGGAAACTACTCAAACTCTAGTTTGACTCTACTAAGTACTAACCTTAAGCTTGTATTAAGTTTGACTCTAATCAAACTTATTTCATTCTTAACTAAGGAAGTGAATTTGGATAACTATTATAAATTCACGATACGCTCTCTACACTAATTTGATTCATGAATAAAACTTCAAATTTTTTTACTCAATTATACTTGTGATGTGCATGTAGTCTTTAATTTTTCGACAGTACTAATGCTGTCGTTCAGAAATAATCGTGATGATTAATATGTAACGACGAAATAAACTTATACCCAATATTAATTGATCCAAAGGGCGTTCCTATGTTTTCTCAATATACTCCCTTCGTCTTAAAAGTAGACTAATTTTACCATTTTAGATCGTCCTTCGAAATTATACCAAGTTTAAATATAGAAAGTTTTTAACAAATAATAATCTTACATATCATTTATAATGTGAATCGATCTCATAATCCATTAATACTTTGTCTATACTACATTTTCCTCTTATCTCTCTTACTTTACCAGTTGCACATTAAAATCGTGTAATTTATAAGTTTGTCTATTTTTTTTAGGACGAAGGGAGTATTAATTACTTAACTGAGAAAAAATTCTACTCATGCATACATAATCTTTTCTTTTATACAATTGCATGGATAAAAAGCACTGTTATCCTATTTTTGAATAATATTGCTCTCTAGAAGTTCTTGTAAAAGATGAGAGATCTTTCCAACATTCTTAATCAATCACAATCACTTTTGATCACTTACAATATGATCACATGTGTGTGTGTTTCTCTGGTGTCAGTCATCTCTCTTTCTAATGAACCTACCTTTTTTTGACCTTTTTCATATTTGCTGAATTTGATAGGAGATTGCTGCATCATAAAGAAACATGAATTCGTTAGCAACAAAAAAGTGGTCAAGAAAATTATTAATTGGATATTCAACTCTCTGTTTGTGTGTCCATATCAGCGAGCTTGCTTTACGAATCATTAATCAACTCCCATGTAAAAATAGCACATGCTTTGTTATACCTTTATCCTCCCTGCTTATTTATAGTACTACCTTTTTCATGGATTATTCTTATCGGTAGTTCCATAATATCTGCATGGGAAACATGTATGACAACTAGGATTACATGTATGATAAAGATTTGTATCAGTCCTAAATCTAAATTCGAAAAGATTTAAAATAAAGAGTGGGAGTTGATGGACAGAAAAATAAAATGATGAGCGCTATTTGGCTGTCGTTGTCGAAGGATATGACGTATCACACGACTACTTCAACGATGTAGACCTTGGAAGAGATATTTCAGAAACCATCCACGATGAATAATGTACATTAGATAAGACGATTGTTTATGTACGAAATGTCAGAAAAAACTGGTGCAACAACATCTTGACGAGTTCAACGTGACGGCGCGCAATTGAATTCGGTTGATGTCAAATTCGCCAATGATATTCTTTTGCTATCGTCCCTTTAAGAAAGTTAATCTTCCCTTTTAGAAAGTTATACACATGTTATAGTATAGAGATGGTTGTGATATATTCGTATTTTAAATTTAGTATAAAATCATGTAGGATCAAGGTTTGAACGGGAAGAGGAGTCACAGGTTCAATTAGATTATACGTCTTAATCAGACGTGTATAAATCACACTTTTAATTTTACATGTCGCTTGTGCATCTTTGTTATGTATTGTATTTAAATAAAGTGAATTCCAATAATGTTTTTATGTGTTATTTGAAATTGATAATTATTTGACATGTGGCTTAATTATTTTAAATTTGTTGGATTTATTTATTATAAGAGTATGCGTCGTAGTAGTTGGGGTGTAACAATATGCCATATGTTATATACAAAGATTAATAAATACTATACTAAACTTATAATATTATATTTTCAGCAGATTTCAATAAAGGTATATCTCAATTAGATCTTATTTAGTGTTATACCACACTAATATCTTTAGTTTTTTTAGGTAAGAAAAGCTTTCAGACTAACACTGCAACCGTTCACGATAAGTAGTCAAGATATATCTCGCTTGAGAAAAAAGTTGTTCTTCTACAATGGAATTGGCCGAATCACATATTGTGATCACTTGCTCCACTACTCGGCCTACAATGCAAAAGCCTTAGACTTGTTTATTTTATAGAGGGAACATCTTTTTTGGTCCATGAACTTTGTCAAACTATCATTTTAGGTCCGTGAACTTTGAAAATATCATTTGAGGTCCGTCAACTACGAGGTAATATCAATCGAAGTACTTTTTTTACTATTTCCAAGTTTTTTCGGATGAAAATACCCTCAATACCTTGAAGGGTGTATATTTTTTTATCACATACTCATATTTTTTATAAATATCTTTACTATATATATTTTTGAATGTTTTTTAAATATAATTTTACCTTCAATATTATCACTTAATTTTCTGACATGTAAGAAAAGTTACATCTTCAATATATCAATATTCAAGTATCGTTTAATGATTGTGACATTAATTTTTTATGAGTACTCATACCTCAAAAATATTTTTAAATTATTTAATTATAAAAGGTTGAAGAATGGACTTTTCTTGCATGTCACAAAATTAAGTGATGATATTGATGGACAAATTATAATTAGAAAATTCATCAAAAATATATAAAGATATTTATTAAAAATATGAGTATGTGATAAGTTTAGTAAAAATATACACCCTTCAAGGTATTGAGGGTATTTTCATTTAGAAAAACTTGAAAATAGTAAAAATGTACTTCGATTGCTATTAACTCGTAGTTTACGGACCTCAAATGATATTTTTAAAGTTCACGGTCCTAAAATGATAGTTTGACAAAGTTCATAGACCATAAACGATGTTCCTTCTATTTTATAATATGTTTTCATGTATATTTATTACTAAAATATAAACCATTATTGAATTTCTTTAATTTCATTGGGTTAGAAGTGGATCTGGAGTTTTTGTATATATACGTTTGACTAACTTTAGAAGTACATGTATGCTCGAAACAACTTTTAGTATACATACCCCAACAACAAGTGGTACATGGTTGTTGGAGGTACCACAATAAAGGTTATATGTAGCTGTGACGAAGGCAGGCAAGAAGATGATATGTTTGCATAGTTTCTTTGATCAGCTTGGAAAGGGGAAAAAGAATACCATACTTCACAATGACAATGAGAAAACTATTTTGTGGCAAAGAATTCAACGTTTTATTCTAAAACAAAGCATGTGTAGTTGAAGTATCATTACATTCGGCATTTATTGGAGACGGAAGTCCTGCAACCTGAGAATATATTTGGAAGTGAGAATCCAGCAGACATGTTTACTAAGGTCGTGACTTAAGAGAAATTGAAGTTATGCATGGTTTCAAATGACCTTGAAACTTGAAGAGAAGGTTATACGATGCTAAGTGAATACAAGGAGGCGATACAATGTGTACAACTGACTGTGTTGTCCTAAAAAGGCATATATATAGACATAGACACATAATGTAGTCCTAAACATGAGAAATATTTTTATGTCATAAAAGTAACAAATCATCATATTGATATCTACAAAAGTAAGCGTAAGTAAAATCTTGTAAATACAGATATTTAGATGTGTCGTATATAATTGAAGTGATCATGCATGCACATGCACCAATTATCTGCAATCCATTTGTTTTGTGTATGAATTTTCTGTTTTGCTTTCTTTTACCTCCATACACTAGGTGACACTAATAATTTTCTTTGATCATTGCAAAAGGCATATCTTCTCATAATAATATTATAGATGTCTTAATCGTGGTCCTATATTGTGTACTCTACCATCCAAAATTCAATGTCAGACATGCCAATTACATAAATAAGTAACCATAGAATCTAATACCTTTTTAAAGCTGATATAGCTTTATTCGCAAGAGAAATTTCAAAGATATGGATCCATTCGACTTAATGAACGGTATTAGGCTTTTATGGCATCTCAAACTATTTTCATAAGCTTCCAATTAAAGCCTCTTGAGTTCTGAAGTTAGTTTTATTGCCCACTTTAGTAGGAATTTAGTATGCGATCTATTTTTATATGCTGTTAAACAATCAATTGTATTTCTATAATGACCTAAACCCTACTACTATATAGTGGACAAAGGAAGAAGGTCATACTATACCTAGTTCGACAGATCTTTGCATGAATATATATCTCGCACATCTCAATCCAAGTTCGGTAGAGAAAGTTATGACAATTTACGAAGACTGTGCATGGTAGTGACAAACCAGCGAGTCGCTGAGTTTGCAATCCGCTTAACTAGTGACCCATTGGCTAAAAGAAGCGCGCCCAGACTGCACCTAGCGACCCACTGGCTCAACCGAGTGACCCTCGACGTGATTTTTAGCCCTAAGACCGATTCCTTCCCCACTTCAGACATACTTACATAATTCAAACCTTATCATATCTCAACCTTCTCCACACCTGTAAAAACGGATCCGTTGGGCTCAAAAATATTAGGGATCCACACAAGAGAGGACTAAAGACGGTATTTATCTCATCCAGCTAAAGATCCATCCACCTAGTATTTGTATTTAGAATATCGTTATCAGTCAATATGTAGCTATTTTTCTAGAGTACTCCTAGCTTGTAGTAGGTCTTATTAGAACATGATTTTCCATTAACTGAATAATTGAGTTTTCTTGTGTTCAATTAGTTCCTTTCTATTGTGCTTAAATAACTTTGTATTAGTAGGATCAATTAGTGGCCAAATTTTTTTGGGGAACTATTACTGATAGTAATCCGCCACTAAATATTTAGTGGCAAAAAAATAGCCGCGATTCATTCCGCCACTAGTCCGCCGATTTTTCTTTTAGAGGCGGAATCTTAAGATTGATTAAGTAGAAGACTAATTGGTCTTTTTTTTGTAGTGCACTCGAACTACTTTGGATAGATTTCTTTATATTCATCATAATTTGTGCACCCACAATATTTATGTCACTCTCATTTCTCCATTTTTAGACACTCACGATATAGGTCAACATTGTAAAGCTTAATTTTGCTTGACATGTGAATAGGAGGATTTCATTACTTTTGTTATTTATTTTTCGTTTCAGGATTAATTTAAGCAATGTTTTGTTACATTGCTCGAGTTACAAAATTGGTAGTTATTTTGTGTGCTCCCTCTCTAGTCAAACTGAAAACTCACTGCCCTGAAAATGATATAGGATACAATTTGTGATTGAAATAAATTGGTGGAATGTGAAACCTATCCTTTTATGGTAAATGTGAAATAAGACTCTTATTATAGGACGGATCGAAATGGAAAAACATGACCCTTATTATGGGACGGAGGGAGTATGTTCTTACGACAGCGACATTGCATCAAATAAGAAGTAGGTTCCGTGCACCCATAACCTAGAGGTCCCAATTAGGGGATTATGTAGTGTTGCCAAATTGTGAACATAGAAGAATTTACTCCGAAGCACATTAATTTTTTTGTGTTATTTACATTCCACAATTTACAGCAAGTGGTATCAAATTTTTATCAAATTTTTATAACAAACAATACAATACACACAATAAGCATTCATTACATATCATACAACTAGCCAAAAATATAAATTAGTGAAAAGTATAGATAAAAATTAGTAAGAGAATATTAAGAAAAAGAATTATATATTAGAAATGAGCCACTCACCCCTTAAAAGGGGTTATAAGGGGGAGGGTTATCCATACTTTTATAGGTGAGCTAGGATCGTTAGCAAGTCGATGTGGGATAAGATATTAAGAATTTTAACACGCCCTCTCACGTGTGGGCTGGAATGACACATCGGACTTCCATCACGTGGGTAGGCAAGAGAAGAGATAAAGAGACCCTCTCACGTGTGGGCCGGAATGACACATCGGACTTCCATCGCGTGGGTAGGCAAGAGAAGAGATAAAGAGATAAAATTCATCGAGAAGAGATAAAGAGATAAAATTCATCATCGACTTGGGCCCGCTCTGATACCATATTAGAAATGGGACACTCAATATCATATTAGAAATGAGCCACTCACCCCTTAAAAGGCCTTATAAGGGGGAGGGTTATCCATATTTTTATAGCTGGGCTAAAATCGTTACCAAGTCGATGTGGGACAAGATATTAAGAATTTTAACATTATACACTAATTTTGGGAGCAACCGAAAGGGAATGTAGTATATTATTTTGTTAATTGCCGAAAGCTAAAAACTAGAATGACACTGTGATCCATTCAAACTATGGAGAATATGTGATTTTACATCGAGAATAACTACTTTGTACTTTATAGCTTCATCTGAAGTATTTAATTGATTAATACTAATGAATACTTAAATTAAATATCATATAACAATAATGACTACTTATTGTGTGGTAACAACGCCAAGCAATCTGAATCCGCCATGTATTCAATGATTTTAATGGCATGATAATGAAGTGCACTTCACTCCAAGGGCAATAGCCCTTTTATTTATATTTTTTTTAATTTCAAATTCTCTTTAACTCCTTTATATTAAGAGTAAACTGTATAATGATGCCCTATATTTGTGGTTTTCTAAAAAGATTCATAGAAAAGCTCTATATTTGCACTTTCACGTTTAAGATGCTTCTATTTAAAAATGTCCTCAGTTACCAAAGGATATTTTAATGTATTTCTATATCCCAAATTAATATCAGATACTAAAATATACTCTACTTTTCTAATTTCTATTTCAAGTGAATCATTTCTAATTAAGTAGTACAAGATTTTATGTAATCTTTTTAAAAACTAAATAAAGAAAAAAATAAAACAGTCTCGCTTAGGATGGACGGTGGAAATAAGAGAGAATAAAAATAAAAGTATTTTCTTGTTCTGGTTGTGCAAAATATTTGCACTCCTATAAAAAAAGGAAAGGGAAAAAGAAGAAGAAAGAAGAAGAAAGAAGAAGAAAGAGGTGAGGCGCCACAACACAACCATTAAATTCCACCCACCAAATACCAATCAATCAACAAACTCCTAACGGATTTGCGATTTCACTCACAAAATATCTCACCCCCAAATCCCTATCCAATGCTCTACCAGCTATGACCATCTCCAACGCGGTGCTCGGGAATTTGACCTCGATTTACCTCTTTCTCTTCGCCGCGATGAAGGCCTACAGCCTCGCCGCGGGGCGGAGCTTCGGCGGCGGCTACGTCCTCGCCTTCTCGTCGGCGGTGGTGGCCGCAATCCTCATCGGCAGCCTCGCTTGGGACGTCTCGCGGAAGGCGACGCAGGCACTTATGGCGCGCGAAAACCATCATGAAATGTGCCGCGGCGGCATCTGCTGGCACGGCGTCGCCGCCAAATCGCCGGCGTCTGAGGTCCGGTTCCGCCTCCCTCACCACCATAATCTCTGAGATCATTTTGCACCAGAATTTCTCCAGATTTTAATTTTTGCATAGATAATTGTTAATATATGTGTACATATTGGTGGAAATAAAAACACCACTACTACGACTACTACTACTACTTAATTTTATAATAGCTCTAAAATTACGAACCTTTGGTTTTAGCTCTAAAGATACACTAAACGGCTAGACCCAAAATTTAGAGATTAAACAAGAAGAAAGCATTGCTCCTATTTGTCTCTGATGGACTACTCCAATCAAAACTATGCTTAAGAGAATTAAGTTTGTTTTATCCGTTGAACACTTCAAGAGTTAAGATAAGCTCTAACTATCACCACTATTAGGTCAAACACGATAATTAAATCATACATTAACTTAACCCACGCTCAGTAGACACCAAACCAATTTTAATAGATATAAACTATCGATCCACTTAAGACTCTCTCTCTAAGCCAGAATCAAATCTCAAATTTCTTGCCTATGAGTTTTTTATGCTAAAGAGACAATAGAATAATGGCTAAAGATTTACGTCTCAAGATTAGAAGAATAATTGAACAATTCATAAATAAGAATCACGCATTAATTAAACCATAAAAGTCAAAGTATTAAATAATTCACCCTATTATATATTTGGAGCAACGTGATCTAGCAAAACATACTAAAATGAATTATATCTAAAGAACCATGAATTCCATGGTGTCCTCCAACTCTAGATGGTGAGTGTGTTAAAACTCTTAAATTTTGTCCCATATCGATTTGGTGATGATCCTAGCTCATCTATATAATTATGGATAACCATCTCCCTTATATGGCCTTTTAAGGATTGAGTGACTCATTTCAAATATGGTATCAGAGCGAGACCAAGTTGATGAAGATTTTATCTTTTTATCTCTTCTCTTGCCTACCCTTGTTATGAAACTGACCCACACGTGAGGGAGTGTGTTAAAACTCTTGAATCGAGGGAGCATGTTAAAACTCTTGAATCTTGTCCCACATCGACTTGGTGATGATCCTAGCTCATCTATATAAGTATGAATAATTCTTCCCCATTTAATATTTTTTAAGAGGTAAGTGACTCATTTCTAATAGTGTGTTTAAAGGGTGATGTAAA
This sequence comes from Salvia splendens, assembly GCF_004379255.2. Taxonomy (NCBI): domain Eukaryota; kingdom Viridiplantae; phylum Streptophyta; class Magnoliopsida; order Lamiales; family Lamiaceae; genus Salvia; species Salvia splendens. Next base: position 1,769,807 of record NC_056051.1, on the reverse strand, counting down.
TAAAATTGGATTGAATAAGTTAATGAAATATGAGTCATACTTATATGTATTAGTTTTATAATAAAATATGAGTGAAATAAGTTGGTGAAATGTGGGGCCTACTTACCATTTATGGTAAACATTAAATATGACACTTATTGTGGGACGGACCAAATTAGCAAAATATGACTCTTATTGTGAGACGTAGGGAATAGTGAAAATAGTATTAGCACTTGATAATTATTTTGGACAAACATAAAATGTAAAAGTACATCCAAATCAGATTTGTACAGAAGTGTCCCTTCATGCATTCTGTGTTGTGGTGTATTACAAAATCTTCTAGAAGGCATGCATATAACTTATATATTACAGAGTACCAAAAAAACAACAAATTTCAGAGTAAGATATACTGAAAATATCATATGAATGGCAGAAAGAAAGAGAAGAGCAGAATGTGAATATGGAGAAGCTGCAGAAGGAACTCATTATGAGGAAGTGGAATCTTGTTACAAGCATGGTTTTGAATATGTGGATGAGCACAGGGTGAAAACTGAATCTGCCCCTCTGCTCAGAGCTATCTTCAAGAAATACGGCGACATAACTAGTGGCAACGATGTCAAATCATCCGATCTTCTGTCCATCTTCCTGGAGAGAATCTGCCATGTCTACCAAAGGCTTGAGCAGGCCGAGCGCCTTGATCTCTCGCGTGTAGAGCTTCAAGGCATGATCTCCGAGCTCCGCCTTTGCAAGATGCATAAACTGAATGTGGGATGGATTCTTGAGAGGGTGGAGTATAAACTTATTGAGTTGATGGACAAGGAGTTGGGGGCTTATGAAACACAATTTTGCTCTTTACTGAAGGAAATCTCATCAATCAAAGCAGAATTATTAGTGATGAAGCAAGAGGTTGCTGCTGCTAATGTGATTGATCTTGAGGAGGAGCAGGTTGGAGCAAGAGAAGAAGAAGATAGCGGTGAGGTTGGATCTTCCATGAGACGATCCACGAGACTAAGGAAGCAGCCGGGCTGGCACAAGGCGTTTTACTTGTTAGATAGTGTAGACTTATGGTAGATGCTTATCGTTGGCTGGAATATTCAGGTGTAGTTAATTTAAACTAAAATGCAGTTACTTTGTACGTTCGATCAATGCAAGTGTTCTCGCGTTATTCGGCCCACCGGCTTCCAAGCAATTATTTTAAATTAGGTTTCAAAACTAAGGCAAATTAAAATTTTCACATTGAAGCATTTCTAGAAAGATCCAGACTTCATTTTGTACCTCATTCCTTCATGCTCTGTGTGTGATAATATCTTCAAGTGGGAATTGAAGATAACAGATAAGGTTGTTTGCTTGCTGCAATAACAAAAGGCATTCATACTGAATCATCAAAAGAGCTTCAATCAACACAAAAACCATTAGAAGCCACATCTAACTATTCGTATCAAATTAAAAACAATAACAAAGAAAAGAAATGCAGATTCTTTATCCAGAACTTCAAAATTGAGGACAAAATATAATAGCAATATAGCATGGAATAAGAAATATTAATTGGCCCTCAGGGAAAAGAACATAGAGAGGTGGGAAACGAATCATCACGGTAACAAAGATTTACACAAAAGAAACGCATCGATAGCAAAATTATGCACCGGTAATTTCTCTATCCATTTTCATTCGCTTAGTACCTTGAACATCCGGAATACTATTGACTTTCTGCTGCGGTGATACATCGTGCTGAAAGGTGCAGTTCGGGCCATTCCTGCAACCCCTCGAACTATTGAAATAGATGCAAGGCTTCATTATCCTTGGCTTCGTGTGCCTTGGTCTCATCATCGCGGTATTCAGAGGTTCTTGACCCATAGCCGGGGCTTGGTTACTTTGATGAGCAAACTGGGGCGGCATAGTCTCTCTTCTCTCTCCCCCATGTTGCTGAATGAGGCTCTTATAATAGTTTATATCCTTTGCTACAGGAGCTGCTATTGATGGAGAGGGCACGGATATGACATCAGGTACCGATGGTCGTACATGGGGGATGGAACCTGTCCTACTTGGTGAATGATAAGGTCCAGATGCTGCAAAAATAGGTGATGGAACAACCATTTCAGGTCTTGTAAAACGACCAGGGAGTGGCTCTCTTCGATGGACAGCCATAATGTCTGAATCATAAGAACTCTTAGGAGTCGAGGCCAAATTGGGGACATACTGTGCACTAGTTGACGGTATTCCAGGCAAACTATACGATGCAACATTTTTGGTTCCAATAGCCGGCATGCCATGGAAAGTGGATGAAGATGCCATGCTAGATGATGCTACATTTTGCCCACTAGCAGATGCAGCATGGTTTGCAATCAGTTGCTCGATCATTTTTGGGTCATTGAGAATTTTCATGAGCAGCTCACGATCTATCAGGTTCCTCTGATCACTATTCGGCATGACAGATGACAAGGCAGCTTGTGCAGCTGCTATAATATCAGGTTCCATGCCTGTTGCTGAACCGACAGAAGGTGTTAAAGTAGTGTTGACCTGAGATAAAAGTTCCCCATGAGGTGAGTACTGTTGCTGGGAAATCATTGGAGTTATGTTTGGTCCCATGGAGGCATAAAATGTATCCACTGAAGCATCTTCATCTTCGATTGATGTGATAGGAACCACTGGAGTGCATTGATCATTGTTAGTCGAGTCTTCTGCACCAACTAATGCAGAAGGGCTGCACAAGCACAAAGCAGAAAGTTCAATAGAGATGGGACATCAAACAGAATCAAGCAAGGCCAACATAGAGCATAATCACCATCAAAGATGCACAGAAAAGAGGAAACATCAAGAGTGAGGTATGCATCGCACTTTAAAGGAATGGCTGACGGGCGTGGATATATTGCTTCTAGCACTCTCATTTCTCGTTGATCCTGGGTTTCTGTTTCTCTGCTTTCTTCCCCAGCAACGACTCGCCAAGAGCTATCTACTTCAATCTGCAACACAAGAATATGTTTAATGCGTGAGTATTAGAACAAGCCCTCCACATCATAGTGCCCCTTATTCCTTCCATCCTCTCCCAATAATATACCAGAAAAAAATAGATAAAATAAAAATGAAAAGATTCCCACTCTTTTGCAACCCCCTCATGAAACTTTTAACTCTGACAAGGATATGCATCTAGTCTATAACTTGGATAACCTATATGAGAAAGGCACATTATATTTAATCAGACATACCCTAGGAGGACACTTCCATTTCACTAGAGATATATGAGATAGCTTCGCTGCCCAAGGATTTGCAGGTTGGCTTAACTCAAATCCTGGAGGCAAGTTATCTTCATAAGCCATGCCACCTGCCCGTAACGACAATGCCTTTGCCTGGAGGAGATGATCTTGGGTTCCCATTCCAACCTGTGAAGGACATTCTTCTGACAAAAACAGCCTTACCTGTTGACACAAACATATTAGTATGAGGGAAGCAATTCAGGCTGACTCTTTTCATCACAACTCGGTCATATATTCATCAAAGCAACCGAATGATGGCTTCTGATGAGCACAAGAAGTAGCAACAAAAAAGATACATAAAGTCATAAACAAAGAGAATAGTCAAAACAGACTTCATAACTGAAGATGGCTAAAATAGATAAGGGCAGTTGCACTTAACATTAATCCACTGAAGGGTAAATGTCAGCCCGCCAAGGTCCATTTATAAGTGATGTCCATTCATTTTTTACTTAAAGAGAATGTAACAAGATGGTCTGTCACAGATGTGATCAGTCAGACAGATAATTTCTCTTTCATTATTTCTTGTGAAACATAAAAAAGATGTAAAGATTCTGAATTCAGCTCCAACAGACCCATTTGATTGTAAATCATTTACATATCCTGTAGGTAAGGGTACAAGAAATACGCGTCACTACATTCACAATGCGAAGTTAAATGTCAAGACTGACATGATAAGATCAAGTTTGTAATTAATATGGAGCAAACAAATCACCATCTTTAGAGCATTGAGGCAACATCCTTCCACCAGTGCCAGACGGAAGGTGGAGAGTGATATGATTATGCTATCACATTTACATCCACAAACCTTCACGGTTGCAAACTAGTACTAGTAGTAATTAATAAGGTGAGCCTATAGTAATGTTTGTCTGGTGCTTACCGTGCTTTTAACATCTACTATCAGAGTACTGATCTTAAGTGAACGGCAGACATGCATTAGTTGCATCGACAATGTCTGGCCAATTCATCCAAAACAATTTAAAACAGTATCATCAAGAAAATGAAAAAGCCATACACAGTTTTTCTCAGGTCTGTAAATCTGGAAGTACATACCATACTATGTTTATATATTTAAAATGGGATGCTAAATGGTAACTGAAGTGAGTGCTTAACAGTAAAGATAGATTACCTTAAACTGCAATACAAATTTTTATTTAAAGAGTTTGGAACGATCAAACCACCATAATTTTTTGTACCCTTCCTATATAAGTTGACATTATAAAAGGTCCAGGTGGTTCAGGTTCACATTATCGATTGTAATTTGTCACCATTTCTCTCCTCTTCCCCTTAACTCTTTGTCCTGCTGTTCTTTATTCATTAACTTTTTCCATCTTAATAACACCCCCCTGCATGCGCAGTACGCACGCCAGGTAACAGTCACCCAATATTACCAACTACTACCAAAAGCATTTACATTAGCGAAAAAACATAACTTGGTTTAAGAATAACATACATCGTCTTTGAAGATATTTTTTTCCATACTAAGGCATTAATTCAATATATTGTGGCAGAAATGCTGCCATATTAAACTCAACTAGAAAACAGAAAATAAGTGGTTTACCAACAACTATTACAAAAGAAGCCATCGTCAACAAAAGCGAACACTCCATTAGCGAAGATAATTAGTTTATCACTTTATCCGTGGAATGCGCAAAGTTATTGTAATTGATGAGGCAAACAAACTCATAGAGAGTAATATGAATGTCTCATCCTCCATGTACCAACTCAGTTGATCCCAAAATAACAAGGCTGGCATCTCCTACAGTACACACTCTACTCAGTGTGGTAAGTTAGCGTATCCTAACTACTGCTGCAAAAGCAATGCCAATACAGAGTCTTGAATCCATATAGCATTTACCAGAATCCAATGCATCAAGAACTGACCAGTGGGCAGTGGCTAATAAGGCGAGCAAATCGTAAATGTATGGCCTGATTCATCGCTAATAATAGTATAATACACTCTCAACACTTAATCATGGGTATCGGAAGGTGGCATATTTTCACTCAATTAAGTGAATGGGCAAAAAATTGGAAGAACTTCAATAGGAAAGCGGTGATCTAGATCTACTGATCTGGAAAGATGGCTGTAGTTTAATGGATTGACAATATTGTGCTTCACTTAAAAACATAAAGCATGAAGCAAGTGCCAAAGGTTCACTTTGGTAATTACATTAGCTACACAACATCATAACCTACATCTACCCAGGATAACTGCTTCAAATTTAACCAGCAAGAGTTTTATTTTACTCAGTACAATGTTGTTATTTCACAACAATATCAATCTATAATATACAAATAAGGTTTATACTCAACAAATGTGTCTTTTATATAGTAGCATCATTTATCGGCTGGTTTAATTTATGGTGCCCTCTTAATAAAATATTCTTAGTAATACTAACAAGAGAGGATATTCCCAATATTACAAATACCATCAGTGAATTCAACGAATTAAAGCCTATCATTGTTTCCCAACTGATACAGGCCTAGATTCTCTGCTGTATCAACTTAGCACCATTGCTGAGTCAACGAATTAAAGCCTACCCTTGTCTCACACACACCAAGAAGCTAAAGGACTCGATGCTTTTGTAAATCAATTGTAAGTCAAGCAAAAGTCAACAATAAGAAATGAAATTTTTACCTGACATAGATTAACTTCAGTAGCCCATGAAACCCTCTTTGATTTCTGCGATCCTCCCATATTAACAAATCAAATAAGCCGTTTCGTATGGTTAGATCATAGATATATCTTATAACTGCAATCGCTCAATTTCCTTTGCCGCGCAGACAAAACCCCTAATTTGCGAATAAGTTTTAGTCGATTGTCCCTTCATAAGCGTGAGGAAAAAAATAGAAAGCGGAAGCCGAAACGATGGAGGGAGAATGAGGAAGAAAACCCTAAATTGGAGCCCTAGATCCACCTCTCATTTTCAATTTTAGTTTATTCGTTACTAATTATTGTTGCAGAACAACAGAAGAGAAGAGAAGAGAAGAGATAATGCTGTGCTCATTTGCAGCGCTATTCTAATTTCTACGTTTGATTGCTTCGCTGCGAGCTGAGTCGACTGTTTTGAGTTTAGGCCATCCACGTGCGAACTATTTTCATTTTTTCAGACCATTAATAAAAAAATTGTATATCGAGTAATAATAAATTTAAGAGATATCGGTCTCAAAAAAGTAGGCCCGTCAAAATGGATACCGGGTATTGAATACCCAATTTCCAAACCCAAAAACCGATTTCAGATCGGGATCGGGTAGGGGATTTTTGGATTATCGGATATCGGGTTACCTGATACCCGATCGGGTATACCCGAATTATCCGATTTTTTTTAAAAAAATTATGAACATGTATTTATTCTGATTTTTAAATATTTTTAAATATTTAAGAAATTAAAAATTAAAATAGTGATTGCATGTGTTTCATAATAAATTATATTTTTTTAAAATCCAATTTTTTTTGGGGTTGTATTTTTTAAAAAGTCAATGTGCATATTTTTCTAAAAGCCAATTCGCTTATATTTTAAATTTTTTAAATCTGTATGCGTCAACAAATAGTAAATATTCACATTGCTCATTTAATATGGCTTACGTCGATTAATAAATTAAGGAGAATGGATAAGTTATAAGAATTTATTTAACTCAGCGCAAGAAGAAAATTTTAATCACCTAAAATTTTGATAAAATTTAATTAATCCAACCTACAATGTTTTCATCTTTAACTGGAGAATATATGATGCGTATCAGAAATGAATAATATCATATCCATATTGTTATGTGCAATTTAATTTTTCTAACCCATTGACTTTAGAGAAACAAAAAATTTATTTTAACAAAATCAAAATCGGGACTGGATACCCGAGTCGGGTATCCGGGTACCCAAAATAAAATTCAAATCGGATATCGGGTATTAGTTTTTGGGAAATCCGGGATCGAGTACCTGAAATTTTCGGATCGGGTATCCGCGGATACCCGATTTGACAGCCCTATCATAAGATATGAACTTTTGTCAAATTCTGATATTTTCCACGAGGTTAATAATTGGTATAATAGTATTGTGAATTTTAGCAGTATATGTTTGATAGTACTATATTTTATCTCAAACAAATACTATTATGTTGGTTTATACTTCCTCGGAGTCCTATCTGATTTGGACACGGATTTTAAGAAATGTAAAGTAAAGTGGATTGAACAAGTGAGTAGGATGTGAGTCTAATTTATATTATATATTAGTTTTATAATAAAACTCTTATTAAGGGACGAATGTAAATAACAAAATATGACTCATATTGTGGGATGGATAAAGTATTAATTAGGGTTGGCAATTTTCGACACGACACGATAATCTGACATGAATTCGCACGAAATTATTGGGTTGGGGTCAAGTCTTATTGGATCCGTGTCCTTATTGGGTTGACCCATTAAGAACCCGAAAATTTCGGGTTGGGTTAGGGTCGGATGCGGGTCGGATACGGGTAACCCATTAAGAAATAATATTATTATTTTTATTATTATTTTAAAAAATGTATATTACTTTAATTTTTTAATTTCTTATAAATTAGGTTTAAATAGTATAAAACGAATTTTAATTGTGTAAATTAGGTTAAAAATTAAGATTTCATCATGTAATATTAGGTTTTAATCGTGTAATATCAGGTTCGGGTTGTTACCGTGTCAACCCATATTATATCGTGTCGATAACGGGTTCGTGTCGGGTGCGGGTCGTGTTCGGATTTGAAGGTAGCAGGTCGTGTTCGTGTTCAGATTTACAGTTTCCTTAACAGGTCGGGTTCGGGTTAGGCCTTATTGGGTTGGGTCATTATCAGGTTGACCTGATAACGACCCAATCCGCACGATTTGCCAGCCCTAGTATTAATGAATTTTCTTGCATCTAATGTGAGGGTTTATATTTAATAATCCATCTGTTCCACTCTAAGAGCATCCACAATAGCGGACTAGTCGACGCCCTAGCCACCGGAGTGCGGCTAGGTTCGGCTAGTCCACTATTGAGTTAGGCTAGAAGGACGGACGAAAAACCAACGCCTTAGAGCTAGGGCGCGGACAAGAGCAGCTAGCCGATTTTTTTTTTCTAAAATATCATATTTCCATTTCATTTTTTTTTTGTTTTTTCTCCAATTCATTTTGTTGTTGTTTTTGGTGTTTTTTTCTCGGGATGGCTAGGGCGTCGGCTAGTCCTAGTGCTGGCCTATTAGTGGGTTGTGGGAAGTCCTTGATGATGTGACATGAGGTGTTTTTGGCTAGTCCTAGTGCTAGCCTATTGGCTAGTCCGTGCTATTGTGGATGCTCTAAGTAGAGCAATTCTATTTCATGTATTATTGTTTTGTTGGTTAAGTGAAAAGAGTAAAGTGAGAGGAATAAAATAGAGAGAGTGTTGTTTCTATTTTTCATAAATGTGTTATTTAAAGTGCGACATCCTAAAAAAAAATGATTCACTTGAATGGAACGGAGGAAATAATTTCCAAAGGGCCTGACCCAGATTTCTTCAATTAAATATTGTTGGATCTAGGGTGCATATAACGATAAGCAGTAGAGACAATCAAACACAACTATCCTATCAGATAAATTACTAGTATAAATCAATAATATTTTAATCACACTTCAAATAGGAGGTCAAATCACATGAAAGTTATCGGTCATGGTATTGACTACCGACTAAAGAAAAACACAAGTATTAATGGAAATCATATCACAAATTAAAAATTTATCGACAGTTGCACACAGTTGTTTTACAATTATGCAGTGGATGATCACAGTTAACACCAATATGAAACAAAAACATTAAACATAGATTTGCAAGATAAATACTTCCAACACATTTGAACTGTTTTTTGACTAGTACTTAGGAACTACACCCTTCGTTTCCTAAAAATAGAAATTATTTCCGAGTCCGTTTCTTGAAAATAGAAACTCTCCATTTTAGGGAATAGACCCCACAATCCACTAACACTAATTTCACTACTTTTTCTCTTTCCTTCCCTTACTTGACCCTTTTTCTCTTCCTTTTTTACTTTACCAACTTTGCATTAAAACCTGTGACGTTTCCAACGTTCCTATTATTAGGAAACGGATGGAGTATAACATAAAAATCAATGCATAACAAAAAACAAAAACTCCGGAGACTCAAAAGATCATGATTATAAAAACGAAACTAGCAAATATATAGAAGGATAATAAACTTAGGAAGCCTTCATCTTTGACCTAAATGATGCTCACCAATTTTCATGGATCCTGAACCAAGCTGTCCATGTTTATTCCAACCAAATGCAAATGACAGGCCATCTTCAGTCACTACCACAAAATGACTCCTACCTGCCCCAGCCTTCAATTTTATGCCTGAAAAATTTGAACAAATGTTAAATGATCAGCCTGGCTTGCAAATTGCAATGCAGTACAAGTCACTATTTAACAACTGGATAAAAGGGAATGGAAAAAAAAAGAGTAAAATAGAACTAAATAAATATTTTTAACAAAAGATGAATAGATTCAACTATCTTAAAACGTTCGAAAAAAGGAGAATATAATCCAACTATCTTAGAATAAAGGGAATACAATACTTGATCCCGATTCCTACTTAATTAGCCATAGAAGGATTCTTTAAATAAAAATTTTACCTTTATTCCGTTTTCGAAGATAAGGGGTCTATCTTAACATTACTCAGTCTTGTGAAAATGTTAATGTCATCCACAACTTATCCTATTAGTTGGAATAAACTTAAAAAGACAATATATCATCTTAGTTGAGACACATAAGTACATATGATATATAAGATATAGTCTTTCTCTTATTGATGGTAATCGAGAGAATCGGAATGGCTATGCATATTGAAAGTGCAGAATCTGGAGTGAAGAGTTTGTATTATTTCTTGTGTCTGAATTACATCGATTTCTCTCCCTTTAGTAGGGAAGAGTACACTGTATTTTAGGAAAAGAATCAGCCTATTCTAAGGCAATGTACTACAAATTAAATTCATATCAATTACAAATCTTCCTCCTTCAATTATGCCTTTGCTTTGGTAATTCCTCAAGTTTGGTATGTTTAACTGTTTGACACTCCCCCTCAAGTTGAGCAATGGTATCCCCAATGCTTAACTTGTCCAAGACTTCCTTGAAGACCTTCGGATGGACTGCTTTGGTTAGTATATCTGCAAGTTGTTCTTCAGACCGGACAAATGGAAATTCAACAATACCTCCTTCCAGTTTTTCTTTGATAAAGTGCCGATCCACTTCTACATGCTTGGTTCTGTCGTGTTGTACTGGGTTTTCCGAGATGCTGATGGCAGCCTTGTTGTCGCAAAACAACTGACTCTTCCGAGTAGGTGGGAAACCAATCTCCGTGAGTAGCCTTCTTAGCCAAAGGATTTCCATGAGTCCACTTTTCATTCCTCGGAACTCTGCCTCGGCGCTAGATAGAGCTACCACCTTTTGTTTCTTGCTCCTCCACGTAACCAAATTTCCTCCGATGAAGGTAAAGTAACCTCCCGTAGATTTTCTGTCTACGGGATTGCTTGCCCAGTCGGCATCGGTGTACCCATCAATCTCCAAGTCTTCTCTCTTTGCTAGGAACACTCCGTATCCTATAGTGCCTTTCAAGTACCGCACGATCCTCAATGCTGCCTCCATATGAGTTGTTTGGGGTTGGTGCATGAACTGACTCACAATACCTACGGCGTATGCAATGTCAGGTCTCGTATGTGAAAGGTATATGAGTTTCCCGACAAGTCGTTGGTATCTTTCTCTGTCTGCGAGTTCTGCTCCTTCCTCGATCTTTAAACCATGGTTGGGAATCATTGGAGTGTTAGCCGGCTTGCACTCGAGGAGTCCGGTCTCTGTCAATAGGTCTAAGACGTACTTTTTCTGCCTTAGGAATATTCCGTGTTTGGATCTCAACACTTCTATTCCTAAGAAGTATTTCAATGCCCCTAGGTCTTTCATCTCAAATTCTTTGAATAGGTTATCCTTTAATCTCTGGATTTCCTCTACGTCATCTCCGGTGATAATCATATCATCAACGTATATAATCAGACACGTCACCTTGTTATCCCTCCTTTTTGTGAAGAGTGTGTGATCGGAGTGACTTTGGTGGAACCCGTGTTTGAGCATGGCTTGGCAGAATCTTCCGAACCAGATCCGAGGTGACTGCTTCAACCCGTACAAAGTTCTCCGTAGTCGGCATCCCTCTCCTTTGCTAAATTCCTCGGAAAAACCCGGTGGAACTTCCATGTACACTTCCTTGTTTTCTTCTAGTTCCCCATGAAGGAAGGCGTTAGTTACATCAAACTGGTGTAGCGTCCAGTCTTTGCAAGCTGCCACAGATAACAGTGCCCGCACAGTCTCCATCTTAGCTACTGGGGAGAATGTCTCTTCATAGTCCACTCCATATACCTGTGTGTATCCTTTTGCCACGAGTCTTGCTTTGTATCTCTCGATTGAACCATCTGCTCTTCTTTTTATTGTGAATATCCATCGGCATCCAACTGGTTTCTTTCCTGTTGGTAATGTGCATTTCTCCCAAGTGCCATTCTTCACAAGGGCATCTATCTCTTTTTTCATGGCTTCTCTCCAGTGCTTATGTTTATTTGCCTCCTCAAATGTCTGTGGGATATCTTCTTCTTCATATAACGCAGCTTCAAAGGCTCGAGCCATCTCTGATAGGTGGCCTTGCGCAATATTGGATACTGCGTATTTTGCCTTTCTCCCTTTCCAGTCTGGTGAGTAGCGTCTGGGAGGTATTCCTCTGGTTCTTCTTGGGGGCAGCTCGTATGGATCTCGTGTATCTCCACTAGTTCCACCGTCCTCATTGTTCCTATCAAGGTTAGTCTCAATATCTGAACTAATTACCTCGGGATTCGAAGGCGGGGTTGACGGCCGGGCAATGTCACTTTGTTCTTCGTCTTGTATTACAGGACTTGACGGCCCGGCGGTGTTGCTAGCTGCCTCAGGTGGACCAACGTCTATGACATGGCTTGTCTGTGGATCTCCCCCTGTCTGTGGATCCCCAGTCTGAGGCTCTCCCCCTAAGTGATGGTTTTGAATACTAGGCAGCCAATCTAGGAAGTCACTGTGAGGGCTATTGTCCGAGGTTTGTGTCTCCCCCTGACTACTAGATTGGGTGTAAAAATATTCCCCCTCCACAAAATCGCAATTCATGGTGGTGTGTATCCTACGGGTTTTTGGGTCATAGCATCGATAACCTTTCTGATTTTTTCCGTAGCCTAGGAATACACATTTGAGGGCACATGGGTCGAATTTGGAGCGATCTTGTTTAGGAATATGAACAAAGACCGAGCAGCCGAAGACTCTAGGTTCGAGAGAGAGGGATGAAGGGATTTCAAAATGTTGGGAAAAAATATCTAGGGGAGTTTTAAACTGGAGTATGCCAGTTGGGAGACGGTTTATGAGGTATACGGCAGTGGCGACAGCTTCGGGCCAGAAGGATTTTGGTATTTTGGACTCAATCAAAAGGGCGCGTGTAATTTCGAGGATATAACGGTTTTTTCGTTCAGCTACCCCATTCTGTTCCGGATTATAGGTGCATGAGGTTTGGTGAACTAGGCCTTTACTCCTAAAAAATTCTTGCATTTTCTGATTTATGAATTCCCCCCCATTATCGGACCTAAGGATCTGGATAGTGTGTTTATATTGAGTTTGAATAAGGGTATAGAAATCTACGAACTTATCAAACACGTCATGTTTATTTTTTAGAAAATAAATCCAGGTCATGCGGGAGTAGTCATCAATAAAGAGAACAAAATAACGGAAACCTTGGCCCCCAGCAATGGGTGCCGGACCCCAAACATCAGAATGGATTAAAGCAAAAGGTGATTTCATTCTTGTATTGTTTAGCTTGAATGAATGTCTATGGTTTTTAGCTAGCACACAAGTATCACAATGAAAAGAGTTTAAAGATCTAGCTAAATTAGGAAAAAGAAGACGAAAATATCCTAAAGATGGGTGTCCTAACCGACGATGCCACAGCCAAGCCTGTCTGTCAGTTGGTCCGGGAGTCAACATCAATGCAGCACTCTGTTGGGCTATCTCGTCCACATAATACAGTCCGTTTCGCTCAGTGCCACGCCCAACTATCGTCCCCGTCTTGATATCCTGTAACATGCAAAAGCGAGGTTGCATTAGTAACTTGCAGTTCAGTTCTTTAGTCACGTGACTAATTGATAACAGTTTATGTGACAGAGATGGGACAAAAAGGCAATTTGAGAGGCACAGAGTCGGCGAAATATTGATGGTGCCGGCCCCCATGACTTTTGCTAGGTCCCCACTGGCGGTTTGTACATACGATTTTTTTGATTTGGCAATGGATACAAAATCTGAGGCTTCGAATGAAATTGTATCGGTTGCCCCGCAGTCAAAAATCCAGTGAGGGTCTTTTTGGTCGGAAGTGGATGTGGAGGAACAGGCTAAGGCATCAAAAGAGTTCTGGCAGGGTATTGTGGGGTTGTTTTCGAGGTGTTTCAAAGGCTGGGGTGTAATCTGCAAAGTTTTTGCAAAGGAGGGGTCTGTGTGTAATTTTCGTGTTTTGTGGTGGTTAATTCTGAATTGTGGTTTTCTGTGGGGCTGAAATTGAAGTGAATTATTTTGGTGGGGTAGATTACGGAATATAGGAGATTTTAGGGGTGGGTTGTGAGAGGTAATTTCCGGGTGGGGTTTTTCCCGGGATAAGGAAGGGTTTTGGGGCTGGTTTGAGATTTGGGGAAATTGGGTAGATAAATGGCTTATTTCGGAAACCCTAGCCGCTCCCCCTTCGTCGCCTGTGGGAACCCTAGCTCCTTCTCCTCCTCTTTCTCCGCCGGTAACCCCGGCGAAGTCACCATTGGTTGCCGATTTACCTTCGAACCAAGTCCTTGCGACGGACACGGAGCCGATTTTGGGTGGTTTCTCCTCGGTTTTGACCTCGCCACCGCTACTGCTGGTGCTGGTGCCTCCGCTGCCGCCCGTCGGGCCCTCGACGTTGGTGGCGCGGTTATGAGCGACGGCGGCTGATGCCCTGCCGCCTCCTCTGCCTCCTCCGGTTCGTCCTCCATTTCGGGCCTGCCTCGCCCTTTTCATTTCTTCCCACCACTCGGGGAACCCGTGGATGTGGAAACACGTATCTCTGGTGTGTTTTCTTCCTCCACAATGGCTGCATGTTAGTTTACTTTTATCATCCTCCTTGTGGTAGCTAGGGTTCCTCGGTGATTGATATTGTTGTGATGTTTGTGCTCTGTTCCGATCGAATACCGCAAGACCCGCTCCTATTCCAGGCTCCTGTGTATCTGGATTGAGTAGTTTTTCATTGACGGATTCCCTCCTGACCAATCCGTATGCCTTCCTTGCGGTTGGAATGGGATCCATGTTAAGGATTTCCCTCTTGATTTTGCTGTATTTGTGATCATCCAGTGCCCACATAAACTGGTACAATCGGTGTCTTTGAGTGTGTTGATTGTACTTCTCTATGCTCGCCGGAGTATCCATCGGGTTTGGGTCTCTGGTATCGATTGATATCCAGAGATCCTGGAGTTTCTGCCATAGTTGTTCTAGGGTTAAGTCCCCTTGTTTGATACTGTATGCCTGTCTGTGCAGGTCTGATATCTGGAATTGATCGGCGCCGCTTCCATACGTTGTGGCTAGACTATCCCACAAGTCGTAAGCCGTCTCGTATTGGGAAACCTCATTCACGAGGCTGGCGTCGATATTGCTTATGATCCAATTGAAGCAACAATCGTCTCTCTGCTGCCATCGGTTGTAGTCTGGATCTGTCGGAGAGGGAGGGTCTGTAACTCCAGTAATGTGAGATGCCAGACCCTTCCCTCGGATCCCCCGACTCATCAGTTTAGCCCATAACGGATAATTATCTCCGTTGAGCTTCTCGGCTAGACGTACTTCGCCTAGTGATTCGTTTGATGAAGGCTGTGGATTTTGGGTTTTTTGAGACATGCTCAATCTCATAAACTCAGCGAATTGTTCGGCTGAGAGTGTAATTGGTGGGTTATTGGATTCTGACATGGTTCTTTTTTTGGTTGGTGTTTGCAGGTTCAAATGGTCGGGAAAGGTACTTGAGACGGTGATGATATTGCTCTGAGTCTCAAGCCCGAATCGTCCCGCTTTGATACCATCTTATTGATGGTAATCGAGAGAATCGGAATGGCTATGCATATTGAAAGTGCAGAATCTGGAGTGAAGAGTTTGTATTATTTCTTGTGTCTGAATTACATCGATTTCTCTCCCTTTAGTAGGGAAGAGTACACTGTATTTTAGGAAAAGAATCAGCCTATTCTAAGGCAATGTACTACAAATTAAATTCATATCAATTACAAATCTTCCTCCTTCAATTATGCCTTTGCTTTGGTAATTCCTCAAGTTTGGTATGTTTTTTGACACTTTCCAATCGAATGGATATATGTTTATTTCGAAGACATCTGATTAAACATAAACTTGAATATTTGGTAACATGATCTATGATCTGATTGGTTTTGTGAGCATGTGGCATTAAATTTGATAAACAAAGACATATTGTAATGATCCAAAGTAAAGGGACCATTCAAGAAGTCATTCTCATATACACGAATTTGATGTGCTGTTTATTGTCAATAAAAACACATTTTCGCAATTCGTTATTCAAATATTCATAAAAATGGACGGGCCGGGCCGGGCTGTCAACCGGCTGGCGATTTGGATTTCATTTAGTGACTCTATTTTCAGCCACCCTTCTACTCCCACTTTTATTGTTTAGTTATTTTCATGTTTTAATGTGGACTTTTTTTTTATCATTGACCAAAATAAATTATGTTAAATTATCTTATTACTATTATTTAGTTCTTTTGACATTGTATGATACTATAAAACACTACATTCGTCATATATTTTATTTGAAACTTTTCCTTGGAAAACTATAATTGTTTTGAGAACTAAAAATATTTTAGTAAATGTATCACAGTATGTTGTATTCACGTAGAAATAAAATGCAATCCTGAATTTTTTATAATAAAAGGGCAATTGTGATACGTACGTTAATTTCCATAAATTTTGTCTGTATATAAGTTTGTTTTTTTCTTCGTATGATCTACAATCGCATGTTAAATAACAATCATACAGAAATATTGACAAAACACATACACTAAAATTGAAGTAAGACATGTTCCTTGGGAAGTATAAGAAATATTGACAAAACACATAAACTAATAGAGATGTTTCCTTAAATTTATTTTATTTTCTACGTTAAAAACTCATAAAACCAATTCATACGTAATCATTGAACCAATAGATGAGTTAAATGTTAGGAAAAGAACTGAAAGATTAGAGACCAAATTAATAAATAGGGAAAAAGTGAAAATGCATAATTGTTCTAAATTTTTTCTATAATAGAGTACAAACAATGTATTAGCTAGGGAAAAAGTGAAAATGCATAATTTTTCTAAATATTTTCTATAATACAGTATAAAAAATGTATTTCCTTCGTCCTCAAAACAATAGTCACCTTTTACTGTTTTTATCTGTTTCATAAAAAAATTAGTCAATTTCCATTTTCGACATGTTTCTCTCTAATGAGATGAGCCTTGTTCTTCATTACCAATCCTCTAATATTTTTTCCATTCTTTATCTTTCCTACTTACCTAATTTTGCATTAACATGCAGTATCAAAACTATACTCCCTCTGTTTTCTTAAAATATAAACTTTTTTTTTGGTTGGTTTCTTAAAACAGAAACTTTCCATTTTAGGAAAATTCTCTCTATGATAGGATGAGTCTCATTTTCCATTAACAAACCTTTCTTTTTCTTATCTCTCTTATTTTATCTATTTTACTTTAAAACTAGTACCATTTCAAAAGATTCCACTTTTAGGAAACAGAAAGTGTATATATTTTAGGACAAAAAGAGTAATAAATACACACATGTTTAGGGGCGAGCTATAATTGTGATGACCACATAGTGCATTAATAGTATTAGTAGGGCCACTCATTGTGCTGAAAATTCCTCATAGTTTGACCCGAAATTTGTACATTATATTTGAAACATGGAAAACAAATTCATTAAGCCCTCATTAGTACCCTAAAAACTCGTTACTCTCTTTATAACTGAATGTTAACTGTATTACATTATAACCAATAGAATACTATACTTTAAAATCAACTGCCCAAATAGGACTATATATATAGTCACACGTTATATAATATATGCATTAAGAGTGAGAAGATTCAAATATAACAAAGACAAAATGAAACCCGATTTTGTATGCAAGCAGTACTTCCCAGGACGGAATCAGAAATACAAATTAGCCGGTGCTGAAATGTAATAAAATAATATTATTAAATTATTTAAAATTAATTAATACATATATAATTCGATTTGTTGTTTCATTCAATTATTTAAAGTCGAACCGAACCAAAAATTAAAATATATCAATCAAATTTAGAAGAACTAATATTATATTTAAAATTTGAAAACAAGTGAGCATGTATATAGAGAAATAAATCAAGTTAAATGATGTATCAAAATCAAAATACAACTATTGTTTACACTTGGGCTTGTTTAAAATTTAATACTAATATAACCGTTGTAAATTAGTTATTTATCTTTTAATTGATTCTGTCTTTTAAAATAATGAAAAATAATTTTAAATAATGAAATCTATGAAATCGATGAATAGATGAAGATTGTGTGCAAACTAACTATAGTATTGTACTTGAAATATTTTATGCATGAAATATTAATTTTAAGGTGAAGAGATTGGAATTATTGTGCTTGCAAACTTTATATTCTTTTAGGAATTATAATTTGGACGATTTGGTGATAAATGTCCCACTCTTCATGGAAAAAATGAAAAAAAGTAGTATGTAAATTAAAAGAATAGAGCAAAATTGGTGAAAAAGAATTTCTCGGCTCGACAACAGTGTAATTGTTTACACTTGGGCTTGTTTAAAATTTAACACTAGTCCAGCAAACACAATAAAAGTTAAGGCTCAACAGAACTAATAATACTAGAAGCCCAATTATAATCATCTTATTTCCCAAATTTTTGTGCGCCGCAGCATCTGAAACCGTAAACATTTTGGATTCGGTGCAACGGCGACCGCAGAGGGAGACCATGTGCGCCGCAGCGTCTAAAACTGTAAACATTTTCTCATTAATAATATCCACTCGTTTTTTTTTTGCTTGAGTGTGGGAGTCTTTTATTCGAGCCTTTGAGCTCGCAATTTAAACCCCCCGTGACCACATTTCTCACAACCACTCTCCAAGCAATGACTACTCCACTTCTTATTCTCTCTTTTTTCCTCCTTTGGCTGCCGCCACTTGCCGCCGCGGGCGGCGGCAAGTGGGACCTGCTCCTCCCCAACATCGGCGTCTCCGCCATGCACATGCAGCTCCTCCACACCGACCGCGTGGTCATGTTTGACCGCACCGACTTCGGCCCCTCCAACATCTCCCTCCCCAACGGCCAATGCCGCCGCGACCCCAACGACAACACCCTCCGCGTCGACTGCACCGCCCATTCTGTCGAGTACGACGTCGTTTCCAACTCCATCCGCCCCCTCACCGTCCTCACCGACGTCTGGTGCTCCTCCGGCGCCGTCTCCCCCGACGGCACCCTCGTCCAGGCCGGTGGATTCAACGACGGCGACCACGCCGTCCGAACCTACATACCCTGCTCCGACCACTCCTGCGACTGGCGGGAAATCCCAAACGGACTCACCCAGCGAAGGTGGTACGCCACCAGCCAAATCCTCCCCGGCGCCCGCCAGATCATCGTCGGCGGCCGGGGGCAGTTCAACTACGAGTTCCACCCCAAAAAATCCGCCTCCGAGGGCCCCTACAGTCTCCCCTTTCTCTCCCAGACACACGACCCTCGCATCGAGAACAACCTCTACCCGTTCGTCCTGTTAAACGCAGACG
Organism: Salvia splendens; assembly: GCF_004379255.2. NCBI lineage: Eukaryota > Viridiplantae > Streptophyta > Magnoliopsida > Lamiales > Lamiaceae > Salvia > Salvia splendens. The sequence goes on along the minus strand of NC_056051.1, from coordinate 1,750,684 downwards.
GAAATCTATTCATTTTCGCCAACAATCGAGCTATATTGTTTAATTACAAGAATTCAAAAATCATCCGGACCTACCCGGCCCTCCCGGGTGGGGACCCGAGGAGCTACCCGAGCACTGGCTCCGCAGCATTGCTCCCGTTAAAGAGCAATGCCGGAGCTGAGGTCTTGGTGTGCGGCGGCGCGCCAAAAGGAGCTTTTGTCAGAGCGAACAATCGTGATTTTGTGAACGCTCTCAACACGTGCGGGAGGATCCGAATAAACGACCCGAATCCGCAATGGGCTATGGAGACCATGCCCTCGGGTCGGGTCATGGGTGATATGCTCTTGCTGCCTAATGGCAATGTCTTGCTCATCAACGGCGCTGGCGCGGGCACGGCCGGGTGGGAAATGGGCCGGAGCCCCGTTTTGTCGCCTGTTGTCTACTACCCGAATAAACAACCCGGGTCGAGATTCGAGGTGCTGAACCCGACCTCGACTCCTAGAATGTACCACTCTGCTGCGGTGTTGCTTCGTGACGGTCGAGTTTTAATTGGTGGAAGCAATCCACATGCGTATTACAATTTCACTAAGATAATATTTCCAACTGATTTAACTCTTCAGTCATTTTCTCCGTCGTATTTGGATCCGCAGTTTGAGAATATACGGCCGAAGATTCTTTCGCCCGTATCCGAATCCAGAACCGGGTACGGGCAGCAGGTTCCGGTCCGGTTCAGTGTTGGGCCGGGTCAATTGGTTAAGAGTACAATCATGGTAACAATTATTGCGCCGTCATTTGCGACTCACTCGTTTTCTATGAATCAAAGATTGTTGGTCCTCGACCGTGGCGATGTGATGCCTGTTGGGGGATCCGTGTACCAGCTCGGGGCTAGAATGCCGAGTTCGGGTAATCTTGCACCGGCTGGGTACTACCTTCTGTTTGTGGTTCACAAAGATATTCCGAGTAAGGGAATTTGGATCCATATCAATTGAGTTATTCGGGCTAACCCGGTTGGTTTGGAATTTGGATGAATGATGATAGATACACATTACTTGTGTACAAAATGACTTGTTTATAGGGGAAATATATGTATACTTTCTTATCAAAATTATAGAAATGAACGTGTACGTATTAAACAAATGCTTATATATCAATAAAAATTCATGGTATATAGGCGTGAAATTGCATGTATGTGGTTGGCTTCCTACTTCCACTAAGTGGAATTCATGACGTTTCAAACTTAAATTCTGAATATTAATGGTGGGATTAAGTGGCTATAATTTCTATTCTAGGTTATACACTAATGTATAAAAAGAGAGCTAGTGGAGACTATTTGGGTAAGGATGGGGTTGCTGTAATTAAGTGGTAAAATTTAAGTCGAAGTGTATAATTCATTTCGTAAAAATATGTCAAAGTGTGACTTCTTTAGTTGTTTTACAAATTATAGCAGTGTTATAATTTTTGACAAACAATCTTGTATGGTTAGTATAAGTAATTTTTTGGGATGAACGTAATTATTGTACTATCGAATTAAAGTGAATGAATTATATAATTGTATTTTATATAAAAATCTTTGTCTTGCAATTTTAAAATTTTTTTCCAAAAAGCAAGCTACTCATTCCAATGGAATACTTGAATATTGTAGATAGAGCATATAAAATGAGAAGAACTTAATTGTAGTGTTTAAACTTAGAAGGTAAAGAAGACGAATTTGTTTGGTTATTTGCATGCATTTAATGTTGCTTATGATTTAATTATGTTACCGCTTATCATCATTTTAGTGGGCATCAAATGCCAATTACATCATCTTCTTTGGTTTAGGTAGGCCTTAGTTTAGTAATCGAGACTGATGACAGTAATGTCATTCATGGGTATGCTGCTATTGATATATCGTTGGATTTATATATTTTATTTCTTTTAAGTATGTTCAGATTTCAGTGTGTTTCATTGAACTTAAAATGTGAAATTTTCTTAAAATCCTTGTCGAGTCAAAATGAATTTTTCAATCGTGGACGGAGAAAGTATGTAGCAATCTCGGTCACACCACAATATCAATTTTTTTCAGATACAATACCAATTATTGGCAATTTCTTCCATAACTATCTTAACTTTATTTGGACAATTGCACTATTGTATTTTGAAATTATGTGGCCGATAATGGTGATTTTGTGTGGGCAGTGGGCCTGCAACCCAAAGATGTACTCACTCTGTTCCATGTTAATTGAGTCATTTTTCTATTTTCGGAAGTTTTAAGATAATTGAGTCATTTCTATTTTTGGCTAAAGACAACCCTCTCTTTTACTTTATTTTCTATTCATCTCTCTTACATTATTAACTATTCATTTAACACATTATTCTTAATCTCCGTGCCGGAAAGAAGTTCCTCTAATAATAAGGAACAGATGGAGTATGTCTATTTATAACATCATCTGTATAATCATGGGCGGACGCAGAAATTATCACTTATAGGGGCTATTTTAAAAAAAATATTTAAACTATATTCATGTACTATTATTTAGCTCATGTATAAGGGCTTTTGTATAAGAATTTGCATAAAATTAGTATAAATTAAATAAAATTACAAAGAAAAAAAATCATGTTTATAAGGGCTTAAGCCCCTAGACCCTCCGATGTGTGTCCGCCCATGTAGAGGATGTGACCGGAACATGCAGAATATTTTAAACCATTTTTGCTTTTCTTTTATTCCCATTTAGTTTTCGAAAATTTTAAAAATAAATGAAATTAGTAGTTTTAGTCTATTTAGTAGTGTCGCTTGTTCGGTAGAGATTGAGGAATTACAGTTTAAGTAGGTCATTAATTATGGGTATATTGCTATTAATATGTGTTGGATTTATATTTTTCTATTTCTTTAAATATATTATTTTTCAATTTTGCGGTATTTTATTGAATTGAAATAGTAGAAAATAAATACCAAGACTACTTTTATAATATGCGTCAAAACAACAGCTGCACCATATGGCTCAAACCCTCAAACCATGCCCCTTTTTCTAAATAATGGCTCACACTATATGTATCACAATATTTCAACTTTTAATTCTTTAAATCTTTATTCTTATTTGAGCTCGGTGAAATTATTGTTTGATCAAAGCCGATTTTGTATTAGAGCAGCACTTGCCAATATTTATCCATACAGATATTTATCACACGTAATATAATCATAGACATGAATTGGAATGCGAATATATATGAATATAATTAATTATTACCATGTTTAAATATATTTTGATATGTTAATTAGATAATTCCCACACGTTTGTGTTGGCTGTGGCCTCGTCTCCTCCGCTATTTAAATGATCTAAACTATACCTCTTATCAGGATCGAATTAGAGTGTCCACTATAAGCGGACATGCCCAATAGCCCCGCCCCAATTTTTGTCCATAGCCCCAGTTTTGTTGTTCATAGCCCCAAAATTTTGTGTCCGCCACTATAGTGGACACCTCCAATAACCCCCAAATTCTATAATCAACTTTCATTTTATAATGTTTCAAGTAATTATGAACAAATTTATCGGGCTATACGTAATTAGAAGAACACGACTATACGAAGTAGAAGTAAAATTAAAATTAAAATTAAAATTAAAATTAAAATTAAATTAAAATTAAAATTAAAATTAAAATTAAAATTAAAATTAAAATTAAAATTAAAATTAAAATTAAAATTAAAATTAAATTAAAATTAAAATTAATTAATCAGAGCATTCCAGCTGGCTCTCCACAAATTGTTCATTTCCGACCCCAAATTGTAGTGAGAGAACTTTTTATAGATGTAGAGTTGGAATGGTGTGAAAATAATGAATGGAGTGGGGTGTATTTATAGGTGAATTGAAATGAAAAAAAAAATTAAAATCAGCTATAGCCTCGGCGGTCGGTGCCGCCACTATAGGCGCCGCGCCTATAGCCGCGTCCGCCCCCATTTTGCCGCGTCCTCGCCCCGGAGTCGGCTGAAGCCCGTCCGCCCCCTACCGCCCTCATTTCGGTGTCCGCCCGCGCCTCTCCACTATAGCCCGCCCGCCCTCCGCCCCAACCCGCACCATAGTGGACACCCTTAGTAAGTGTAAACCCAATAAGTAATTTTTATATCCAATTAAAGAAAATGTAATTATAATTGTCTTTTAGGAGTATATAAAAATCATTGTGTCGAAAATTGAAAACTATTCCAAAAATCAAACTAGGCCAAACCGAGTGGCCATTCACCAGTGACGGAACCCGGATTTATGTTAAGCCGGGGCTGAAATTTTTTTCAAAAAGATATTAAAATATAATTTTACATGTAATATATATACAACTTTTATGACTCACTAGATGATAGGAGTAACTGATTTCAACAAGTAGCGATTTTTTGAAATCGGCAAAGAATAGTCTCGTTTTTAATTTTTTTGAAAATTTCATTGAAAAATATAAGTTGGCTTAATTATTTTGCAGCATATCTGTTTTAATAAGTTTCATTGAAAAATATATTCTCTCGACAGAAGTTGTTGCAACCGGGAGGATCAGTGTCAACTTAGTCAAACAGCGACGAGGAGCGGCTACAATCTCCGGCAGACGGCAAGCGTGCATTGTGCATAAGTCTCATGATCAGGCGTGAACTCGTGAAGGGCTTAGTCGATTTTGGAACTCCAGGCGTGATTATTGGTTTGGGGAATTGGGCTAATTAAGCCAATGGCATCATTAGTTAGTTTAGTTTCTTATAACCCAAAATGCCAAAAATAAATAGCAGCCCAACAATAATATAAATGGCCCAAAACAAATAAGCCCTATTCTTTATCTTCTCCTTCCTAATTCAATTTCGATTTCAGTGAGCAGCGTTGCGGCGGCAACGCTGGAATCTGGAGACTACGGTTGGAGTTCAGGGCTCGCTCTGGGGCGGAGACTAGTCGGAGTTGGGCAGTATAAGGAGGGGCCGGGGTTTGGTGCCGGTCAAGCCCCCGCTGGCGCGGGGGCTTGTCCCCGTGTAGTTCCGTCGGTGCCATTCACACAATGTGCATGAAAGTGCACCCAAAGTGCACCTCTTAATTATCAACATCGACTTAGACACTTAGTAAATTTAAACCCAATAACATATGAGGTTTAGGTGCATCTCATTGCATCGTGTGGTTGGTCCATACATCCTATATATAATTAATTAAACAATTTAGTTAAATTAATTAATAAATTGTGAGCGAAATAATAGCTTCTAATTAGGGAATATTGAACCCTAGTTAGAGATTAACAAATTATCACTCATTCCAATGGAATAGTATTTGAATGTATACACATGTGTCGTCCGGTTGTCATGACTCATTATCATATGATTATCTATCTAAGATTAAATTGTGGGATTAATTTAGTTGGATGAAATGGCTATAACTAATTATCATAAGATTATCCATCTATGATTAAATTGTAAAATTTAATCTTATTAACCGATACATATTCAATCATGAGATATAATATTGCAAATCGAACATCCCATATAGACAAAAAAAATTGAGAAGAATTTAATCTCTAGTGTAAATGATTTGATTATATATGCCACTACATATAATCATTTTAGTGCGCTCAAATGCCAATTAAATCACTTTCTCTAGTTTAATTTAAGTACTAGGTCGTATTTTAGCAACAGAAACAGATGTTGGACAAGTTATGTGGCTATGTGTATGAGTCCTTCGACCATAAAACTAGAGTGGAATTCTTATCAAATATCTTGTCGTCGACCACCATGGCTCTTGATATGATCCTACTAATTTCGACATCTTGGACGAACTAAATATCCTAGAAGATCTACTGTACCATAATTATATCAAATCTAATTTTGGTCATTTATAAATCTCTCCTTCCATACATATTGGAAGAAAAATAAAAAAAATATCTCAAACCATGCCCCCCCCCCCTTATCTAAAATGGCTCACACTTTGTATCACAATATTTGAACTTTAATTTAATCGTGTCATTTTAAATGAGCTCGTTCAAATTCTTGTTTAATAAACCCGATTCTATTCAAGCAATACTTGCCAATTTTTGTCCACACGGATATTAATCACACGTAATATAATCATATGCATGAATTGGATTCAGAATTTGGATATAATTAAATTATTTCCACGTGTAATTAGATTTTGACATGTTAATGAGATACCACCCTCGTCTCCTCCTCTATTTAAATGACCCCTTATCCACAATTCTCTCATCTCATGCATTCCTCTGAAATTAAAATTAACATGACTCCACCACCTCTTGCTCTTTGCTTCTTCCTCTCCTTCCTCCTCTGCGCCGCCGCGGGCGGCGGCAAGTGGGACCTACTCCTTTCCAACGCGGGCATCTCCGCCATGCACATGCAGCTCCTCCACACGGACCGCGTGGTCATGTTCGACCGCACCGCCTTCGGCAACTCCAACATATCCCTCCCCAACGCCAAATGCCTCCACGACCCCGACGACCCCGCCTCGCGCCTCGACTGCACCGCCCACTCCGTTGAATACGACGTCGCCTCCAACTCCGTCCGCCCCCTCACCGTCCTCTCCAACATCTGGTGCTCCTCCGGCGCCGTCCTCCCCGACGGCACCCTCGCCCAGACCGGCGGCAACGGGAAGGGCGATCACGCCGTCCGTCTCTACAAAGCCTGCACCGACAATTATTCCTCCTCCTGCGACTGGCAAGAGATCATAAACGGACTCACTCAGACAAGATGGTACGCCACCAGCCAAATCCTCCCAGACGGCCGCCAGATCATCATCGGCGGCCGGAGCCAGTTCAACTACGAGTTCTACCCCAAACACTCCCCCACAGATGGGTCCTACAACCTGCCGTTTCTCCAACAGACATTCGACCACGCCGACACTGACAACAACCTCTACCCGTTCGTGTTCTTAAACACAGACGGAAATCTATTCATTTTCGCCAACAATCGAGCTATTTTATTCGACTACAAGAACTCAAAGCTCATCCGGACCTACCCGGCCCTCCCGGGTGGTGACCCGAGGAACTACCCGAGCACAGGCTCTGCAGTATTGCTCCCGTTAAAGAGCAATGCTGCAGCAGCTGAGGTTTTACTATGTGGCGGTGCGATCAAGGGAGCTTGCGACAGGGCACGAAAAGGCGATTTCGTGAGAGCTCTCGACACGTGTGGGAGGATCCGGATAAACGACCCGAATCCTCAGTGGGTTATGGAGACCATGCCCTTGGCTCGGGTCATGGGTGATATGCTGTTGCTTCCGAACGGTAATGTCTTGATCATCAACGGTGCTGGTACGGGCACCGCCGCCTGGGAACTGGGGCGGAGCCCGGTTTTGTCACCGGTTCTCTACTACCCAGACAACCAGCCCGGGTCGAGATTCGAGGTGCAGAACCCGACTGCCACGCCCAGAATGTACCACTCCGCCGCTGTATTACTTCGTGACGGTCGGGTTCTCGTTGGCGGAAGCAATCCTCACGAGTTTTACAACTTCACTAACGTGCTATTTCCAACTGATTTAACTCTTCAGTCATTTTCACCGCCGTATTTGGATCCGCGGTTTGACAATCTGCAGCCGAAGATCCTTTCGCCCGTATCCGGATCCAAAATCGGGTACGGGCAGCAGATTCCGGTCCGGTTCAGCGTTGACCCGGGTCAACTGGTGCAAAGCACAATCATGGTAACAATGATTGCTCCGGCTTTTGCGACTCATTCGTTTTCGATGAATCAAAGACTGTTGGTCCTCGAGCGTGGGGATGTGATGCCGGTCGGGGGATCCGCGTACCAAATTATGGCTACAACGCCGGGTTCGGGCAATCTTGCACCGGCTGGGTACTACCTTATGTTTGTGGTTCATAAAGATATTCCGAGTGAGGGAATCTGGATCCATATCAATTGATGATTTATTCGGGCTGACTCATTTCTATTCTATGCATATTATTCTTCAAAATTATATATAAAATAAATGCTTTTATGTCAACAAACTTTCATGGCATATATATATAGGCGTGAAATTGTTTTTGTATGGTTGGTTTCCTAATGCTACTAATTAAAAATACTACGACCCTAACTAAACTAGAGAGACTACTAGTATATATACAAAAGTTGAGAAGAATTTAATCTGTAATGTTTAAACTCACAAACTAAACAAAATAAATTATTTTTTAATAATTCAAATGCTTTTATTGTTGCTTAGTTATGGTCGCGTTGTGTCGATGCTTATCATCATTTTAGTGTGCCTCCGATGCTAATTAAATTATTTTTCTAGCTTGTTTTGATACTTCTACATAGTAACGTCATTCGTGACTCGTGAGTATATAGTGTTAATAATATGTGTTTGTTTTATATTTTTCTACTATTTCTTTTAGTATGTTCAGTTTTCAATTTTTTATTTTTAAGTGGTTTATTTCGTGAAAATGCAGGACCGTAACATTCCATAAGCAAAATGATTAACATTGATGGCTGACTTTACTCAATATTTTTAAAATTTTTTATTTTAACATGTATTCCCTCCGTCGTACAATAAGAGTCATATTTGGTTTGAGCATAAGTTTTAAGAAATGTAAAGAAAAGTGAGTTGAATAAGTTAGTGGAATGTGTGTCCCACTTATATATCTATGTAGATATAAAATTTTATTAGTTTTCTACTTCCTCCGTCCCACAATAAGAGTCACACTTTGTCATTTTGGTCCGTCCCATAATAAAAGTCATACTTCATTTTTATGATAAATGGTAAGTATGTCTCACATTCCACTAACTCACTTCATTCACATTTTATTATAAATTCAATATAAAAAAATGGGTCTCATATTCCACTAACTTTTCCAACCCACTATTCTTTACATTTCTTAAAACTCGTGCTCATAATAAGAGTGACTCCTATTGTATGACGGACATAGTAATAAAATGTGAGTACAATAAGTTGGTGGATTGGGAGACCTATTTAGTAAAAGTGAAATATGACTCTTATTGTTGAACAGACGGAAAAAATAAAGTATAACTCTTATTATGGAATAGAGAAAGTATTATAGATAGTTATGATTCAAACAAGTGATATCACAATCATTGCATGTTGAACGAATTCATAATTCATTTAATGGGTATTTTGAAGCATGCTTCACAATCCCTCTATTCCCCAAATATTGTTCCACTTTGACCCAACACGGTTTTTAAGAAATCTAATGAAAAGTGATTTGAAAAAGTTAGTGGAATGTGAGTCATACTTTTATATATTAGTTTTATAAATAGGAATAAGTTGGTGGAATATGAGGCTTACTACCAAAAATAATAAAAAGTGAAGTGAGATAAATTTTGTGGGACAGATAAAAATGAAAAAATGAGACAAACTTTCAGGGCGGAGGAAGTAGTTTTGTTTTCGTGCTGCATGTGTTTGTGATAAAAAAAACAACTCAATTCTTATGCATAACCAAAGACCTAAGCTAACTACATGGCTAAACAATAAAATTAATCGCCAATTTGAAATTCACTATCATAAAAAATTCTTATATTCACCGAATTCGAACAAATCAGGTCTCAGATCTAAACAATTACATCCCCATTGCCATAACGCCACCTTGAATGCACCAAAATGCAAACCCCAACAAAAATGATAGACGATAGACGACAAACGACGTGGTCAAAGAATCTTGACAAAGAATGAAAAACCTCATCAATATAGTTGAATCAGAACCACAATTCTCAGAGTAATAGAGGTTCAGATTTGGAAAACCTACCTCATCCATTGCTTCAAACATGCCCTAAATAGAAGGACAACACATAGACCATTATAGATGCGAACAAGAATATATAAACCCCTCCCTTCGGCGACATATTTCTCTTCTATCAATTTTATCGTAGTCTTTTGTGTGTGAGTTGGTCAAACGGTAGAAAGGTTAATGCATGAGGCCATTTGGCCTTAGGTTCATGCGACCTTTAAATTTAAATTTATACTCTGGCCAAATTTAAGACAATGATATGTACGGTACGACAATGACAATGGCAATGACGTGTTCTTACAATATTCTTCATGGAACGGAGGGAAAAAACTATCTAACGATTCTTACGATATTCTTCCCATGTATATTAAGTCGTATAACAATGTCAAATATGCTGTGTCAATATAACAAAACCCACCATAATTTAATACTATGAAAGTGAATCTAATTAAATGGATAAATAGTGAATGGATAAATAGTGTGAATTATTTTTAAAAAATTAAATCTATTTTAAAATTAGGGTAAATTGCTTCTAAAATCATGAACTTTCACAATAGTTTGGTTTTTCCTGTAAACTTTAAAAGTTACGTAAAAAATCCTGAACTTTACCTTCGTGTGCCGATTTCCCGAGTCGGGTATTACGGCTAAGCAGTGTGATGATGTGTGCATTTATGCTGGCATGGAAGATGATTTGGATGTTGAGTGTGTTTATTCTCATTCTTCTTCCACTTCATTTACCCTAACCCTAATTAAAAAAAAAAGAAAATAAGATCTTCTCCTTCCTCAATCCAGCGCCGCTGCCGCCGCCGCCTACCACCGCTCTGGCGCACCACCTGCTCCTCCCCTTCTTCTCTTTCTTTCCCTCCTTTCTCCCTCTTTCCCCCTCCTCTATCTCTCCCACTCTCGGCCTCTTCGCACTGCCGCTGTGGGAGCGGCAGAGCTCCGTCGCCCTCCGCCCCCATCATCACCACTCCTCCCTCTCCTCCAGAGACCACCGTCGACCGCCCCTCCCTTACCTCTCACTCCAAATATTCAAAGGCAAGATCCCCAAGTCAGAAAAGGATATGAAATCGTGGCTGTTCGGATGATGATGTTCTCCCCAACGGCGCCGGAGGAGTTTTAGGTGATGTTCTACCCAGCGCCACCGTCTGCCGCCGCTCCGACGCACCACCAGCGGTGATAGTCAGCAAATTTTTAAATTTTTTTTTTCAACAAACACAAAACGATGTTGTTTTGTGTTCCGACTACCTAATCACGCTTTCGGCTGCCACATAGGATAAGTTTATGTCGGAAAACTATCCAGTCTGGTCGTTTGGGAAATTTGCACAACCCGGTAAAGTTCATGATTTTTGATGCAACTTTTATTCTTTACGAAAAAATCAAACTATTGTAAAAGTTCATGATTTTAGAAGCAATTTATCCTTAAAATGATGATAGATTTTGTTACGACGGTCGAACTAAGTACACCATCTTGCATCGTTATATTTGGAGGAAGATATTCTTACAAAATAAATGAATAGTATTTTAATTAATGAAATTAGACACCACCAACAAAGGTCTACTTGTCATCTTCCCCCTAAATATTTGAAGGCAAATTCGAATAAAATTCGAATCCCTAACAATTGTAATCAGTCAAGCTCACAAAATCCAGCAGTCATTATTACACCTGCTTCGCAATGCAACTTCGACGCTATATGTGAAGTGTTGGAGCAGAATTTGATTACCAAGTGCGTAACAAAATTCAATTCAGCGGTTGCTAGCTGTTCTGCTCTCACCTAATCCTCCGGAATTTGGCGCAACTCAGGTTTGATCCCGTAGCATAGCTCACCCTTATTTCGTTTTGTTACATGTTTTCATATAAAATTCGTGTTTGCGATTCTAGCCTGAAGAAATTGATCGTTTCTTCGGAAAATGGGGAAAACCTGATTTTGGCAAGGTTAATTTTACTCTCTTGACTTGTTGAATTTACTTTGTTAATGTATACAAGGAATTCCAGTGGGTGGTATCGGAGTGAAGGCTGAAAAGTTAGGATTTGATGCGGAAAACGGCTGGAATTTGAAACCCTATGGTTCAGGCGATGGATGAGGAGGATAACAAAATTGTTCCGAAAAGAAAGTCTAAACATTTTGGAACCCCGGTTGATTCGGGGGATGATGAGCCTATTGGGACACTGTTAAAGCTCAAAACCAAAAGGAAATCCAAGAGAAATAGGATAGCGGCAGATGGTGGTGGACAAAAAAGTGGAGAGGTTGAAAAGATGGTGGCTGAGGATGACGAATTAGGTGGTATGGATGACACATTGGCGAACTTCCGGAAAAAGTTGAGGGGTCCAAAAAAGAAGGGTGTGTCTGCAATAGCGGCTGTGAAAGACTGGAGCAGCAATGCGTCCGAGCCGCTGTGCCAGTCTCTTCTCGATGAGTCTGTGAAGGGCTGCGGATCAGATTCGAATTTGACTTCCGAGTCAAAGAGAAGATGTCTGGGAACCAATGAAGGCGAATCTTCTGAGGCTGCAATGGTTATGGAGAGTACAAAGGGGAAGGCTAAAATGAAAAATAAGAGATCTAAGGTCAATTTAGATGCAAAGATATTGGAAAACTCTGAATCTAATGATTTGGGTTACGATATATGTAGGAATGATGCACTGCAGCACGTGAAAGAGGTTGCTTCAGAGCCAGAGGGAGAAGCTTCAGAGGATTCTCTGTCTGCCTTCTTACAGAAGGTGCAGTCGGGGATGGCTGCAAAGTCTCGTAATCCTTCTAGATTGAAGCTGTTAAAGGTGTCCGATGATGGGGCGTACTCCAGTGTTGGCTCAGAGGCTCTTGTTGACAAACGTCAGAGGGAAATCCTTATCCCTGATGACAAATGTTGTGCGACAACTGTTCAAGGTTCCTTAATACCAAACATGGTTGAAAAGAGTGTATATGATTCTCCACCAAAAGACTTGAACTGCATCCTGGGTAATCCATCTGATTCAAAGCAAGGAATTATTTCTAGTACACCAGATTCCAATCATGCATCGAGATCCACTGACTTTATGGATGATTCATCTACTAATGTTATCCCAAAGAAGTCGGCTTTCAAAACCAGTGCCCTAACATCTGCTTCAAGCTTGAGGACTGAATTCGGGGGTGATATGATAAAATCTGAATCCACCGAGGAGCAGCCTGTGCTGGGGAATGGGCCTCCTGATTCAATCAATTTCCTTGATACAAAAATTGATGTAGTTTGCTGTGTGGAAGCCGAGGATTTGGGTACGTCGACATCGTTGTATGAAGGCAAAGCTAGAACTAATGGGGATGTTAAACATGATAGAGTGCTTGATAATGGTTTGTTTCCATCATATTCTGGGCAAGTGCAGATTCACTCATCACCATTTATGTTTGACAAACCTTGGAGGGAACATCATTCAGAATATAAGTCATCGCCGGTATCAGCTAGTGAAAATAAAAATTTTGAAGTGGTTTTCCTGAAGCATAATGGTGACAGCGAGGAAATTAATGAATCAGAACGTACTTTAGGACCTACTCATGTTCTGCTTGAAAATGAATGTGGCCCAAACCGTGATGATCCTTCTGCAAGTGAAGAGATCAATGAAACCTCTTACTCATCTATTATGCTTGATCATCAAGGAAATTGTGCCAAAGATAATGCATGCCAAGCTGATCCCCAAACTCAGGATAGTACTTTATCTGTTGGTCAGCGAGCTGCTCGGAATGCTAAAAAACAAAGGCACGGGGACGTGGCTTATGAGGGTGATATCAATTGGGATATTTTGATTCATAGTCAAGATTTGTTTGGAAGCCATCGTGCGGATAAAACAAGAGAAAAGCTCAATCCATCATCAACTGCTATGGATGCTGAAAGTGGAAAAGCAGCAGCTGTTGCCATGGGGCTTAAAGCTCGTGCAGTGGGTCCCCTTGAGAAAATCAAATTCAAGGAAATATTGAAACGTAAAGGTGGACTTCAGGAGTACTTGGATTGCAGGTCAGTGTACCCTGTTACTGCTTGCCTGCCTACTTTTCCTGAACGCTGACAGCATGATTTAGTTGGTTGTTTAAACCAGCACCTCTAGCATAGTAGCATATGTTAGTTTCCATTGGTCAAGTTCATTTGACTGTCAAACCTGAAGCTACTATAGTTTTATATTAATTGGGTTCCTAGAATAGTTTTTTATAAGCTAGTTTCTGGTGCTCAAACTAAGGATTGTACTTTATCTGTTTGTCTAGAACTTTTATCTGTCTTGATCCATTTTGATTTATTTCTCTTGTAATGTTTAAGAACATGTGAAGATAGTCTATATTGGTCACTAAGGTAACGCAATCAAAACTTCCCACTTGATGTGTGTTTGTTTGGGTGACTGGGTCACTGTTCTCTCATAGGAAATGCTTATGTGCTGCGGTTTTTTCGTTCTCATGTAGTCTTGTTCTGTTTTCAAGGCTAATTAAGCTTAACATTTGACGTCTTACTTCTGAATCACAGGCTTAACAGGCTTTCTTTATTTAAGAATCACTTTGCGGTTTTTTCATGGTGTTTCTGATACAACACCTTTTAGGGTCTCAATTCTTTGAGTCTTTGCAGGAACCACGTATTAAGTGCTTGGAACAAAGATGTCAGCCGGGTTTTGCCGCTAGCAGACTTTGGGGTGTCTGATGCTCCTTTGGTTGCTAAAAGCCCACATGCTTTGCTAATTAGAGACGTTTTTATCTTTCTTGATCAACGGGTAAGTTTTCAGTCCATCACATCAGAAAGAAATGCCTTGCTTCCTCACCTTCACCTGAAGTATTCATCTGCCTCTCTAATCTGAACATGCTAATTTGTAAACAACTCGTATCATGTACCGTGTTCGTGTTCAATCAAATCAATCCTAACAAGAATGTTGGTGCAGTTTAATTGGTAGTAAATGAAACTAGATTCTAGATAAGGAATATGTTTGCCTAGAACTCAAAATTACGTCTAAAATAAATTATAAATGTTTGAATCAAACAGAGGGAACCAATTCCTTTATGATAGTGATCATAACTAAAGCCCTCTTTCTACTATTGTATTGAACATCGAGTGAAATGGAAATATGAGGACCACCGAGTATCTTGCTGAGAGAGAGGATGATGCTGGAAAAAGTGTATATATCATTATATCTAATAGAAAAATTCAAGAGATGTAGTCACGCGCGGTACCATTTTTGGCTCTTTTGAAGTGGGTTGAAACTTGAAATAAAATGAACTCATGTAGAAAGAAAAAATTGGGTGGATATTCTATGGGTTTCCGTCAATTTATCTTGTGATTTAGCTTTGTGGTACCTTTCTATCCGTTCAGACTGTTTTGCTTCTTGCAGTTTTCTAGATGTGTATATGTACTTTCACATCTTCAGCTTCCTTTGTTCATTGGACAATTTGATGTTACAGGGTTATATAAATTTTGGAGTGACTTCTGAAAAGGAGAAATCAGCAAACTGCATCAAGCATGACTTGAAAGTTTTGGCCGAGGAGTTTGGAGAAAATGCCAAGCTCCATCTGCCTGATTCAGATGGAGGAGTTTCTTTTATTCTTGGGAAAGGAAAAAATCAGGAGACCTGCATTGAGGGAAATGATGATGATGCATCTGCGAATGGAAACCTGACAGGCAGAGTCGTATCAGAATATGGGCCAGCACATATTGAGGCCTTTGAAACATCTTCCCCATGTATTCTTGAACAAAGTCCGCAAGATGATAGTCGAGGAACTAATGCGTTTGATCCTAAACCTTCCAATGAAGCTGCTACTTCAGAATATATGGCTCTACCATGCAAACAGGAGAATGGGGGAAAAGTTCCTGCTGTCCATCCTGATTTACTTTTGGCTAGTGAGACAGGATCTGCTATACCTATGCCCCCCATAAACGGAGGGAAAAAAAATGTAATAGTTGTAGGAGCTGGCCCTGCTGGCTTAACTGCAGCACGCCACTTGCAGCGCCAAGGTTTCATTGTTACAGTCCTTGAGGCTAGGAGCAGGTTAGGGGGTCGTGTTTTTACTGATCATGCATCTTTAAGTGTTCCCGTAGATCTTGGAGCTAGCATTATTACAGGTGTAGAAGCAGATGTGACCTCAGAAAGAAGACCCGATCCTTCTTCCTTGATTTGTGCTCAGTTAGGACTTGAATTGACGGTATTGAACAGTGATTGTCCCCTATATGATACTGTGACTGGTGAGAAAGTTCCCGCAGATCTGGATGAAGCTTTAGAAGCTGAGTATAATAGCCTACTGGATGACATGGAGCTGCTCGCTGCTGAAAAGGGGGAATGTGCCATGAAGATGTCTCTCGAGGATGGCTTAGAATATGGACTCAAGAGTCGTCATGTCTCTCATCATGGACTAGATCACACAGAACCTATGCCCATTAGATCTCAAGATAACTCTGTGGCTGCTGAACGGTTTTCCACAGATGATGGAAATCCCAATTCTCAGATTTCTAAACTAGATGGTGTCAATCCTCTTGAAAGAAGAGTCATGGACTGGCATTTCGCTCACTTAGAGTATGGTTGTGCTGCTTTGCTCAAAGAAGTCTCACTTCCAAACTGGAACCAAGATGATGTGTATGGAGGGTTTGGTGGAGCTCATTGTATGATAAAAGGAGGTTACAGCACTGTTGTTGAATCTCTCGCAGAAGGAATTTGCATTCACTTGGACCATGTTGTTACAGATATATCATATATCCCAAAGGACTGTCAGACAAATAATGAACTATGCAGAATAGTTAAAGTTACTACATCAAATGGGAATGAATTTTCAGGAGATGCAGTTCTGGTCACTGTACCACTTGGATGTCTTAAAGCAGAAACAGTTAAATTCTCACCACCTCTGCCTCATTGGAAATATATTTCTATAAAGAGACTTGGATTCGGTGTCCTCAATAAGGTGGTCATGGAATTTCCTGAAGTATTTTGGGATGAAAGTATTGACTACTTTGGTGCCACTGCTGAATTTACAGACCAACGTGGCAGATGCTTTATGTTCTGGAATGTCAAGAAAACAGTTGGAGCACCTGTTCTTATAGCCTTGCTTGCTGGTAAGGCTGCTGTTGACGGCCAAAATATAAATTCTTCTGATCATGTTTGTCATGCCTTGAGTGTTCTCCGGAAATTATTTGGGGAAGATAAAGTTCCCGACCCAGTTGCATCCGTAGTAACTGACTGGGGAAGAGACCCTTACAGCTATGGGGCTTATTCCTATGTTGCTGTGGGTTCATCTGGAGAAGACTATGATATTTTGGGAAGGCCAGTGGATAATTGTTTGTTTTTTGCTGGTGAAGCAACATGCAAGGAGCATCCTGACACTGTTGGTGGTGCAATGATGAGTGGGCTTCGAGAGGCTGTACGAATAATAGATATATTGAATACAGGAATTGATTACACTGCAGAAGTGGAGGCCATGGAGGCTGCGAGAAGACACTCGGATGTTGGAAGGAGTGAAATAAAGGACATTGTCAGGCGGCTAGAGACTTTAGATTTGTCTAGCTCATTGTATAAGAATTCTTTGGATGAGTCCCAGTTATCAACTTGGGGCTCAATATTGAAGGATATGTTTTTCACTGCAAGAACTACAGCTGGGAGATTACATCTAGCCAAAGAGTTGTTAAAACTTCCTGTTGGGTTTTTAAAGACCTTCGCTAGCACTAAAGAAGGGCTCAGTACCCTTAACTCATGGATTCTGGTAAGTGCTCCACTTGATATTCTGTTTTGCCTTCCAAGCTAGGTTATTCCATAGTTTCCGCTTTCCACTAAACTTTTCTTGATACAAAAACTGTCAGTATTCAAATTTGATTTGTGGTTTCAGGATTCAATGGGAAAGGATGGAACCCAGCTCTTGCGCCATTGTGTCCGTCTACTTGTACTTGTTTCAAATGATTTGCTTGCTGTTCGTTTCTCAGGTGAGTGCACTATTTTCTCTGATTGCTAACCAGCCTTCCTGTTCTCATCATAGTACTGTATAAACTCATACTCCCTCCGTCCCACAAGAGTATGCACTCTTGGTTGGGCACAAGTTTTAATGCACAATTGGTAAAGTAAGAGAGATAAAAAGAAAAAGTAATTGAAGTATTGTTAGTGGAGAATGGGTCTCACCTAATTAGAGAGAAAAGACTTCCCAAAATTAGAAAGTGCATACTCTTGTGGGACGGAGGGAGTATGCAGAATCATTTGGCATTAAATTTCTTGTGTGTTCCTATTGTGAATGTTATTAAGGTTGACTAAATGTTTTTTCATATAATCTTTTTGAATTTTGTTTCTCTTCTGAAGTTTATTGCCCTAGTACTTTAGGACAGGTGAAAAATCTTGTTTGCATGATTGTCCCTTTAATTTATTTTCTATACAACTCAATACATCAAGCATCATAGTAATTGTTTATTTCTTACTACTTCCCTTAGGTATTGGAAAAACCGTGAAAGAGAAAGTGTGTGTTCATACCAGCCGTGATATACGCGCAATAGCTAGCCAGCTTGTGAGCGTGTGGGTTGAACTTTTTCGTAAGGAAAAGGCTTCTAATAGGCTGAAATTACTCAGGCAGTCGACACTGGATTCAAAAAGCAAATCTCCTGTTTTTGGGAAGCCACCACTCCGCATACATCATATGGAGAGCAAGAGTGCCGGATTCCAGTTCCCATCCACCATAAACACTAAGACACTGATTGATGAATCTGTTCAACCAGGAACAAGAATTAACCCAAAGTCAGAAACTCAGCTCTCCAACTCTAATGGTTCAAGCAGAAATGGTGATGCTATAATGTCTGAAGAAGAAAAGGTTGCCTTTGCTGCAGCAGAAGCTGCTCGTGCTGCAGCAATTGCTGCTGCCAAGGTTTGCTTCTTGTTCTTTTTTCATCATTCATATTTTCTAATCGCAGCTTTATTTTGTAATATGAATTTTTTATATATGCTGGATTTGGTAAACTGATCGCTCCTTATAACTCCTGCTGTCCATATTATGAGGTAAAAGCGGACTTCCTATCAATCCAAAGGCGTCAAATTGAAATATTGAAGCTTGCTTCACTTGTTTTGGTTTTCACTGCGTAGAGTCATTTCTCCAAGATTCTATACATGCTTTAAGGTCATTTTGATTATGTAAAAAGAGACATTTTGCAGTTCCTCTGGATTCACAATATTTTGACTTTGACATCACTGGACGTTGTTCTGTTCTTGACATTAAATATGCCCGTTCGTACATGCTGTCCTCTGTTGCCTCTTTCGTATTCTCATGGGTGTTCAGATGAAGACAACATCTTTTTAAGCTCTCATTCCTTTAGCTGCTGCACTGCATGTACTCCAGTTTCCAACTGCTCCTTTTGCACAAGGAAACCCTATGTACTGCTTCCGCTGGGTTTTTTTTTGTAGATTTTCTTCTGTTATGCCTCTGACCAATTTAATGTTTTTTGGGATGCGTTCTGCAGGCATTTGCTGCTTCTGGTGCAAAGCATAATGCATTGAAACAGGCCCCCAAGATTCTCTCGTTTCACAAATTTGCCATGCGTGAGCAGCATGGTAATATGGATGAGTGTGACAGTAGAAAGAATTGGTCTGGGGCTGCCATAGGAAGACAAGATTGCTTATCTGACATAGATTCTAGGAACTGCAGGGTTAGAGATTGGTCAGTTGATTTCTCCGCTACTGGTGTCAACCTCGAGAGTTCAAAAATGTCGGTTGACAATCGTTCACATCGGAGCCACTCTAATGAAATTCCTAATCAGCTGATCATTGGAGAGCTCTCTGGGGAAAGTGTAGCTGTAGATAGCAGCATATTGACAAAAGCATGGGTGGATAATGCTGGTAGCATCGGGATTAAAGATTACAGTGCTATTGAAAGATGGCAATGCCAGGCAGCAGCAGCTAGTTCCTCTCATGGGACGATGCACATAACAGATGAGGAGGATTCAAACATGAGTTCAAAGTTGCATAACTGGAAACATGATGGACCAGCAAATGAGAGCTCTGCCTCTCAAGTTACAATTAGCAAAGAATCCAAAGGGAACCAACCTAGAGGATCAGAGCGTATAAAGCAGTCAGTTGTGGATTATGTGGCTTCCTTGCTCATGCCCCTTTATAAAGCAAGGAAAATTGATAGGGAAGGTTACAAGTCAATAATGAAGAAAACGGCAACCAAGGTTATTTCTTATACCATTTTTACTGGTCTCCCTCCCTGTGAAACATGTTTTATGTTTCTTACTTTTTACTATGTTTCAGGTCATGGAACAGACTACTGATTCTGAAAAAGCAATGGCTGTTTTTGAATTTCTTGATTTCAAACGTAAAAATAAGGTGGGTATCATATATTCTCACTTATAAGGCCATATAACCCTTAAACGGTATAGTATGCTTTATGTAGTATAACCACTCTGATAGGGGACTGCAGAAAGTCCTCTTTCACACTCTAGCAGCCTGGGATCCTTCCCAAAGGGTTACTTTTCCATAAACTGTTTTGGCAACCTTGTGCCATGATTGCACGATAACATGTAATCAACTCTTCAAATTATGTCCTCTCAAAAGAATGCAAAAAACAAAATCTTCATTATGTTTAAGCTACCTTATAGGCTTTTTGGCTATGATTAGCACATGTATACATAAGAAATGTTTTGTTCTACAGGAAGATTTTTGTGGTCTGCTGGCTCTGCTGATTTTGTTTTACATTAGTCCTTTTATGTGGATTCTAGAGTATGTACATTGACAAACTTAACTTAGATGCTGACATTTTTAACCACAATTTTCTATGTAAAGGTTACTTCTGTGGTCAATTTTTGGTAAAGGCTACTTAGGTGATCTTTGTTATGTTTTACTGAAATGTTTACCATTTTCTTCAGTTGTTTTATGCTCTCTTATCTATTTCGTTGGTTGTTTATTTTTGTGTTGATTTTTCACAATCTCACTTTATATTGTGGGCAGATTCGTGCATTTGTGGACATGCTGATTGAAAGGCACATGAGAATGAAGCCAGGTGCAAAGTTGTGATCTTTTGACAAAGATTAATTGGTGCACCCGAACACAGGATTGAGAAGCTGTGTGGCTATTTAGTCATAGTTCAAGCAGTTTCTTACAGCTTGTGGCTATCCCCAAACTGAAGCTCTACTGGTAGATGGTACTTGTGCTTGCATCTGTACTGAATGCATACAAAGATTGGGAAATAGCTATTATTGTTTGTCCAAATACGGCCAAATCATGATGACATAGCAAAGCCCTCAAACATTGGATGGGTGTAATCAGATCTTATACACAATTTTTCATCTTCCAATATAAAAGTTGGTCGATTGATGTGGAATACTTTTTTGGAACTCATTATGTTAACTTGTATTTTAAAGGTAGAAGCTGGAGACCCCTAACCTTTTTCTTCCGGCTTAGAAGAGAAATGAATTGTTTTGTGACTTGTAAGATGTGTACAGCTTAGAAAATTTTTATGGAAACAAATATACAGAATTCTGTCACATAACCTGCTTATCTCTTGGCTATTCTTAGTTTAATTTGTTACCAATTATATATTCAAATGTGTACGCTTTCAAGGTTAAATTATGCTCTTTTCATTGCTCATACAAAAGATAAACCATCTCTAATAATGATACTGTTTATGTTGCTCTTTTGTCTTTATATTTTGGAGTTCAAGACTCAGTGCTTGGAAATATAGCTTTCTCCCCTTCTTTTCAAAAGGTCAAATGTGTAAAAGGTAATGTTTTTGTTGATTTAATTATTAATTATGTTACTTGTAAAGGGTAAGATTGCATGTTTGTCTATGTAACTTCAGTTGTTACTTCCATGATAGTTAACTGGAAAAGGCATATTTTATCCCCTATACTTTACTTTTATGTCATTTCCTCCCTGTACTTCAATTTTTACAGTGTTGGCTCCCTGTACTTTCATTAAATATATCCTGCTCCCTTGCACTAAGTTTCTTTATGTTGATCTCTTGTGCTTTTATAAGTTTATTATCTTCACCCTCTGTTTCCTGGATGATGATGCCATCATGCCTTGTGTAATTCCTTTCACATGCATTTTATAAGTATATAGAGCAAATATGTGTGGATCCTGTTAAATATTTATTAATGTATTTGTGTTTATTGCTACCTTGTATTTTTCAATAAATAATCCTCGTCTCTGAATGTATATTTTCTGAATCAGAGAACATATTAGGTGGCTATTGCTGACATTTTTATAAAATTCTGTTTGTTGTATTAGTATTAGCACAAGAACCTATTCTTTTCTCCAAGTTCTCCAAGCAAGCACCCACCCAGGTAAAAGAAAGGATAGGATAAAGAAAAATTCTAAGTGCATGAATTTCAGTGGTCATGCTTGATGTTTTTCTGAACGTAATCTGATGCAGTTTAGACATTTTACTTGCAGGTATGGTGATCATAAGTGGTAGTCATTGGACTCTTTTATGGCATTTAAATTTTTAAGAGCTGGGATTGTTTGAAACATCTCGTGACTCCTTCAATCAGGTAACTAACTATAATGCATACTTTCCCTCTGACATCTAGCTCGCCAGCATACTTTCATATCCTATTGTAGAAAGCTGTTATACATCTACCTTATTTTATTCGCAAGATGTTTCACTGAAGCCATGGTTGCTTTGCTGGATCACCTCCCAATGGTAACTGACAATTTGCATAATCTGCTCAATTCTGTTATGGAGTAAAGTTGTACTCCCTACGCTCCATAGTAATGGAGGCGTTTCTTTTCGGCACAGAGATTAAGAAAATTGTGTTAGGTGAGTTAAGTAAAGGGAGAATAAAGTGGAAAATGAAAAAGGTAGAGAAATGAAGAGAGAATAAAGTAAGAGAGAGTAAAGTAGGTGTGGAGAAATGTGTGGACTTTTACTAAAAAGAGAAATGACTCTATTACTATGGAACGTACCAAAATAGCAAAATGACTCTATTACTATGGAACGGAGGGAGTATTCTTGTTCGTGGTTCTCTTGTATGTTCGTGCAGGAGATATAATGAGCTGAAGAGGTTGGTAAATTGCTCTTACTTGTAGAGCATATTTGAGGATGCCTCGTATTTCTTATTGTCATTTGAAGGCTTGTGAGACACTGTTATCTGCTAGAAGAGGATCCATGCTTTCATTTGCAGGTAGATCATACTATACAGTCAGGATGCAGCAGTTGAAGCTTTCTCTCATAATTTTCCATTTATTTTTAACTTTGATTGGGTAAGGATAATAATGATGTAAATTTGTTTCATGTCCCATGCTTGGGAGAAATAGCTCATCTCCATCTCCCTGTGGTTTTAGTTGGTGCAGGGAAAGATTGATTATATTGGAAGGTTGTATGGCGCAATTCTTGCAGCTTGGTTAAGCATGTGTTGTAGTATTACTTTGGCTTTCGAGGACTAAAGAATTTAATCTGCTCTTGCAGTGTTTGATTTTACTTTGGCTTTGCAAGATTGTCTCATATTTAATGGGTTTTTTTGGTTTATTTTTTGTAGAATCTCAATTCATCATTATAGTGCTCATTGTTGATTTCGACTAAAAGCTGTCTTAATTTTTTATTTTTAAAAGTGATTTTGCAATATGGAAATCCAGTCAGCATTCCGGTTATCTGGTACAATATCAATACTGGGTGATTGGTTGACAAGATTAAATCTCATGATTAAATATGTATCATGTTTAGTTTATAAGATTGAATCCTTCAATTTAATCTCAGATGGATAGTCTCATGATAATTAGTCATAGTCTCCTCCTCCAACTAAAATAATCTCACAACTTAATCCTAAATAAATAGTCTCATGATATTAGTCATGGCAACCGAACGCCACCCAAGTCTTATATTCAAATATTACAATTTTATAACAAATTAAATACTACTTTAAACTTGATCAGATATGTATCCTAGATTTAACTCTGGTACATATCCTTTATCATGTTAAATTTTCTAGATTTAAGGGGTTGTCTTATATTTTTGCTTAAATAAATTTGTATTTTTGCTTAAATAAATTTGTATTTTTGCTTAAATAAATTTGTCGGACATACACCTCCAACAGACCTACACAATATTTCCCTCTCCCATAAAATAGTCCAGTACTTCTCCCTCCGATTTTGAAAACTTGTCATTTATTTTTATTTTTATATTTCTTATATAATTTGTTACATTTCACTTTAACCATTTTAGTAGTAGACTTTATATTTCACTAATTCATTCTTACTCACATTTTATTATATTATAAAACTAATAGGAGGGAGTATTATAATATACTATAAAAGAATAAAAGTAGGATCAATAAATATTTCATTAACTTTTTCAACTTATTTTCTATTACATTTAAAAAAAATGAGTGTCAGGTCAACATATGACAAATTACAAGGGACGGATGGAGTACTATTTTAGAATATTCCAAAAAAAATTATTCCATTTTTTGTTACTTTAATTAGTGAATTTTTTAATCTCTTTTAATCTCTTTTGTGAGAAGAAGAAAGTAGGAATATATTTTATTTCACATTAACCTCTTTCTAAATATGTTTTTATACTATTAAAAAAACTTGGGCGACAAGTATGTATGCCAACAGAAGGAACCACTGACCTTCGATTCCCAGAGCAATTGCAATTCCATCCTTCTTTCTTCACAGTCAACCTCTGAATTTCACACATAGCAACAGTACTATAAAATCTTCATTCTGCGCTCCAATAATTGTAGAATATCTTCAATTCATTTATTCTTTTCAGTTTTTTTCATTTACAATTTTTTCAATCGTATGAGAACTGCCCTTCGCCGGTGGTACAAATTGCCGCGAGATTTAGCTACTCAAATGGCCGACGAAATCAACTCATCCGCCGCCGTCACCGCCACCGCCAAGAGCCGCTCGCTCTGGCCCTCCGTTCTGCGCTGGATACCGACCTCCACCGACCACATCATCGCCGCCGAGAAACGCCTTCTTTCTCTCCTCAAGTAAGCATAACTGCAATTCGGATCAATTTATGCTAATTCATGTCTCAATCATTGGATCATTTCGCTTCTCCAGAACGCCTTATGTTCAAGAGCAGGTCAATATTGGCTCCGGTCCGCCCGGTTCTAGAATCCGCTGGTTCCGCTCGGCTAGCGACGAGCCTAGGTTTATCAATACGGTGACGTTTGATGCCAAAGAGGGGGCGCCGACTCTAGTCATGGTTCATGGATATGGAGCTTCTCAAGGCTTCTTTTTCCGTAATTTTGATGCGCTTGCAGCGCGTTTCAGAGTAGTTGCAATCGATCAGCTTGGGTTAGTAAATAGTCGCCATTTTATGACATTTATTGGTGGTCGTTTCATTGCTGGTTTAACAGTCCTTGAAATCAACTTGTTTTCTCAGTTAATTTCTCAATTTTGGCATGCGATTGCTCAAATGGAGTACTATATTTGGAGTATATAGCTTCAGGAAGATACATACATGTTAGCAATGTACTCATGCTTTTATCTTCATTTTCGTGCAGTTGGGGAGGATCCAGTCGGCCTGATTTCACATGTAAAAGCACTGAAGGTCTGTTTTCTGGTTTCTGAAGTGGTGTCGAAATGATTTCCAGTTCTGTTATTATTGCCGAGGATAATTTATCGAAGGAGTTTTATTACTTTACAAGATCTTTTACATGGATATTATGTATGTTGTAGAAACTGAGGCATGGTTCATTGACTCGTTTGAGGAATGGCGTAAATCAAAAAATCTTAGCAACTTTGTTTTGCTTGGGCATTCCTTTGGAGGGTATGTTGCTGCTAAATATGCGCTTAAGGTAGATCAGTGTCAATTTTTTTTTCTAGTATATACATCTTTAACAACTATCCAACTACAACCCTAGTCATTTGCTTTCGTCATTGATACCATTTACATGTTAAATGCAGCATCCTGAGCACGTTCAGCATTTAATTTTAGTAGGGCCTGCTGGCTTCTCATCTGAAACAGAACATAGGTCTGAGTGGCTTACTCGATTTAGAGCAACATGGAAAGGTGCCATTTTAAATCATCTCTGGGAGTCTAATTTTACACCTCAGAAGATTGTAAGGTATTTGATATTTTTGTCATAAACATGTAAAACTGATGCTAGAACTATGATAAGCACTATACTTCTCTACCTATTGGCTTGTTTTGTTTGTTACGCCTTTGTTGAGCTCCTTAAACTTCTTTTGAACCATGATTAACAATCACAACATCTACCCCTAGAAGCCACCTTATATCTAGTGTTGTGGACTGCAATAAAATGTAATGGAACCTAGCTACTCCATATGTGTGTGAATGTGTGCTTAGTTAGTGGTTATACTTTGCAAACTGAGATTACAGCACATGTCATGTCTCACTTTGATTATTTGTACACTTGGAAACCACAAACACAAAGGCTTAAATATTGATAGGTGAAATGTGTAGCATGCCAGGTTCAATGTGGTTCAGTATCACATGATTACCAGAAACACCAAGTCCACTTCTGACTGGTGAAATTGATAATTTTTTTATCCAGGACTATTGAAGAGCATGAGAACTTCTGTCCGAGTAAATTAATTTATTTGGACTGGCAAGGTTTTCTTATTACAAATCACCTTAAAATACATATATGTTGAACAGTTGGAACTGTCGACACCAGAGAGAAGCCTCCAAGTCTTACTCTTTCTTTTGTCATGCTTAGACCTTAATGTACAATTCAACTTGGCTTGGTGGTGCCAATCTGGATACACAAGGAAGGGGAAGGGATCAGCCGTGATGTTTTTAGATACTAGCTCTGAATTATGGCTACCATTTTTTTGGAGAGAATGAAAGCAGGAACATGGGGTATCATAGCAATGTAGGTCATGTATTGGTTAGGGTTTAATTAATTTTCTGGCTTTATTTGGGGTGTCATGATCCAAATAATATAAGAATATTCATCTGGCTGGCTGTGAAGAGTAGATTCTTTTGCTTGCCTAAACGCTTGTTTCTTGGCATCCTTGCTAATCTTTCCAAGGTTTATTTTAAGTGTTCGAGTATAACCCCAGTCATGTGAAGGATGCTTTAAAAGGATGTTTTGGCTGCCTAATGCTATTATGCTTACTTCCTATTTCGATTAGAATTTTGATCTTAAATGACTGCTAACTAGCATTCTGTCCTAATGAAGAGGTTTAGGTCCTTGGGGTCCGGACCTGGTTCGCAAGTATACCAGTGCTAGATTTGGGTCATATTCAGATGGAAGTGTATTGACTGAGGATGAATCAAGACTACTTACAGGTATTTTTTATGTGTCTCGAGTAATATAAAAAATTATGGATTATAATCTAATCTCAAGATGTTTCTTCTATTGGAAGATTATATATATCACACGTTGGCAGCTAAAGCTAGTGGAGAGTTGTGCTTAAAGTATATATTCTCCTTTGGAGCCTTTGCCCGAAAACCTCTATTGCAGTGGTGAGTTGATTATTTCTTATTTCTTAAATTGGAAAAAATTTTGGAGCAGCCACTCATGTATTCATGTTTGAATCTTGTTGCCATTCATAAAAATGGTTACCATCTAATGTAGCATGTGGTCTTGCATATACAGATTGCAATTTACTTGCTAAGTTGCACTACCTTCAGATCATGGTTGTTTTATTGTTCACATTTAAATTTATCCACCTGCCACCTATACATCTGAACTGCCTACCCTCCTCTTAGTCTACTTTCACCTCTCCTCCCGTAAGGAAAAACTCTCTCTCTCTCTCTCTCTCTCTCTCTCTCTCTCTCTCTCTCTCTCTCTCTCACACACACACACACACACAGCCGTAGATGCAGTCAATTCCAAAAACTTCCCCACTACTATCCTAGTTATAGAATAATAGAACTTTCTAAAGAAAAATGTAATTCAATTTGCATATATCTGAAGTTCGCTAATATTTGTACTCGGATAGGATAAGTCCTTGCTAGTTAATACCCCCCACCCATCGCTACTGATAGGATAACTTCATGTTGAGAACATCACCTTCACCATAGCAGCACCGTTATATTTTGGTTCTGGGGAACTTAGGTAATACCTAAATAGATCCTTGGGGTATAAATAGTTGTACATAATGCTGGGTCGATGGCAGGGGGTAAGAGCACACTGCACAGTCTCTCCTCTGAGTCGAAGGTAGCGTACCACATACATGTAATCTTCAAGTGTCTATGATCTCTGCACAGTATCTTCCCTTAGCTGTTGATTCATAACCTCAATCCTGCCGATCCACTAGCTTCTATGCAATGAGCTGTGGCTGTGCTCTGTGTGGCCCAAAATTGAAGGATAAACAGGAGGGAGAGAATAGGAGAAATATTGTCCCAGCAGATGAGAAACAACATTAGGGAGGGAGGAAGGAAATGAGAGATTGAAATTGGTCAGAATATTTGGGTCTAGAGAAAAACAATACTGTTAGGAGTGAAAGGCTGATGGAAGTCAGGGAGCACGAGTTATGCTCTCACTAATCGAACCAACAAATTGTAAATGCAGAGAAAGAGAGAAACGATCACTTTTATTGAAGAGAATATAATGAAATAACAATCCTCCGCAGAGGCCTACGACCAAGTCGTCCAAAACAATTGATCTCTTTAAGATATTCTGAACTCCCTAGCTTACACTTATTTATACTGTAAAGTAAATAACTAGAATGCATAAAAATAGGAACTGCATGACTTGCTCCTCGATCTACTCCTTCACCGCGCCTGCTTCCTTGATTTTCTCACTTCCACCAACTGCCTTCCCACTTCCTCGGCGGCTGTATATCTTCCAGCCGCTGACCGTATCAACTGCCCCGGTCGTCGAAACAGCATTGTCCGCAAGGCTGAAAAATGGAAACTGTCCTCTTACATCCGCCTCATCCATCCTAGCGGCTTCATCATCCTCCAGCCCGACCCATCTAATGAGGACCTGCTCGACGGCCTCGCCCTCCCGCAGCTCAGTTCGCCTTGCCAGCACCCTGTCGGGGAGGAAAAGCGGGTCCGCGTTGATGAGGCCGTCAGGAAGCGTGGCCTCCACCGGTGCCTCTCCAATGGCACGTTTGAGGAGCGAAACGTGGAACACTGGGTGAATGTTCACCGCACCAATTGTTAGGAGTGAAAGGCTGATGGAAGTCAGGGAGCACGAGTTATGCTCTCACTAATCGAACCAACAAATTGTAAATGCAGAGAAAGAGAGAAGCGATCACTTTTATTGAAGAGAATATAATGAAATAACAATCCTCCGCAGGGGCCTACGACCAAGTCGTCCAAAACAATTGATCTCTCCAAGATATTCTGAACTCCCTAGCTTACACTTATTTATACTGTAAAGTAAATAACTAGAATGCATAAAAATAGGAACTGCATGACTTGCTCCTCGATCTACTCCTTCACCGCGCCTGCTTCCTTGATTTTCTCGTTTCCACCAACTGCCTTCCCACTTCCTCGGCGGCTGTATACCTTCCAGCCGCTGACCGTATCAAATACTGACTAATTTGCAATTATTACAGCATTTACATGCTACAACGCTTGTTCAGTATTTTGTTATCCTCTTTCCAATCTCGTGTTCAAGAACCCCACTTTTGGCTACAGTGCTTCTGAATGGAAGGTCCCGACAACATTTATATATGG
This sequence comes from Salvia splendens, assembly GCF_004379255.2. Classification (NCBI taxonomy): domain Eukaryota; kingdom Viridiplantae; phylum Streptophyta; class Magnoliopsida; order Lamiales; family Lamiaceae; genus Salvia; species Salvia splendens. Next base: position 1,721,534 of record NC_056051.1, on the reverse strand, counting down.
CCATCAAGATTGGATGAACTACCAAGGAGCACATGAAGCACGGAAGCAAATGAAGGTTCCGTGTGAGATCATAAGGGTTCCTCAGGTTGCTTTCTATCCTTGTTACTCAGACGAGTAGAATTTCTTCGTTTATACTCGTCCTCTTTTCTGCTGCTCCCAGATTTAATATGGGGTGACTTTTCATCTGATTGCATAAACGATTCGGACTTCCTTGCAGGCCGGACACTTTGTATTTATCGACAACCCCAATGCATTTCTTTCAGCTGTGTTTTATGGATGCCGCATGTTTTTCCCATACGCACCGGGTAGTAACAGTCTCCCAGAAGGCCTGGAATCTGTTTAGAGGAAGGAGCGTAGGGTTTCTTTTCACTTGTAATTTTTGTTGTAATACGAAATAAGTGACCGTTCCATCACATTCATGAATCATTCAGTTGTAACTATCATGTACTAACGTAATTTATAAAAATATGATTTGAATATCTGGTGTTGGTTAAATACTCATGGAACGATTAGTGCTAAAAGATTGTAGGGAAGTTGTGGAGTATTAGTTTGCATCGAAGTTCACAATTGTGATATGTCCCTTTGGTTGTGTTATAGTCACTGGTTATGGATGATTGGTGGATGATAATTTTTAAATTTTAGCCACTCAACAATGCACTTTTCATGTTTGTAGCACTTGGTAGAATTCCAACTTATGGAAAGGGTTCGACAATGAACACTTAACCACCCCCACCCGGACCCGTCTCGACTCCCAAACCACTCTTATCCAGAGAGCCACTGGTGATATTTCTTGACTACTATAGTATTTTTTGCAGCTTAGACTCGACTTTTTCATTTTGCCCTTTTTAAATACACAACGATAAGCATTTTGTTTGATAAATTGCAGGACTGGTATGGCTTATGAAGCTGTGGAATCCCTGCAACAGACCTTACACATAATCCATCTCCGCGACGATGGTCTCATCACTCCTGTTAAACAACCAGTTATATCCACCCACGACAAAGCTGTTGTCCTGCAGTTCAATCTCAAACGATTTCCTCATAAAGAAACAATAAGGGAGGTATCAAATGCAACTGAAGAGATTATTGAGTATCTCTTCTCTCCACAAAATATATCAGATCTTGGATCAGCGGACCAGACTTTCAGATCAGTTGGGGGAATTGGCTGAGGACCTTGATTCAACTGTTGGAAATGTGGTTGACTACTGCAAGATCAACGGCGTGAGTGATTCTCCAGCTGTTAGTCCATCATCAAGATCTGCTCTGAACAATCAAGTTGAAGATCTCGCGGTTGCAATAAATACAAACATGTTTAGGAGATTAGCGGAGAAAATAAAGTCAAGTGGCAGAGAGAATTAGCAGATGAAGATCCGAGTGATTCACCATCACCCAAGAGCAAAGATGTTGCGGTTGGTTTTGATGACGGTCTAAGTGAATCTACTGTTGCTACATCATCATCTAGACCCACATCTACAAGCAAATATTTTGTGGCCGACTTTGCTGAAGATCCGAGGAATTCACCATCAATATATCCACCAACGAGCAGAGATGATGTGGTTTGTTTTGATGAAGATATAGTACAGATGATGGACCGAATAACTAACTATTCATCTTGCCTACAAATCCTCCCTATTGTCGGAATGGGAGGCATTGGCAAGTCCACACTTGTTAAATAACCCCCGTTATCCGCCAGAGATTTTCCGTCGGTGATTCAGAATGTCGCAACAGCTATTCATCCATATAGCGACGTCACTGGCGGGGCGGTACATGTGCTTCACCCTCTGACGTGATGCCAGCGGCCGGCTCGGATTGTCGACGTATCAGAAGTGTACCGCTGCAATTAGACATCTTGCTTATGCCGGGCCCGCTGATATGTTCGACGAATACCTACAGATGGGTGAAACGACTTCCCTACAGGTGCTGAGGCAGTTTTGTAGGGGCATTTAGGACATCTTTGGTTCGGAGTATCTACGGAAGCCAACTGCCGATGAATGCTAGAGATTGATAGATATGAACGGGAGGGTGCATAATTTTCTAGGGATGTTGGGCAGCATCGATTGCATGCACTGGGAGTGGAGGAACTGCCCGGTGGCTTGGAAGGGACAGTTCACTTCTGGATTCAAAGGGAAACACCCCTCGATGATCCTAGAAGCCGTTGCTGACTACCAGTTGCAAATCTAGCATGCGTATTTTGGTGTCGCAGGGTCGAACAACGACATCAACGTTATACAGTCGTCTCATCTCTTCAATGACGAGTGTCGGGGTGAGGGTCCGGAGGTCAGATTCGTGGCCAACGGCACGCAGTACAACAAGGCATACTCTTTGGCCGATGAGATATACCCTCGTTGGCCCGTGTTTGTCAAGACGATCCGGCAACCGGTTGGGCCGAGGCAATCCTATTTCGCGCGAAAATAAGAGGGTGCTAGGAAGGATGTTGAGCAAGCTTTTGGTGTCCTCCAATCGCTATGGGCCATTCTACGGTGCTTGACACAAATTTGGCACGAAATTGATGTCGCCGACATCATGTATGCATGTATCATATTGCACAATATGATAACATATGATGAAGGATTTGCTGCAGAGCGCTGAGCACCGGAAGAGGGTGCTAGTACAAGTCATAGTATTGTCACCGCCCCCCTGTAGATGGGTGTACTACGTACTAATCAATACTTGATCCAACGGTTCACCGATATGCGAAGGGAAATAATATATACGACACTGCATGCTGATTTGGTTGAAGAGCTCTAGGCACATAGGGTAGGGGGTACATCGTGATATGCGTTTGCGATGTGTTTGTGTGTCGATAATTTTCGTTGTATAATACAACGAAAATTTAATATTTTTTTTAATTAAATTATGCTTTTTTCCTTAATTATTATAGTCCGATAATTTTTATTCTAATTAAACTAAAATACTCCAAGAATTGAAAAAATAATTAGGTTTGTGGCTTGGACTTGTCCACTATTAGGGTGGACAAGTTTTTTTGTGGCCCTGGACAAGTTTTCCACTGGACAAGTTTTTGTGGCTTGGGTTTGGGCAGGGTCTTCTTATTGTGGACATCTTAAGGGTGTGTTTGAATCGAAGTTTATCTTTCATTTAAATAAGAACAAAATCATTTTGTAGAAATGCTTTTCTTTGTTTTCTATTTCTATTTGTGCTGTTTAAATTGATGGTATGTTATTTATAGTCATTAATATCACATGTTTGGTTTGTTATATAAAGTCACACTATATTAGAAAATTCTAAAACTATCATTTTTTTCTATATTTCCAAGGCCGGAGGCTATATTAATAAATTTCACGTAATTTAAAATTGATATAATGTTGCACATATTATTATCACTCAATTTTCCATGATAATAAAATAACATTTTTTAATCTTAATTCAATAGTCCTTATCCATTGAACGGATAACACAGAAAATTTAACCAATATATCAAAAATTAATTGGACCATTAAATGCGTATAATATCCGTGGAGTGGATGGCCTAATAGTAATTGGGGGTCGAGACATCATTTTCTCTCCCAAAAACCCTCTCTCACAAAACCCTTCTCCACAACAACTATCTCCCGCCAATTTCCGTACAATTCCTGAATTCTCTCAGAAATACATACAGATATTGCACGTGAGATGCACCACAGTTATGCAGAAGCTGCTGCGCCGAAGCCCCTCCTTTTTATCCGCTAACGCTCCTCCTCTCTCCTCCGCCGCCAAACAACTCAACCTCATGTCTCCTTTCACCGCCGCTCTCCGCTGCCCTCACAACTTCTCTTCCGCCGCCGCCTCCTCCTTTCGAACAGACCCCTCCAGTTGCTGGAAAACAGCGCCGCATAGGGCTTGGGTGGTTTCTAAAGAGAATTATTATGCCGCGCCGTACAAGGCATTGCTAAGTACTTGCGCCGCCAACTCGAATTTGCAGAGAACCTCCGTGGCTGGGAATCCGGATTTGCTCACAATACCTGGAGTTGGGCCGAGGAATCTGAGGAAACTCGTGGACAAGGGCTTTGATGGCGTCGCACAGCTTAAACAGCTCTATAAAGATAAGGTATCCAAATTTCTCACCGATTATTACCGTCGAATTTCTATTTTTTTCCTGAGATTGATTTGTTTTCACTTTTCAGTTCTGTAATTTGCTTAGGGTTAGTATAAATGTTTCAAATTTTGTTTCTGTTTAGCGTTTCCTGAAATTAGTATGTTACTGGTTTAAAAATAATTTTGTGGAGAAATGAATTAAGCTAACAAAATTGGTTGGATTCGTGCTTGAACGTGTGGTGCAGTTTTCTGGGAAATCGAGTGAGAAAATGGTGGAGTTTCTGCGAAGTTCGGTGGGTATCATACACAAGAACCATGCCGAAAGTATAACAACGTTTATCAAGGAATGTGTGGATGAAGAGCTGAAGGATGGTGGCGTGAGGCCTTCTCAAAAGAAGCGGATCACTCTCTGTGTCGAAGGAAATATTAGTGTCGGGAAAACTACTTTCTTGCAGAGAATAGCTAATGAAACACTCGAGCTTAGGGACATTGTGGAGGTTGTTCCTGAGCCAATTGACAAGTGGCAGAATATTGGGGCGGACCGCTTCAACATATTGGATGCCTTTTATGCTGAGCCGGAGAGATATGCGTATACGTTCCAGAACTACGTGTTTGTCACGCGAGTTATGCAGGAGAGGGAGTCATCAGGCAGTGTTAAGCCCCTCAGGCTCATGGAAAGGAGTGTTTTCACTGATAGAATGGTAAGATTTCACTCTGTTTTATTCGTTATATGCAGATTATAAAGTATGAGACGACCGTGGATGGTCTTTTTTTACTAGCTTTTTAGGTTGAAGCATTCCTACCACAGTGGTTTAGCATCACAAGCTTATCATAAAAAAGAATGGGAGAAGGGTCATGCTTATTTATTACTAATACGATGAGTAGTTTCTTCTTTGCTGACGTACATTTCTCAACTCTCGTCATGCAAAGGTCTTTGTGAGAGCTGTTCATGAGGCCAAGTGGATGAATGAGATGGAGATCAGTATCTACGACTCGTGGTTTGATCCTGTTGTTTCAAGTTTGCCCGGTCTTATTCCTGATGGCTTTATCTACCTTAGAGCAAGTCCCGGTACTTGCCATAAGCGTATGATGATGCGCAAGAGAGCAGAGGAAGGTGGAGTCTCTCTTAAATATCTGCAAGACCTGCACGAAAAGCACGAAAGCTGGCTTTTCCCTCTCCAAACTGGAAATCATGGAGTACTGTCGGTAAGCGATGTACCTGATGACATTGATTGGTCCTTGCATCCAAAGATAAAGGATCAGGTGTTCTATTTGGACGGTGGTCATATGCACCCGAGCATCCAAAAGGTATCGCGCTTCATCCTCATCTGTTAGTTTTAACATCCCTAATCTTTCTACTTACATTACTTTTGCAAATAACAGATCCCTGCTTTGGTTCTCGACTGTGAGCCAGATATTGATTTCAGCAAAGACATTGAGGCAAAGCGAGAGTATGTTATCTTTCCCTTTCCCTCTTCTCTGCTCTGGATTTGTTACTGGTCATTGCTTCTGGTTGAATGTTGCAATTAGATTAAGTGCCCGACTCTGAATAAATTTTCCGTTGACATTCACTGGCTGCATTGTTATAATGTTATATTCGTTTTTAATGGCGAAAATCTATACCATCTCATTTTGTTGCGTAAAATTGTTACTGGTGAAGGTATGCTAGTCAAGTTGCTGAGTTCTTCGAATATGTGAAGACGAAGAAAGAAGTTTCTGCTTCTAACGACGGGGAAGATGCAGCAAAGGGCAGCCAACATGAGTTATTGATGCCCCATAACGGAAATTTGTGGATGCCGGGTACACAGCCCTTCCCGGAATCTGCACTCAAGTCGCTTGGTCTTACACGGTCCATGTCGATTATGCCTCAGTAGTAGTGTAAGTAATTTCTCTCTTTTGAAAATTGTTGGTTTCTTTGTCTTGTAAAGAGGCAGAGCTCACTTGTTCTACCTCTGTAGGGTTGTAGATTTGGTAGATAGTGTTAATTGTTATTTCTGCTCTGGAAAAAACATTTTTGCTGTCATTTTTCAAGTTGGTCAGCAGAATCTGAATGCAGCAATCTTCTTCTTTATAAAATATGTACTTAATTGCGCATAGCATAGCATAGCATAACATAACATAAAATAAATGGTTTCTTGACATCAAGGATTGCAAATTCGGAATCAAGAGAATTCTTGGGAGTTTGGACTTTGCACGTTTGAGATCTTTTTACATTTTATTTATTAAAAGACCCACAGCCGAATTTAGCAAACACAAATTTACTAAAAATGTTGAATAGGATTTCGAATATGTAAAGTTCAAATTCCAAAGACTTGTATAGTATGCAAACCAAAATCTTTAGAACATTTTTGTATTTGCTTATGTTAAATTAGATGTTTACAAACAAGCTTCTGGGCCGGGTTTAAGGCCCAAATCAAGCTTCTAGAAGTTAGAGCAATTTATCGACTTCCATCAGTATATTTGTGTATGCTTCACATATTTTAAAACAGTCTCAATAGCTTACATGCGGTTGAACCTTTTTTATTTGACGATATGACTATTATATTGCTAACTCACTCTTAAATTACTAATTACAACTAAATGATAGGTTTTGGATCATTAAATAGGCACAAGATCATACCGTCGTATCAATACAATACAAAAAAGAGTAGTGATTTAGAGACATAATGTCTCCAAACCATAATACCCCTACGTCACTTTGCCATAAGCTAAATTATAATATTGACTAATATACCCTTATTTTAAATTAATTCACTCATCTTGTCAAATTAGTTCACTATTATTCTAAACACGTGAACTTTTCAAATCAATGGACTAATTTTTGTTGTCAAATTAATTCACTAGTATTGTAAAGATATGAACTTTTCAAATCAATGCACTAATTTTGCAATTGTAAATATTTTCTGATTCTAAGCTCTTGCCAATAATTTAGTAAGATACTCCATATTATAAATTGACTTTCTACAGATTTGCATTACATAAAAACATTTAAATTCAATCATCTAATAGTCATGTAGGAGTACTTAATTTCTTAATACAATGAAATATTCATTCGCACCTAATTATTTTATTATTAAATAATTATTAAAGTTCTACATTGTAACGTATATATAGTATTTAATTTTAAATTGTTAGCATCATATAATTTTATTAGTGGTATTAAAAAAATTATAAAATTATAAGTCATAAAAATGACTACATGTATATATGCACTTCATTTCTAATTGTTATCATCCAACGAAATAGTAATAGTATTCACATCAAATTATTTTATTAGTAGTATTTAATAATTATTAAAATTTGAAGTTATAAAAATGACTACATGCATATACATACTCAATTTCTTAGTGTTATCGTCCAACGAAATAGTAATAGTCATTCGCATCAAATTATTTTATTAGTATTAAATAATTATTAAAATTGCAAGTCATGAAAATGACTACATGTGTATATGCACTTAATTTCTAATTGTTATCATCCAACGAAATAGTAATAGTCATTCTCATCAAATTATTTTATTAATATTAAATAATTATTAAAATTCCGAATCATAAAAATGATTACATGCATATATGTACTCCTACTTAATTTCTTAGTGTTATCGTTCAACGAAATAGTAATAGTCATTCACATCAATTAGTTTTTTCTATAAATAATGTTTAAAATCCTAAATTGTAAAATAGTAGTGGTATACATATGTTATATACTTAATTTCTACTACTTGTTATCATCTAATGAAAGGATAATAGTCATTCGCATCAAATTGTTTTATTAGTAATTATTAAATTTTGAAGTCATAAAAACGACTACATGTGTATATATACTTAATTTGTTAGTGTTATCACCCAGCGAAATAGTAATATTCATTTGCATCCAAGTATTTTTTTATTAAATCATCGTTGAAGTTCTAAATTGTAAAAGACTAGTATATATACATGCATATATACATCCCTATATATATATATATATATATATATATATATATATATATATATATATATATAATATGGATGTATTCATATAGAGAGAGGGGTTTGTGTTAAAATGACAACACCTTTTAAAGTGACACTGTGACACCGCGTGTATATATATATATATATATAAGTGTTACTATCCAACGAAACAGTAATAGTATTCGCATCAAATTATTTTATTAGTAGTATTTAATAATTATTAAAATTCGAAGTCATAAAAATGACTACATGCATAATGCACATATATACTTAATTTCTTAGTGTTATCATCCAATGAAATAGTAATAGTCATTCACATCCAATTTTTTTTATTAATAATGTTTAAAATTTTAAAACACTAGTAGTATATAGATGTATATATATATACTTCATTGTACTTGTTATAATCTAATGAAAGGAAGGGTTGTATATAAAAAATGAAATTTCTTAATTGTGAAACATGACTATTAAATTTCTATAGCTAAAACACATTATTTTGACACCATGTAACAATTTAATTCTAGTATACAAATTTAAATTGTTGTTCCCTAACATTTTGTCCATTAATAAAATAAATAAATTTCAAATCTTCATTTTGATGCTCTAAGAACACAACCAATTAAATTGATTTATTAATTTTATAAATATGAATTCTAGATTCAATAATGTTTTATAATAATAAAATTAAGATTGAGTATTAAATCTATTAAGTACCTATAAGTTTAGAATTTAAAAATTTAATTGTATAATATATTATTTAAATAAAGTTTAAATTCATTATATTAGATTAATTTTTTTTAAAATCGTGATTGAAGTTAGAATGAAAAATTAAAAATTTTAGCATCATTGGAGTATTTAAAATTTTGAAATTTATGTACACTTCCTAAACAAAATAGTATTAATATTAAAGTCAATGATGCAGCCGATTTAGGTTGAGAGATTGGAGATTGGAGATTGTGTACTTAAATCAATCCATCCATATAAATACACTCAGCTTTCCTAAGGAAGTAAATTCTTAAATATAAATAAATGTTTTTATATGGATAAGGGTCGTATGGTATATGTACAAAATATATATTTAAATAAAAACATAAAACAATTTAAAATGATTGTTTTATCCCCATTATGGCATAGACATTATGCCTATAAATCATTTCTCTGCAAAAAATTGCAGGGATATTAATACCAATTAAGAAAAAGTTAGTTATAACTAACTTTTAAAAAATATCTCAAAAATTTAAATGAGTATAACTATTTCATTTAAATTATTTTTTCATACAACATATATCAAATTAAAGATAATTTTATAAGAATTCCAACGAGATCTTACATGCATATGTTCCGATGCCAAAATCTAAAAAAAATCCTAAATTTTCATATTTTTCGTCAAACAGCTAATGTCAACATATATAACATAATATATCAACCTAATATGTGTACAATGTCAATATTAAACTGTGTTGACACATTCAATGTATTGTGTTGATATCTTTAATATACTATATTGACATTGTGACTCAAAACGAAATTATACATGACAAATTATAGACCATTAGATCTCTTAATTCCTACGATCTTAAATTAGTTGTTGTTAGCAACTAAGGGGTGAGTTAGCAATTGATCACACCCCTATGGCTATGTGTATTCATATTGCAATGTGCATATTATCTAGTACGTAACTTATAGGATAACAACACATAGATAAGGCCCATAGGGGCTAGCGTTTTCGGTTTTTTTTATTCAAATCGAATCGAATATAAAAGCTAAAATTTTATAAAATATAAAATCGAACCAAAAAAAAATATTACTGATCCAAATTTAAAAAAAATCAAAATTGCACAAATATATCAAGAAATTTCAAATATCCAAACTATAAAAATAAAAAAACCAAAATTACATATATATCCAAAAACCAAAAATCTAAAAATCAAAATTTAATTTATAAAAAATAAAAAAGTATTCATCGTGTCAACTAATTAACATAGTTAAACAATTATAATCTTCATAATAACTATATATATCATTTATAAGTATAAACAACTCAAATAGAAAATGTTTTAGTTATAATATTATTATATCTGGAATATTAAAAATAAATTCAATATTTATTTTTTTTATTTTATAAATCCGAATCGAACTGAATCGAACTAAAATCTGAAACACCCCAAACTAAATTTTTTATTTTGGTTTGGTTTCAGATCAAATATTCAAATTTTGATATTTGGGTATTTTTCTCACCCCAACACATAGGTGATGACATTCTGCATGTTTTTCAATTAATAGATATAAAGTTGTTGATTATATGACGGTACAAAATTGGTGTATTGATTTGATTAAATTTGACATAATATCGTGTTCATTTAAAACTTTGGTAGTTGTAGGCGCTCATTCCTTGTGAAAAGAAAAGAACATATGCAATAATGTGATCATATGCGAAGAGTGAGTGATAGAAAATTTTGAACTGACTTTATACATCGGAATTATTTCAAAATATTCCATGGATATGCAACTTCTTTGCCTTGCTTAAGAAGCAGGAATGAAGTTTAGAAAAAAATTTCGTACACTTCCATAGATGAGATGTTAATGTGGAGTATCTGTTAAATATTTTATTTCTGCAATAAATTATTTTTGAAGGGCTATTTAATTTATTTTTTAATTATAGTCTCAACAAATATGTCACGGAGAGTGTGATTCGTTGCTAACTTTCTTAAGTTGCTAGCTCTGTTAACTCATCAATACAGTGTATCAAAAATGTTAACACGATGATATTGAAATGTCAACATTAACTTAGTTGATATTTTAATACAGTGTGTTGACATTGTATATACAGTGTATTAAAATGTCAACACAAAATTGTATTGACTTTTTAACGTGATCGTGACATTTTTTATACATTGCGTTGATGAGTTAACAAATTAGAAATTTAAAAAAAATAGCATTATAACACACCCCTATGTCACGGTTATCATTTATAATTAATTATGTTGAAATGGATATCGCTATACAAATGCCAACAATATCTACATAAATGTGTGATGTATTTACCAACAAAACTACTCTCTTCATCTCAATTAAGTTGAGGTGTATTCTGTTTTAGGATATCTCAACTAAATTGAATCATTTTCTTTTTTGACAAAAAACAAAACATCCAATCACTTTTACATTATTTCATCACATACTTTACATACTCTTTATCTTTCATATTTTATTCATCTTTTTTAACACAATTTGTTAATCTCCGTGCACAAATTTTTTTGACTCGACTTAGTTGGGACGAAAGGAGTATATAAAATTCCATATCAAAAAACAAATGTTTTATATTTAATGGAAAGAAATGATTATAATTTATTTCACTAATTATACTTCATCCGTCCACCAATAATCGTCTCATCTTGTCATTTTCGTACGTTCACTAATAAATGTCTCATTTGCTTTTATGTTACTTTTGATAATGCAATCCCACATTCCATTAACTTTATTTTACTCACATTTCACTATAAAATTATAGTATAAAACATAAGACTCATCTTCCACTAACCTTTTCAAACTATACTCTTTATATTTTTTAAACCTTTTCAAACTATACTCTTTATATTTTTTTAAACTTGCGCTCGGACAAACTTGACCTTGTATTGTGGACTAGTGTCATTTGAAAACAGCATTTGCAAACTCCTAAATCAGTCAACATTACTTGATCAAAGAAATTCAGGAAATAGACTTTGAAAAGTAAAATTACTATATTATTTATTATATAAAGATCATACGCTACGTTAGTAGTACTTCCCAGATTCAACTGAAAAACCTCAAATTTAGTCCATGAAAAACTTGAAAAAATTGACTCAATTATCATCAAATTAGGGAATAGCATTCTACTACTCCTCCTTCAGTCTGCGAATACGAGTCCTAGTTCACTTTTACTATAAGGGCACCCGCAATGGGGCGCCCGATGACACACCCTATGGCGTCCATTGTCCTCGGGCGCCGACGATGTCTCCATTGTGGGTGCCCGCCATCGTCCGTCCCCTTCGTCCGCGGCCGATCCATAGGGCACGCCCTATGTCGCGGACGATGGCCTATCGTCCGCGCCATCGTCCGCGCCATTGTGGGATCGCCGGACGATGACGCGGACGATAGGCCATCGTCCGCGCCATCGGGCGCCCCAATGCAGGATCGGCGGACGATGGCACGCGTTTTCAATTTTTTGTATAAATACCCATACCCACCTTCATTTCTAACGTTTCAATTCACGATTTCACTCTCGAAACTCGAATTTTTATTATTACTACGAAATGGATTCAAGTCCCAAGAGTCCGATGTTTGGGGAGGCTCATTGCCCGGGTACAGAACCGGATGAATATCGACCGTTCGACGACAACACGCAGTACGATCCCGAATTCAGCACGGAATCGTACGGTTTGGATGACATGGAGCCGTCTCCAAACCGACCCTTCGCCCCCTCCCGCCGCGCCGCCACCGCCGCCAAAAAGAAGCGGGCCCGGCACCGCGCGCATAAGTTGCCACCTTCGGGAAATTGTGAAGAGTACGCCCCCGGCCGTACGAACTACCAGCCGGATGAATCCCTCATATTGGCGAGGTGTTGGGTAGACATATCGGAGGACCCGATATTCGCGAACAACCAGAGGCAGCAGATGTACTGGGAGCGCATCGTCGAGCGCTATAATGCGGCGAAGCCGCCGAGCGCGTACAAGCGGCAACGGGAGCTGCTACGCAAGCACTGAGACCAGTTGAAAAAGCAAATCAACCTATTCTCGTTGGAGTACGAGAAGTGCGCGAGGGCCAGGGGATCGGCGAGAGCTTGAGCGACGTGCGCTCCAAAGCGTTGTTGTCTTACCAGTCCTTGTACGGCGAGTTCAGGCACGAGGACATTTGGGCGCTCTTGAGGGACAAGCAGAAGTTCCAAGGCGGGATTCTGCACACCGGGGCGTCAAAGAGGACGAAGAACACCGAAGCTGGTGGTTATACGAGCGGCGAAAGCGGAACTCGTCCGGTGGACCTCAACCGGCCGTACGAGGACATTGAGAGTTCCGGCACACCGATGTCCTACTTGCGTCCCATAGGCGTCAAGGCTGCGAAGGCCAAGGGGAAGGCGGTGGCGACATCATCCTCGACCGCCGCCGACCCATCGCCGATCGAGGTCCCGCTCTCGACCTCGCACCCGTCGACCGCCACGTACGAGAAGTTGACAACAGTCTCGATGGCGAGGACATTGTTGCAGACGCACAAAATGCTCCAGAAGTGTACGGACCCCGTCGAAGCCGAATATCTCCGGGGGTTGATCGATGAGCTGCGCCGGAAGTTGGGAATTGCGTAGATTTTAGCCAACTCAAAATGTGTAACTTTTGTTTAATGAATGCAATCTTCGCCGGTTTTTAGTTAATCGTTGTGTTTTTTAATTTAGTTTCCATTACATTTTTTAAAACATTTACATTAATTAACAAAACAATAATATAACATTTAAATTAATGACATATATGGCACGCCTTAGGGCGCTCCATTGCAGGTGGGAGGGTAGGAGGATAAAACTGATGACGTGGCGCGCCTTAGGGCGCCCCATTGCTAATGGCCTAAATGATAATAGGGTCTCAAATTCTACTAACTCATTCTCCTCATATTTCATTTAAAACTAATATATACAAATAAGACTCATATTCCACTAGCTTTTTCCCATCCACATTTCTTAAAACTTGTGCCGTCATTGTAGATTGTAGTAGGATTTACCGTAGTAAAAGAATTGCGAAGGAGAATAGTAGATTCATGAAAATGGACAAAGAGGCCACAACGAACAGCCAACCAGCTCGCGACCCCAGCTGAAACGGTACGATTTCCCCTTTTCCGATAAAATCTGTCCTAACTTCCACATTTCCATACCCTAACCTAACGGCTACTTTCTTCGAAATTATACACATCATCTTTATCAAACCCTATTCTATTCTATTAAAAATTAATATTATATTCACTGTGAGTACTATTCACGAACTGCAACATAACACGATTCTTTCTGCCCCCTTTTCCTGCACGTTTCAGAATCACTCACGCCCACCTTTATTCATAATTGCACTTCGCAAAAAAAAAAGAAGACTCCTCTGCATATACACATGCAATGCTAAAATAAATTGAGGTACTACAATAACTGTGCATTTCTTGACTAGAAATAACAAGACACATGAATAAGCTTCATAATCTAGTGCAAGTATATTCTTGCCATTCTACAACAAGCTTGAAAATTGACATAAAAAAAATGTAAAAATAGATGAAAAACAAATCAAACATACAACAATAAATGAGTTCTAGATGATCTTTTCAGCTGGGCGAAGGCAGAGACGTCGGATCAGCAGAGGAGGGAATTTCGGGGCCTAACCGGCAGCCTTCGAGCATGAAAACGACATCGTTCATCGAAGGCCTTTCGAGAGGGTCTGGCATTGTGCAGAGCAACCCAACCTTGACCCCCAGCAAGAACTCTTCCCACTCCGTTGACTCCGGGTCGAGCTCCACCAAGCCGGGCTCGAGCAGTTCAGAAATTTGGCCCCTTTGCAGCTGCCTCTTCACCCATTTCACAATGTCCTCATCCTCTGTGAACATCACAGGCTTCTTCCCAGTTAGAATCTCCAGCACCACGATCCCGAAACTGTACACATCCGCTTCTTTAGACGGCTTCCCTGTCAATGTAGCTTCCGGTGCTACATAGCCGAGAGTTCCAACGGGGCTGGCGGACGTAGAAGCCTCAGCTGATGAGGTAGCGATCGTCACTTTATCCAACCCGAAATCTGAGAGATGGGCTTCGAAATCAGCATCAAAGAGAACATTCTGTGGCTTTACGTCGCCATGGATGATTGAGGCTGAGTGCAAGAACGCTAGGCCGCGAGCTATGCCTAGCGCGATCAGGTGGCGCATTGGCCAGTTCAGGACGTGGCCTTCCTGGTGCGACGCCTCCTGAAGCAGCGTCGCGAGATTTCCATTAGGCATGTAGTCGTACACAAGAAACCGCATGTCAGGAGGCTGCCCAGCATAGTAGCCACGGACGACAGTCAGGTTGCGATGCTTAACTTTGCCAAGAGACTCGGCCTCCTTTCGGAATGTGCTCTCGTCGATTGATGTGTCGGGGAGGCGGCGGATTGCAAGCACCATACCATCAGCATAGGTGGCCTTAAACAGTAGCCCATATTTTCCTCTGCTCAACACATTTTCCTCATCATACTGCCTTGTTGCTTCCACAGTTTCTGCATATGTAATCATGTTGTTGAACATAATAAGCTTTGGCTGCCCATACTCCTCACATCCACGGGCCCCCGAGCCGGGGCTGGGGCTTTGTTTCTTCACCCCTTCTGCCCCGGCTCGCAGCTTCTTCCGCCACCTAAGAAGACCGTACAAATACCCACAGCAACACAGTAGAAGCATCAAACTCCCAACTGAAATCACAACAATGGAAAGAATCAACTTCCTCCTCTTGCGCTCGATCTCCCTTTTGCACTTCCTCCCCAGTGGCTCCCCGCATAAATCCTTGTTCATAGCATACACGGAAGGATCACTGAACCGCGCAGCCAAAGCAGGCGGAATCTCACCCTCAAAACCATTGGCAGACAAATTCAATCTCTGCAAAGAAGATATGTTGGAAAGGCTTGCAGGAACAACACCAGTCAGATTATTCGAGGAGACATCCAATTCTTTTAGTATCGTTAACTTGGACAACGCCGCGGGAAGGCCGCCTGAGACTTGATTCGAATCCAGCAACAAAACTTCCAAAGAAGAGCAGTTGGAAATGCTTGCTGGGATCGCGCCAGTTAAGTTATTCCGGCCCAAGTCAAGCCTCTGTAAATGAGACAACCTTGAGAAATCAGCAGGAATTTGGCCAGTAAGACCATTCCCTCTCAGCTCTAACACTTCAAGATCAGTACAGTTGCTCAACTCCACCGGAATCGCACCACTTACTCGATTACCAGACAGTGAAAGAGCACTCAATGATCCAAGAAATCCATAACTGGCCGGAATCTCGCCAGAGAAAGCATTCCCTGAAAGATTAAGTTTCTCCAAACTAGACAAGCTGCTGAAACCTTCAGGCACATTTCCAGAGAATGAATTCTCCTCCAAAGCCACAACTTGCAGCCTTGGTGACCCGAAAAGCTCAAACGGCAACTCCCCCGACAAGTTTTGCTTGCTCAAATCGAGAGACGTGAGCTTCAAGAGATTCCCAATGCTAGAAGGGATCACTCCTAAAAGCTCACAACCACTCATATTCAGAACTTCTAATCCTTTCATTTCCCCAATATTCATAAACACCTGACTGGAAAATCTGTTAAAGCTCAAATTCAGGATAGTCAAATTGACAAGGCTCATCAACTCTACAGGTACAGTCCCACTCAACACATTATCACTCAAGTCCAAAACCTGTAAAGTCTCAAGACTGCCTATGCTCGAGGGAACCACGCCAGTAAACGCATTCCCACCGAGAATCAACGTCGTTAAGCTCCTCATTCCCCCCAAAAACTCGGGTATTGAACCCGAAAAACGATTTTTCCCAAGATCAAGCACTTTAAGAACCCCACATTTGGCCACACTCTCAGGAACTCCGCCAGTTAATGAGTTGTTCCCAACTCGAAACTCCTCCAAATTCACCAAATCCCCAAGATTTTCCGGCAAAAGCCCGGAGATCGAATTTCCAGAAACATCAATCGACGTTAACGTAGAGAAATTCATTAGAAGACCAGGAAATGTTCCAGCTATCTGATTCTCGTGAAGATCTAAAACTTGGAGAACACTGTGGCAATCTTTTCCATCGTTATTCCCAACGCCCGTGAGCAAATTAAAACTCAAATTCACAATCCGAATGGCGGCGTTCGATACCGAAACGTTGCAAAGCAATGACTGCGAAACGACGCCGGTTAGGCGATTACGGGGCAGCGAGATGACCTGGAGATTCTGAAGCGCGCCAATCGTGGCCGGAACCACGCCGGAAATCATATTATCGCCGGCGCTGATGTGGATGAGCGACGAGCAGTTCGATATCGCCGAGGGAATTGTTCCGTAGACGTAATTGGCGTCGATCCAGAGATACTGGAGGCTCTGCAGCGCGCCAATGGTTGCTGGTATCTCGCCGGAGAAGCGGTTGTGTGACAAATTGATGATCTGGAGGTGGTGAGCGGCGGAGAAATTGGACGGAATTGGACCGGAGAAGGAGTTGGAGGAGAGGTCCAGCACGAGCATACTCGCCGGAATTTGGTCGGAGATTTGGCCGGAGAAGAGATTCTGTGAGAGATTCAAAACGCCGAGGTGAGTGAGGTTGGTGAAGAATTCAGGGGGGAAGTCGCCGGAGAGGGAATTTTGCTGCAAGTAGAGGGCGCGGAGGAGGGAGCAGCGGGAGAGGGCGGGGGGGAGGGAGCCGTTGAGATTGTTGGAGTGGAGGCTGAGTGTTTGGAGGTGTGCGAGGTTGGAGAGGCGGGGGGTGAGGCTGCCGGAGAGGTGGAGGCGCGGGAGGCGGAGCTCGACGACGGCGGTGGCGGAGGAGCATCGAATGCCACGCCAATCGCAGGGGGCGGAGGGGGTGGAGGCGTTCCAATTGGCCAATGCGCCACGTGGATCGTGGAGATTGGACTTGAAGGAGAGTAAGGCTTGGATCTCAGAGACGAGGCCGGCGCGTGTTAAGGTAGCCGTTAGGAAGGCGCAGAGCGCAACGGCGAGGAGTGAAAGAGTAGGCGTAGGCATTGGAGGTGGTGGAGGAGGGAGAGGTTGGATGTCAGGAATGTATGTTAGCAGTTAACGCCATGTATTTTGAGGCAGCGGCCGCCGGAGAGAGAAGGAGAGAGGTGTAATGTAGGAGTAATGTTTTTTGTCCCCCTCTCGAGTGAACGAGACTGTGAGAGTGAGTGAGTTCAGTCTACGCAGAAAAAGGGGATTCAAAAAAATAGAGGAGAAAGGGAGTGATATGAGGAATGACTTTTTGCACTTTATTTATCCACTTCTTATTATTACACCAACGCCGCGCACGCACTAATTGTGTTTTGGCAGTATTCTAATTTTTACGTAGAAAATACTTGAGTTCGGAAATAAATTCGATTAGGTAATCACACCGTCACCCATGTAGTATTCTTGAGTGACATTTAGATATTTTAGAAAGGGCAGTGATTTAGAGACATAATGTCTCAAACCATAATACCCTTATGACATTTTGACATAGATATATTTTTTATTATGACTAATTTACCCAATATCATATTAAATGGATACAAATTTATTTAAGGAATATTAAATCAAATTAAATATCTTTATCTAAATGCATATTTATTGATATGATTAGAGATAAACCTCGAAACTTTTATATGTTTACATATCATTTTTTCATGTTAATTTTATACTATATTATTTATTTAAAAATCATGAATTTAGATTATAAATTAGTTACTATAGTATTAATTATCAAAATACATACTAAATTATTACTATTTAATAATAAAATAATTTGATAACTTCATATATTATTATTTTTACAAATAAATTTTATCTAATCAGTTGATAATTTAATTATGAGCTATTTTCTTTTTTTTATGTTATACTTTCACAGCCGGTTTTATTATTTTTTTGTTAAATTTCTTATTCAAATTTGAATTGTATGATTAAATAATAGTAGTAGTTATTATGACGAATCATTTGTTTGCGTTATCTTTTGTATTTTTGTATTAATTTTCTTAGCTTTTATCACATGTAATATTTTTTTTATATTTTGATTGACAACTACTAGTTAGACTTCGACTCTATAAAATTATGCTTAGAAAATTAACTTTATAACGTTTCAAAAATTAAAAATTCTTGTATTTTTTAAAAAATTATTTATTAGTATTAAAAAATTATTAAAATTATAAGTCATAAAAACGGCTACATGTATATATATACTTAATTTCTAAGTGTTATCATCCAACGAAACGGTAATAGTACTCACAACAAATTATGTTATTAGTAGTATTAAATAATTATTAAAATTTAAAGTCATAAAAATGAGTACATGCATATAGATACTCAATTTCTTAGTGTTATCGTCCAACTAAATAGTAGTAATAGTCATTTGCATCAAATTATTTTATTAGTATTAAATAATTGTTAAAATTCTAAGTCATAAAAATGACTACATGCATATACATACTTAGTTTCTTAGTGTTATCGTCCAACGAAATAGTAATAGTCATTCTCATCAAATTATTTTATTAGTAATATTAAATAACTGTTAAAATTCTAAGTCATAAAAATGACTACATGCATATACATACTTAATTTGTTAGTGTTATCGTCCAACGAAATAGTAATCGTCATTCTCATCAAATTATTTTATTAGTAATATTAAATAATTTTTAAAATTCTAAGTCATTAAAATGACTACATGCATATACATACTTAATTTCTTAGTGTTATCGTCCAACGAAATAGTAATCGTCATTCGCATCAAATTATTTTATTAGTATTAAATAATTATTAAAATTCTAAGTCATAAAAATAATTACATGTGTATATGCACTTAATTTCTAATTGTTATCATCCATCGAAATAGTAATAGTCATTCTCATCAAATTATTTTATTAGTATTAAATAATTATTAAAATTCTGAATCGTAAAAATGATTACATGCATATACATACTTAATTTCTTAGTGTTGTCGTCCAACGAAATAATAATAGTCATTCACATACAATTATTTTTTTTCTATAAATAAGGTGTAAATTCTAAATTTTAAAATAGTAGTAGTATAAATATGTTATATACTTAATTTCTACTTGTTATCATCTAGTGAAATGATAATAGTCATTTGCATCAAATTGTGTTATTAGTAATTATTAAACTTTGAAGTCATAAAACGACTACATGTGTATATATACTAAATTTCTTAGTGTTATTACCCAGCGAAATAGGAATATTCATTCGCATCCATTAAATAATCGTTAAAGTTCTATATTGTAAAAGACTAGTATAACGAAATAGTAATAGTCATTCTCATCAAATTATTTTATTAGTATTAAATTATTATTTAAATTCTGAATCATAAAAATGACTACATGCATATATACTTAGTTTCTTAGTGTTATCGTCCAACGAAATAGTAATAGTCATTCACGTCCAGTTATTTTTTTTTGTTATTAATAATGTTTAAAATTCTAAATTTTAAAATACTAGTAGTAAATAGATGTATGTATAGATACTTAATTTTTTACTTGTTATGATCTCATGAAAGAAAGGGTTGTGCATGAAAAATGAAAATTTTTAATTGTGAAATATGACTATTAAATTTCTATAGCTAAATTATTTTAGCTATAAAAATTATTACTTAATTAAATTATTTTGACACTATCTAACAATTTAATTCTAGTATACAAATTTAAATTGTTGTTCCCTAACATTTTGTCCATTAATAAATTAAAACATGTATAAATTTCAAATCTTAATTTTGATGCTCTAAGAACTCAAGCAATTAAATTGATTTATTAATTTTATACATATAAATTATAGATTCAATAATGTTTTGTAATGATAAAATTAAGATTGAGTGTTAAATCTATTTAGTACCTATAAGTTTAGAATTTAAAAAATATAATTTTATAATGTATTATTTAAATAAAGTTTTAAATTCATTATTTAAAATTATATTTTTTTAAAAATCGTGACTTAGCATCATTGGAGTATTTAATACAATTCATACAATTTGAGTATAATTTGCTTAAATCAAGCCATCCATATAAATACACACAATTTTCCTAAGCAAGTAGTAATTCTTAAATATAAAAAAATGTTTTTATATGCACAAGGGTAGTATGGTATATGTACAAAACATTTATTTAAATAAAAATATAAAACAATCTAAAATGACTACTTTAACCACATTATGTCTTAGACATTATGTCTCCAAAACATTTTTCTTTTAGAAAATGTAAAGTAGCGAGAAAAAAAGTACTCCCTCCATCCCGGCTAGAGCATCGCGCTGTCCCCCCACCGTCCCTTAAACTACTATTTGAGGGCTCCACTATACTTTATTCCTCCATCCCTTAACTAAGGGACGGAGCGTTTCATTAAATTTCATTTTTATTTTTTTTCCAACCCAATTCAATTAAAACAAACACACTTTATTAAAATTAAAACAACATTAAAATTCAAAAAAAATAGAAAATGGACATAATTAAAATCCTAAAAAAATAAAAATGACATAATTTAATTTTCTCCGCCAAAGTTTTCCCAAATGTGCTCAATTAGATCCTCTTGGAGTTGGGTGTGGGCGCTAGAGTCGCGTGTCCTTGCCCGAATAGACAACCGTTCTTGTATTGACGGATGCGCTCCACTTCGCGGCGAACTACTTGCGGTTGAGCTTCCGGGAGATTCGGGGTCGAACCAATTTACCACATCGGGTCCTTCGTCTTGGACAATCATGTTGTGCAAGATTATGCACGTATACATGATGTCGACCATGCTCTCCATGAACCACGAACGAGCTGGGGCTTTGATGATGTTGAAGCGCGCTTGGAGAACCCCGAACGCCCTCTCCACATCCTTGCGAGCAGCCTCCTGCTTCTGCGTAAAAAGAGCTTGCTTTGGGTTCGCAGGCCTGTTGCACGTCTTCACGAAGGTCGGCCACTTCGGGTAGATGTCGTCGGCTAGATAGTACCCCATTTTATACAGCCGGTTGTTGGCGATGAAGTTGATGGCCGGCGCTTTACCATCCAAAACTTCGGTAAAGAGGTCGGACTGGTGGAGCACGTTTATGTCGTTGTTCGAGCCAGAGACCCCGAAGTAGGCGTGCCAGATCCAAAGCCGGTAGTCGGCAACGGCCTCGAGTACAATGGTTGGGTGGGTGCCTTTGTGGCCGCTCGTGTAGGACCCCCTCCAAGTCACCGGACAATTCTTCCATTTTCAGTGCATGCAATTGACACTGCCAAGCATCCCGGGGAATCCGTGCACTTGTTCGTGCAGGTCGAGGAGGAACTGACAATCGGTTGTGCTTGTCCTCCGAAGAAATTCGTCGGTAAAGGCTGCCCGAACGCCTTTGCAGAATTTGAGCAAGCACATGCGCCCAGTGGTGTCTCTGATGTGGAGGTATTCGTCGAACATGTCGGCCGTTTGTCCAGTCGCAAGCTGACGGATTGCTGCAGTACATTTCTGCAGCGTCGTGTGGCTGGGACGCCCGACCACGTCGAACCCCTTCTCGGAAGAACTCTTCTCGGGCCGCCAAAGTATTCGCGATGTGGAGAAATAGCGGTTTACTCATGCGGAAAAGGCGACGGAAGTAGGTTTCTCCCCAAATAGGGTTATCACAGAAGTAGTCGCGTACTAACCTTGCGGCGGCTTCCTCCGGGTTGCGATGGATGTATGTCTGGGAGCAACGTGGAGGCGGTGTGGCTTCCTCCGCCTCTCGGCGTCGATCTTCTTCAAGTGATTGTTCCATTAGTTGACACATTTGCTCAAAAGGATCCATTTATTTAAGTTGATTTAAGATGAAATTGGAGTGGTTATAGAGAGGATTTAAGAGGAATAGATGTGTGTTTGTGTGTGAAATGAGTATGAAATAGGATTATTTATAGAGTAAATAAATAAAAATAATAATAAAAAAAAAGAAAATAAAAAAATTAACGGTAACATTACCGTTTGAAAAATAAATTTTTTTTTATTAAAATTCGAATTAAAAAAAACGAATTATTGCGTCATCCGTGACGACGCCCACTCGCGGGCCAGCGAGTGGGCGTCACGCATGCATCGGGGGCGCGACACGTCGCCCGGGCGCGTGACGAGACGACGCGTCCCTTGTCTCGCGGCTACGGGCTACGGGACGGATTGAGGACGGGCTACGGGACGGGACGAACGTTGCAACGCGTCCCGCGGCGGAACCGTCTCTCCGGGACGGAACGCGAGCCGCGCGCGGGACGTGTAGTGGATGCTCTAAGATAACACATTTCTTAGCCGGCACGAGATTTTAGGAGTTGTTGGTTAATGTATTTAATTGGAGAGAGAAAGTTTCCAAAAAAGGAAATGTGTCATCTTTGTGACAAACTAAAAAGGAAAACGTGTTATCTTAAGTGGGAAGAAGGTAGTAGTTGAAATATATTAATGAGGAGAGATGAGAGAGAAGTTTATTTCCAAAATTGGAAAGTGGCCATCTTAATTGCGACAAATAAAAAAGGTAATGTGGTCATCTTGAATGGGACGGGGGAGTATGCAATATTTGGTAATCGGCACGAGTTTTTATGTAGTATTATTTTGTGAGTTAAGAAAGAGAGATGGAAAAAATAGAGATATATATATTTCCATTTTAGGAAACATTTCATTTTTAATGGAACATGGATGGAGAGTATTTCAGTTATGGAGTATGAAATTATTGAAACATTGTAAGTTCAATTATACTTTCTTCGGACTGTGAAATAATAATACTATTTTAATTTTAATATTTTGAAATATCTGTGATTTAAAGTTTAATTTAAATATTTAATTTTCAGATATTAGTGTAAGTTTGATTAAATTACAGTATTAAAAAAATGAAAATTCTTATCATTCTCACCTCCAACTCTCCTCACACTGAGGGCGTGGGTGGTAGCCATAAAATAGACTGAAAATGCACAATTCACCATCTCTATCTATCATTTGGTTGGCTTGAAAACAATCTTCGAATCTTCACACTCACATATACTACTACTTATGTGTGGAGGGTAACTCTATCAGGGAGGAAGGCAGGTATAAGGGTTGCTCGTTTCTCCCTCCATTTTTGCGGGTCATTTCTCCAGTTGACGGAATCAACATCGTCGTTTTGGAAATTACAGTCCTTCGTTGAAGTGGAGAAGCTAGAATACATGACGAGGAGATGGCACCGGGCGGGGAGTAGCGGCGGATGTGAGTGTGAGAGGAACATGGTGCAGAGTAGGAGGGCTATGATTTGGGGATTCATCGTCGTTTAGTATTTGGGAAGCTATTGGATAGTGCTATTTGTTTAGATGATTAGCTGAATTGTGTTGTGATTTCTTGGCTAATGCATTCGCTTGATTTCCTCTGAGGGGTTTGGATTTTTTCATTCATAAACCAAGTTAGAGGTAATTTAGTCATATTTTAATTATTTTCACACACTTGACCTACAAACCAAACAACTACGATGGGCTTTCAGAGCATACATAACTAAAGCATAAAATAATTTTCACACAATTTGAGTATGCAACTTGAATATCTGATAGTACTATCTAAATAAAATAATTTATCATGAATTTATTGAACTAAGAAATTGAAATAGAAATTAAATAACTAAAGCATAAAAAAGTTGTAAGAAAGATTCATGAACTCCTATTTTTTTTTGGTCCATACATTAAAAAGTTTAAATAGTCCAATTTCTTTAATTTTGTTCCATCCATTAAAAATAATTTTGAAAATTTTGCATCATTAGAGTAAAAAAAAATAATTCCAATGGTATCTTAAAATCATCCCATTTTGAGTTTTTTACAAATAAATGTCTATTTTGGGATTTACACAATAATATACTTAAACCATTTTTTTTACAAATATCGTGAATATAAAAAAGTTAGTGAATAGAGAATATTTTAATTTTTTTTCAAATAGTGTAAATTGTTAGAGTAAAAATCACTACATAGGTTTGAGATAAGTGTAAACGATTAAAAATACTATAAGATATTTTCCTCTATGTTTGCCTTTTTATTTCATATTTTACATATTGCACTAAAATTTATATCAACCTAAAATCTCTATTTGTAGGACAGGGGTAATATTTAAAAGTATTAGCACCTAAAATTACGAAACTTTCCACAAATTTAATTTTTGCCTCAAACTTTAAACTTAGCACACAGAACTTAAGTAGTTTGTTGATTTTTTTCATCAACACAATCCGACTATATTGCTACTATGCTATGGCAAGTTTAACATAACATTGTGTTCTGGTAAAAAAAAATTAACAACTATTTAAATTCATAATATTATAAGTTAAATTTAATATTCATGGTAAAAAAATAAATATCTAAACTTCTTATACTAATATTAGCCATCAATACCTCTATTTAAAAAACAAAATGTAGTAGTGGTGTTATTAAGGCCATCCACAATAGGAATAGCCCAGCAATAGCCCAGCCATAGCCTAGCCACTGCCACATCATCAGCACTAAAAATCCTCCTGCCACATCATAAATAGCCCAGTCATAGCCTATCCACATCATAAATAGCCCAGCCACATCAATAGCCACATCACTAATAACAATTATATAAAATGACATAATTAACAATCACACAATATACGGAATTTAATTTACGAGACATATACGGGAAACATTAATAATACTATCCACATCACTATTAACAAATATATACAAAATGAAATAATTAATAATCTCACAATATACGGAATTAAATTTACGCCACAAAAACGAGAAAATTCACTAATATTAATAAAATATAAAAAGTACATTAATTAAAAAAATTACATAATTAAAAAAAACTAACGGCGGTCAATCCTCCGTGCCCATAACTCTTCAATTAAATCATTTTGGAGTCGAATATGAGCCGCCGTTTGGCGCATGTCGGCGTGTGCTTGTAAGAGGCCGGCTTCATCGTGAGGTACCCCACTCCGTACGTTGGGGGCGGCCACGCCGTGGCTTGGACCGGCTTCATTATCGTCGTTGACCCAATTGGTCAGTTCGACACCTTCATCTTCGACAATCATGTTGTGCATGATAATACATGCGTACATGATATCAGCAATGCATTGGATATCCCACAAACGCGTTGGACCCTTAATTGCCGCCCATCGAGACTGGAGCACACCAAATGCGCGCTCCACGTCCTTGCGCGCCGACTCCTGTCGTGCCGCAAAGTAGGCCTTCTTCGCATCTCCTGGGCATCGGATCGTCTTCACAAAAACGGGCCACCTAGGGTATATCCCATCCGCCAAGTAATAGCCCATATCATGTTGGTTGCCGTTGGCGACAAAACTGATGGTCGGACCGACGCCCTGACACTGCTCGTTGAAAAGTGGCGACGAGTTGAGGACGTTGAGGTCGTTGTTCGAACCAGCTATCCCAAAATACGCGTGCCAAATCCAAAGCCGGTAATCAGCTACGGCCTCCAGGATCATCGTGAGATTCTTTCCCTTGTAGCCGGACGTGTAGAACCCCTTCCAGGCTGCGGGACAGTTCTTCCAGTCCCAATGCATACAATCTATGCTGCCTAACATACCCGGGAACCCATGCTGACTCCCGTGCATCCGCAACAGATCTTGGCAGTCTTCGGAGGTAGGCTTTCGCAGATACTGATCACCGAATACTTCTATCACTCCCAGACAGAAATTCTTCAGACATTGCAAGGCAGTCGTCTCACCGATGTGGAGATACTCGTCCCACATGTCTGCCGCGCCTCCGTAGGCCAACTGCCGGATTGCCGCAGTGCACTTTTGAATAGGTGTGTGGCCGGGTCTGCCAGACGCATCGTGTCTAAAGCGGAAATACAGATATCGAGACTCCAAAGCGTTAACAATACGCATAAACAGGTTCCTGGTCATCCTAAAACGACGCCTGAAAATGTTGGCGTTGAACCGAGGCTCCTGTGCGAAGTAGTCTTCGTATAGGCGCTGATGTACAGCTACGTGATCCCGATCAATCACACTGCGGCGGTGGACCACTGGGGGAGGTCGAGGTATCGCCGGCTGCAAGGTCCTTTCCATCCATTGGTTTATCGCGTTGGTCGTATAGGCGTCCAACGCCTCGGCCATTCGACGTTCGTACTCCTCAGCATCCCCTCCGCTACCACCACTACTACCACCAGCATTACTCATTTTGCGTTGTTGATCTTGAACAGAAATTAAGATAGAGAGAGTACTCGTTAAAACAAGTGGTGCGAATGAAAATGACGAACAAAGCGCGTATATATAGTGTTTCGAAAAAAAAATTTATTTTTTCGTGCTAGGCGGTGCGCTGGGCGATCCGGGCGCTGCAATAGCGCCGAACGGACCGCCCAGCGCCACGCGACCGCCCAGCGCTGCGCGATTTCTCTCTCCAATCGCCCGCTGGGCGGCTGCAATAGATTACCCAGCGAACCGCCCAGCGCAGGCGCTCGGCTGGGCGGTCGCTGGGCGCCTATTGTGATGGCCTTAGTATTACAATGATGAAGTTAGTTGCATGACTAAAAACCGAAAATGGAAGCTCTTTCGCAGCTGAGCGTAACATCCTACCCTCGTCGCCTCCCCTCACCGCCGCCCAACCGCAATCCCCACTTCAAACTCAGCGCCGCCGTCAGCGGCGGCCCCACCACCTCCAGCAGATGGGCGGATCGCCTCTTCGCCGACTTCCAATTCCTCTCCTCCCCCTCAGACAATCCAGACGCCGCATTTTCTGCGCCGCCTCCGCCTCTTCCTTCCCTCCCGGAGCGCCTCGTGTCAATGCCGCTAGATTTCTACCGCGTGCTCGGAGCGGAGCCGCATTTCCTTGGAGACGGCGTTCGCCGAGCCTACGACGCTAGGGTTTCGAAGCCGCCGCAATATGGTTACAGCGACGACGCTTTGATTAGCCGCCGCCAGATTCTTCAAGCGGCGTGTGAGACCCTTGCGAACTCCAGTTCTCGCAGGGAGTACAATCAGGGGCTTGCTCGTGATGAATTTGACACCATTGTCACTCAAGTGCCCTGGGATAAGGTTATCTTTCTAGCAAATGTTGTCAATTGTGAATATATTTTGGTTGCAAATGTGGTGAATTGGAATTTCTGCTGCCTAATTTCGACTTTGCTATGAAGATTTCGAAATTGGAAGTAATGTAGTTGAACATTAGAAATTATTGATGTATAGTTTTTTTGGGAATGTTAAAATAAAATTGGTACACATTGTGATAAAATCTCACAAATAAGATAGTAGTAGAAATTCTGTTTTTCGAGAAACCAGCAATTTGTGGATAGTGTTGATACTACTGTAAGGATCTAATAACTGGATTTCGTGCGTAGATTTTTGGGTCTTTAACAGTGAGATTGTTTACGAGAGTTCCCTTGTAATCAGTAGCTGTTAACTCTGGCTTAAATTGGAGTTAAGTATTTCTTATTTCTCATGATTTTTCCTTGGAACTGCATTTATTGATTCTTATTAAATGACTAATTCATAGTAATATATTTCTGGAATATGCACAAACTCCTGGGTGGTTTTCACCAAAATAATGGAATCAGAACATTGGAGCTTGTTCGTTTGAGCACGTTTAAGGAAATCTATTTGTTCAGAGAAATACTAATGACAGTTTAATTCTCCATCTCACTTAATAAACCTGCATCTTCAGTAAAAATAATGTTCCATAATTTTGAAATATATACTCCTAGTATTTGTGTATATATGTACTATCCCCAATTCTATAACAGACAATGTTACGACCCTTGCAAAAATCAAGTTCCAATTCCTGAACTTTTACTTATCCAAATTTTAACTAGTCACCCTCTTTAAGTTCTGACCCGACGGGCATTGTAGGTTCCGGGAGCCTTGTGTGTACTGCAAGAAGCTGGGGAGATGGAGTTGGTTCTTGAAATTGGAGAGAGCTTGTTGAAAGAGAGGTTACCCAAGTCATTCAAGCAAGACATTTTGTTGTCAATGGCGCTTGCTTATGTTGATTTATCTAGGGATGCCATGGCACTGTCACCTCCTGATTTTATTAGAGGCTGTGAAGTGCTTGAGATGGCACTTAAGCTATTGCAGGTAAGATTTTTTTTATCATTGTATCCTTTGTATTCTATTTCAACTTGTTTATAATATAATTTTAAGCATACATTGGCCCAAAATCTTTGCACTGTCAAGTTCTATTTTTGTCTGGAATCATTAGATATCTGATAAGTTTCCTCCCCAAATCTTATGTACATACATGTCTTACTTCTTACTGAGTTCCTTGGAACTCTATAAAAATGATTTAATCATGTAGGAAGGTGCAAGCAACCTTGCCCTCGACTTGCAAGCACAAATTGATGAAACCCTAGAAGAAATCAATCCTAAGTGTGTTATAGAGCTCCTAGCACTTCCACTGGATGATGAGTGTCAGTCAAGAAGAAGACAGGGTCTTCAAGGTGTGCGAAATGTTTTGTGGTCTGTTGGTGGTGGGGGAGCTGCTGCTATGGCTGGAGGATTCACACGTGAAGATTTTATGAATGAGGTTTTTCTGCGAATGACTGCAGCAGAGCAGGTACTTTATTTACTTTAACCAAATTATATATTCAGGTCCGAAATCTATATTCTTACATGTTTCTTTTTTAATGTAAGGTTGATCTTTTCGCTGCCTCACCACGTAACATTCCCGCAGAAAGTTTTGAAGCATATAATGTGGCCCTTGCTTTAGTTTCCCAAGCCTTCTTAAGCAAAAAGCCTCATCTCATTCAGGATTCTGACAACCTTTTTCAGCAACTTCAGCAAACCAGGATTACTGCTAGTGGGAACTCCTCAAATGCCTATGGCACCAGAGAAAATCGTGAAATAGACTTTGCACTTGAGAGGGGTCTTTGCTCTCTTCTTGTTGGTGAAGTAGAAGAATGCCATGCATGGTTGGGATTGGATAACGAAGAGTCACCTTACCGAGAGCAGTCGATAATTAACTTTGTTATAGAACACTCTAGTGACGACAATGAAGATGATCTCCTCCCTGGACTCTGCAAACTATTAGAGACATGGTTGATGGAAGTGGTATTTCCTAGATTTAGAGAGACCCAAGATGTTATATTCAAGCTTGGAGATTATTATGATGATCCTACGGTTTTGAGGTATTTAGAGAAACTGGAAGGTCAGGGACGCTCACCCTTGGCCGCTGCTGCAGCTATAGCAAGGATTGGAGCTGAAGCTACTGCTGTGCTTGACAGTGTGAAGGTTAGTGCAATCCAGGGACTGCAGAGAGTATTTCCTCTTGGCAGTGGGGAAAAGAATGTCAGACGTTATCAGAAGAATGATATCAAGAGTTACGGTATGCCGGTAGTGAGTGGAGAGACTGTAATGGATCTTGATCAAGATGACTCCCACAGGTTTGGTGTTCCGGAGATTACTGGTCCTGATGGACTGCAGCAACAAGAAATTATTACTAACAAGATAAAAGATGCAACTATAAAGATCATGTGTGCTGGTGCTGCAGTTTGTCTCACGACGTTAGTGGGGTTGAAATTCATGTCATATCGCACTGGCTCTTCTGATTTACATAGAGACCCTGGCACAACTTCTATGGCTTCTGATGTCATCAACGTGGGTATGTTTCAGTTGATTAATGTAATTATGTTTCTTTAGTAGCAGTTCGTAAACTCAAATTTCCTTCTCCTCAGCAAATAAATAAATAAATGAACAAGGGAATAATTGGAAAGAAATCCTCTCCTTGGTTAAAAAGTGCAAAGCTTAGATGTATAATGGAGTAGTAATATATTCCAATTTGGTCTTGGTATGTTGTTTTTGTGGTTTAAATTTTATATTAATCTCAGGGACCACAGCATTAGAAAATTATGAAGAAGTACCCCGAATGGATGCAAGATTAGCAGAAAATCTGGTGCGCAAGTGGCAAGCTGTTAAATCTCTGGCACTTGGTTCTGATCATTGTCTTGAAAAATTATCAGAGGTGAGAAACTTGTCAATCATGTCTGACTCTGACTTAATTGTCATTTAACCCATCTGCCACTTCTGGTACCTTTTATCCCTTACCTTGATTTGATCATGATCCTACAGAATATCACATTCATCCGTTATACATACCTTACATGGGTTAGAAAACAATTTGTCCCGAAAACTTCTGAATCATACTCCGAAAAATACAATAGTTGCTGTTTTCATGTACCATTTCATGTGGGCTAATCACTTGTATGAACTGATATTATGGGTAGGACCTATTTATAGAAAGGTGCTTATTTTGCTACATGTTCCACTCTTTTCCTCTAGAATTAAGATATTTGTTGAAGTGCTTTGATTATGAGTTTTCATTTAGCAAAGTGCTTCTGCCTGTGGTATGTAAGTGCGTTGTAGCTAGTAATTCACTCTGAATCTCCCTTATATGAGTAATGCAACTGAATTCACGCTGCTAGGTATTGGATGGTCAAATGCTAACCATCTGGACTGACAGAGCTATGGAAATTGCTCAGCATGGCTGGTTCTGGGATTACCAACTGCTGAACCTTAATATTGATAGCGTTACCGTGTCAGTTGATGGCCGTCGTGCTATTGTGGAAGCAACTCTTGAAGAGTCTGCACAGTTAACCGATGCTGCTCATCCTGAGCATAATGACTCGTATAGTACAAAATACACGACGCGGTATGAAATGTCATTTGCAAACTCAGGCTGGAAGATTGTTGAGGGAGCTGTTCTCAAATCTTGAATTCATTGTTGATATTAACCTCTGTACATTTTGTACCAATTTGCTCCTGAAGATGTTGAATAAAATAGTGTTGTTGATGCTAATCTTTCTTTGAGATTTCCCTCACTCAAAGGCCTAACCCTAATTGCAACATGCATTGTCTATTCTTTTGGCCTCAGGCATTACCACTATAACATTGCGTGCATTAAATAATAATTCAAACAAAATCTTGCATTTCATTAATTTATTCCTTAAATATAATATATTCTAAAGAAAATTAGAAATGTTACAATGAACAACATCATGGTTTGTGAGGAGAGCAGGCATCCTTTGGATGAGGTATAGGAGCTCCATATCCTCCATCGCCAAAATATGGAGCCGGATTCCATATAGCATAGTCTTGGACGTCTTCTTCTTCTGCTGCCTTCATCACAGGCTGAACCGCCAGTCTTTGGCCATGGCGGTTGACCCTCCACCACCATCTTTTGCCAGACATTGGTGGAACGCGGTGGAGCAGGTGACGAGGATCCTCCTGCAACCGCCGCAAATATCAATAACACCATAACTATCACTGCCATAAAAAGTTGGAAGAATTTCCTTATTCTGTATCCATTTCTTTTTCTTGATACCAATTGTCAACTGAATTGCAAAAAAATGGGAAGTGGTTTCATGCAAGATGTGTGATGGAATCATGATTCAGGCGTGTTTGGTATTATTTATACTAATTAATATCGAGTAGAACAGTTAAAGAAAATGATAGCTCAAGACTTGGATTTTTGGTGCCATTTTTGTGTAATAAAAATTCCAGCATCGAATATTTTCTAGAGTTTGGGTGTAAAAGAAATTAAGTTGCGATGCAAGAAATATGTTTTGAACGTTCTTGGTTGATGTTGTTAAGTTCTCCGTTCTTGGTTGACGTTGTTACATTCTTCGCGAACTAGTTAGTGAATCTCAAGCTTCATAATCTCAACCTCCTTTTTTCACTTGTTCCTCCAATATTCTTGATGTGCAAGCAAAATTATATGTTGAAATATCTTGGCTTTGTTGCTAACTGGCGTGAGTCTCTGTAGGGAATGAAACTCATAGGACTCTTAAACACACATCTAAAATTTGGCTCTCCCTTTAACACTATAGCTTATGACTTGTTGGCTCAATCACCTTACCTCCATAACAAGTCTCTCTCTCATATGCGAGTTCCACGCTACTCTTCGCCTTCAACGACTAGCAAGAGCCCTTAGGGCAGAGTGTGTGAGAGAGATAAGTCATACCTACTCTACAAAACCCACTGTTCGATTGGCCAGAAAAACAAAAAAATTTCTATGGTCGGGTTTTGAGGTATACCCTGATACCCGACCAGGTAATACCTGCATAACTCACTACCCGACCCCACCCCGTTCCAGTGAAAACTGGGTGTTAGGGTACCCCATACCCAGCCAGTTTCGCCTGTACGTACATCTACAATAATTGCTCTTTGAAATTCTCAATATCATTTCACGTACATGGTCCTTGTAAGATAAAATTAATATACAAAAGAATTAGTTAGAATAACAAAATTCTTTGAGAGCCCCTAATATCTCTACAATCAGCACAAAGCATGTACAAGCATCAGGGATAAAAATTTCATTTCTACTTCTCTCTTCTCTAGTTCCTGTGAAATTAGTTTTTATGAACAATCTAAAAATTTGTAGTCACCCAGGTTCAAAAAATGTGGTTTTGATTAATGAGTAAACAGATGCAAGAAAAATCTCGGTACCAAGAAAACAACGGTTTATAATCTGCTAAAACCCTCCTCTCACAGCGCTATTGATGTATTGCTTTATCATTTTATGGCTTGTCTTGAACTCAAAGCTCAATCCCCTTACCTGCAATTTAGAGCATTGCTTAGTTTGTGATGAGTACAAAAGTTCGTTCTAAAGATAAAGAAAATCATGCTGTTCCCTGTACGTCAGATGGAAGAATTAGCCTTAATAACAATTAAAGTGTGATATATACCTCAATGAGACAGCCAGAAATAAGTGCTACGCTCTGTCCAGGGGCTACTTCTTTGCCATTCATGTAAATTGGATTTCTTCCGAGGTTCTTCAAATGGAAGATTCCTTTCATGTCCATCTTCAGCATCGCCTAACCAATGCCAATTAAAAAAAACACATACGGTAAGTGCTTCAATGGTAAGACATTGTGCAGTACATAATTTTGAATCTTGCATCGCAGAAACCTTCTAACAACAGATTAAGCCGTGAAAGTCCAGTAAAAGAAATGAAGAAATTATCCAGGAACTTGCAGCTCAGACCAATGTTCTAACTAATGGTATTGCCATGTTTTGTCAGCACTATATGATGGAAAAAAATCGAATGGTGGGTTCCAGATGATAATGAAAACCGGGTTAACTCATCCAGTAAAACTGTCAAGACAGTACAGACACCTAGACTTTTTCGTTCTTTTGTTGGGGCATGTGTGTCAGACATATATTTAACATAGAGAAAGCATGAATAATTAACAACTATCCTCTGTGAGTTGGAAAATGTACATCTTATGCATTATGGAATCAATGTTATCTTTTATTTATTTCCATGTTTATCCTAAGCATAGGAAGTTAATTTTCATTTGGAGCAGAGGTCTTTGTTTAGAATAAATATCCTATTGAGGTTTGATCAGAGTTGGATGAGAATGTAGTAGGAAATACAGATCAATGACACCCAAAAGGAAACTTCTTAAACTAACAATTAAGATTATCTACTTATATAACATAAGTTTAGTGTTAGCATACCTGTCTTCGAGAAATTTTACCACCATTTTTTTCTCTTCCCAAATCAATGTCAACTTTAACACCATCTGTTGCCCTGCCCAGTAACACCTGAAAGCCATGATGTTTCATTTTCTAAGTACAATTCAAACAGGAAATTGTATATAAATTACCTCAAAGTTCATAAGTATTTCCATTAGTCACGGTCAAGCTAGTGCTGAAATCATCACAACTTAGAACTTATGCCTACTATATATACTCAATTAATAGTTTTGTAACTCATTAGTCATAAGTACATTAACAAGTTTGATCACAAGTTAATGAGCCGAGTATCAGAATCAAGAATCAAGATTGACTCGTTTAATTAAACAAGACTCAGCAGACAAAATCAAACAAGCTTTAAGTATCATGCTCTAAGTCTCACAAAAGAACATGGCCCATTGACACCTAAATGTGACTAGTTGTGTTAATTGAGCCTAATTATTGAGCCATTTTGCAATTTAAATGATGACCAGACCTAATATTTGATTAGTGGCGAGGTAGTGGATGGAATTCCACCTCCAAGCATTGATATATAGTCAAGGAAGACGACATGGAAAGCTTATTGCAAATTTTGTAATCTCTCAAATGGCAGTGTTCTCACGAAACTGCTCGGAATGGCAGAGTAAGCAACGTTTTGATGCAAAATTAGTAGAGTTGGTTAAGAGGTGATACCTCAGTTTTCTTTATGAAATAAGTTGAGAAACGCCCATATAGAACAGCATATGCGCCCTGACCAGCAATGGCTCTCTGCCTGGCAGCATCAGCTGCCTGCTCCAGCCTTATGATTGTTCTCTTGGTTTCTTCATGTTGATATCTCTGAACTGCAGGGGTTTCATTGTGCATAATGTGAGAATCATGATAACCTAAAGATTATAGCCAACTAAGGGACAGAGTTACACTCTATATCTACAAGAGCACACAGGGTACTATAGAACAATTGCTAACAGCCAAATAGTAAATCAGTGTCAGCTAAGTTCTTTTCTGGTAAGAATATAGACTAAATAGATGCAAAAATAGGAAGTTAAGCCTTCTACAAGCAACTCTAGCGAACCTACCCCCTAGAAACTCATTTAAGATTAGAAATACGAACATACATACAATCTAAGTTATAGTGTAATTTTATATGTACGAGCATTCATTTAGCTAAGAGTTTGGAATAAATACAAGTCAGCATGTAGGAAAGTAGAGAAATACCTTCAGGATTGGTGGATAAATCAAATCCATTTGGACTCAAATCCATATCTAGAATCTGCAAGATGTAACACAGAGGCCGAAATTAACACAAGTAAAGCACAGGAAACTAACAAATTGTGAGCCTTCAGATGTTATACCATTGCTTCTACATCAGAAAAATAGGGCACGTCAGATTCATTCTCGGACAAGAGCTCCTCCTTATCTGAGAGTAGGGAATGACTAATTGCCTTTGGGACTGCAGTGTGCTGGAAAGTCAAGTCGACATTTGATAATATATTAGATGGAATTCCAGCTATGCCATCCACTCCACTCCGACCACCAATAGAATTATTTTGAAGGTTTTGATGAACATCCAAACTACTTTCCTGCTTGATTAGGCATGAGCCAAGGGATACACAGCCATTATTCTTTCCCTGTCCCATCACTGTAGGACCTCCCTTGACTCCAGTGATTAAATTGTTGGCATTCACATTTGCAACACTGACAAGATTCGGATTGTCACTTTCCCGAGTTTCTCTAAGTGCTGCATGCTGGACGCTACTAACATGATTCGGATTGTCACTTTTCCGATTTTCTCTAAGTGCTGCATGTTGGACGCTACTTTCAGGCAACTCGAATTTAATTCCATGGTCTCTTCGGCCTCTTAAACCAGCATCTGACGGATGGAATGATCCCATCCTGTCAGAAGGAACATATGAATCTTTCTGGGGGCTTTTCATAGCAAGTTGTCCTCCATTTGCACTGCAAGTGCTTGAGATCTTCTTAACTGATGGAGACCCTAGATAGCTAGGGTTATGCAATCCCCAGTGGGTCCCTGAGGAATTAGTTGGAGAAGGAAACCGAAAGGGAAGAAAAACATCATCATTGCTAGGAATATCTGGGTCTTCGGTATTTAATGTGCAACAAACGACTCCATTGCGATATTCAGGACCTACTTTCATAGTAGAATCAGAGGCTGACACTTGGGCATCTGTAACTTCCTGCTGATTATAGAGGTCCTCATTATATGCCGCTTCATTATGTGCATCAATTCTATCAACTAATTGTCCATCTGGAACCACTGCAGCCTCACCTAGACCTGAACCAGACAAATCGCACTGATTGGGAGAATCCAATAGTAGTGAACTCAAACCATCAAGATAAGACTTCTCTATACTCTCTTTTCCATCATTATCCATGTAGAGAAGCTCTTCGTCATTAGAAAGGTCGAACAACTCCTCAAGGTATTCTTGTGTGTTAGAGGTCATATCTATCATGCTATCACAAGAGAGTGAAGTTTTCAGTTTAAGGTTTGAGGGGCCACCACCATATCCTAACGCCTCTGACTCATTTGCAGTCTGGGGGATCATAAATTCATCTCTTAGCTGCAGGTCTGCATCTGGAATTTCAATGTTCAGTTCTGCTGCAGTAATGTCCTGGGAAATATGCCAAATTGGCATGTGAGGTAGAGGAGGTGAACACCCAAAACTAGGAAATGACTGGTCACCAAAATCTGGACACGCACTAGCCTGGTTCACTAAATCCTCAGCTTCAAACAAGTTAGAGAGAGGCAAATCACTTGATTGGGCAAATTCAGGGATCTTACTGCAATCTCCAGTTATTGAGATATTCTCTTCATATGGATAAGGGAGGTTGCCTGACACATTTTTGCCATGAAGATTGTCTTGCCCGTGATTTTGAATACCACCGAAAGAGGGTGTAAGACCATTTCCACTGGACTCAGCAGCATGCGGCCCAAATTTGGCAAATGGATGAGGCCTAATGCTGTAATCTGGGCCTTGAGCTGCCAGAATATTTGAACCTGGATTGCCAAATTTGCCATCTTTGGACAATAACTCATTTCCTTCTCTAAAGTTAGAATAACCAGGCTCAGAAGCAACATTAATCCCGATCATATCCGATGGTTCAATAGAGATTCTTTTACGCATAGCATAATAATGTTTCCGGATACTTTCAGCTTTTCTCTTCCCTGAACTGATATTTTTTACTCCTTCGAACTTATTAGGTCTCGATTGATTTATAACCCCATAGCTTTCGACCTCAATCATGCGGGCTGATGCCTCTACAGAAACATCGGGATCATAGAGAAGAGAAAGCCATCGATCTTTCAGCTCTTGTACAGTATAACGCCGAGTAAATTGCACAGCACCTTTAGCTAGGGATTCCAAAGACCCACCGGCCTAGTAAAAAAATAAACAGGGAACAGATGGAAATTAAAGGAAAGTGCAGATGATTGGGTCATGAAGGACAACCAAACATGATAAATACCATGGAAAGTAACAAATAATCTCCGAAAAAGACACTGAATCCAGCAATCAATGACTTTTGAAAATATTCATTTATTTTTGTATATACTCGTTATTTTAGAAAGAATTTACCAGGCATGCAACCGAACACTGATTATTATTTAAACATATGCTTGTACTATATGAATATAGAAATTAATAAGCATTTAACAGCTGTCTTACTATGGAAAAGGCAATGGACATAAATAGACTCTAATATCTTTAACATATGTTTCACATTAAGCCATTTATAATAAAGATATGGAGAATTATCACTTTCCGGCTCTATGCCAACAATAAATATACCACAAATACGGCATTCCTTACTTTCTCGAATCTGGAAGGAGTAATTGTGATACTTAATGCCTAACACAAAAAATAAAATAGGTACCCAGACTGAGATAATTGTTTCTTTCAAAGTTAAGAAAAGGGCTTCCAAACGGCAGAACTTGTCTTATATAATCCGCTTTCTTACTTAACGTGTAATAAGAATGGAAAAGTAGGAACCCCAGCCCGCATTGATAGCAGACGGTAATAAATACACTTGAGTAGAACACCATATATCTCATCTCCATACACCTTTATATTATAATCGAATTCCACGTAATATGAAGAATCAAAGAAGCGGTACCTTTATTAAAGTGCAAGATCTGAACAAGCATAGAGAATACAGTATGAAGTTAATCATTAAGAATATTCTGAGCAACCAAAGCAGCAGCTTTCAATTCACCATCCATAAAATAGTTTAGGAAATTACTTTTTGATATTTTATCATTAATTTCACCAGAAAAGTTTATTGTTAGTAGACTCAGTGTAGAGCAGTGAGCAAAACCAGTCAAGGTTCTAGAATAAATTACCAATTTATGATTGCAACTAACTTTTATGTTTGCTCAAAGTTTTCTACCATTCCGATGTAGGTAAGAGTCGAGAAATTAAGCACCAGCTACTCAGAGAACATTACGAAAGAGGTTGCGCTATTTGTTACATATGCTCGTTTAAACTTATCATTTGGCAGGTGCGATTCATAGCCATCTCACTAGTTAGTCACTATCGTGTACGACACTAGCTCATGCCCACTTGAAAGAATTTCCCCTATCACAATAACAGCCTATATTATACAACTAAATAAATGTAGATTCCAGGAACTACACATCAATAGCCATCTCACTAGTTAGTCACTATCGTGTACGACACTAGCTCATGCCCACTTGAAAGAATTTTCCCCGATCACGATAACAGCCTATATTATACAACTAAATAAATGTAGATACCTGGAACTACACATCATACGGAACAACGACGAATCGCTTAACAATAATTACGAGTTCACAATAAAAACACTGAAAACTGAAAACGAAAACATTTAGTTGATAAAAGCACATCCTCATCAGCATGACCAAATATCGAAAACTTCATCTTATCATAATATACATCCTTACACCATGCATTTCTAACTGAAAATAAGCTAAATTCCACACGTTTCTCTTCATTAAGATATCAGTTTTAACCCAATTCTACATAAATCACCATAAAAATAAATGTAGTCAGTCAACTATCATGTAGCCAAATTCACATATAATTACAAGAAATTCATGCCAAGCACACAAACAATGTCCATGCAACAACATCAAGTATAAAATTGTTCAAATCCAAAATTAAAGTTGCCTAGGCACAAATTTAGCGATAACACAC
This sequence comes from Salvia splendens, assembly GCF_004379255.2. Lineage (NCBI taxonomy): Eukaryota > Viridiplantae > Streptophyta > Magnoliopsida > Lamiales > Lamiaceae > Salvia > Salvia splendens. The sequence goes on along the minus strand of NC_056051.1, from coordinate 1,682,295 downwards.
AAATCTAGATAGCTGAAACAGAAACATTTACTACAAGGGAAAAACAAAACACAAATAGAACTCGATAAACAATAATCACTTCACTCATTTCATCTTAAACAACTCCGAATCAATACAAGGGTTTTCACGAATTAGACCTAGATACAAAAAAAACGAGCATCAGCAATTGGCGGGAGAGGTAATTACAACAAATTAACGTGCTCAAGGATTAAAAAGACATGAAAATTAGAGGTTGTTGGAGATGTACCTCAACGGAGTTTTTGAGCAAAACGTCGTCTTGAGGATTCCAAGTAGGAGGCGGAGCCATTGCTCCCATTGTTGTGCGCCTTTAGCAACTCGTTTTGGCCTGCGCCGTTTATTTCTTTGTACAACTCTCCTTCTCTCTTTCTCTCTCTGTATCTCTGTGAAATGGTGGGACAGCGGAGACAACGGTAGCAGGAGAATAATGAAGCCTTTGCTAATATTTGTATTCGGAAAATACACTTTAGAATATTTTAGTTATTCTTTTTCAAAATTGAATAGAATTGTGGAATGATAATTTAATTTTAATTTAGAGTAAAAGTTCAATTTGGAACATATTGTGATTTATTAATTTTGGTCCAAAACATTATCATTTAAATTATTCGGTCCCTCACAAATAAAAATGGGTCACATTTGGTCCGAAGTTAACGGGACCGTTAAAAGTTAACGGTCTACGAATCTTAATTCGATTTTGACCTGATTAAGTTAATAATTATGTTTTATTAATGTCTAATACTTAATTAACCCAAAACTAAAAAATTATAATTCCCCCTGGCCCTCGCCGTCTGCAGCCTCCCCCTCTTCACCCACAGCTTCGGCAATACCAACAATCTCCCCCCGCCGCCGCTAACTACTCTTCCCCCCTCGACTGCACCTGGTCCAACACCGTCCTCCAATTCTCCGGCGCCTCCAATGGCTCACAATACGACCGCATCTCCGCCGTCTGGCTCGCCGGCACCGAGCTCCTCCGCACCAGCACCCCCGAGCTCACCCCTCACGGAATCTCCTGGACCTTCCGCAAAGACATCACCCGCTACTCCTCCCTCCTCCACCGCTCCAACCTCACCCTCTCCGTCATGCTCGAGAACATCGTCGACGACACATACACCGGCATCTTCCACGTCAACATCACCTTCCTCTTCTACAACATCAGAAAATCCCCAATCTCAAGCCCTAGAAAACTAATACCCAATTTTCCCACTGCGTCGCTCGAATTTGACCAAATCCCTGCCGATTTGATCATTCCGGTGTCGGCCGCAGGGGAGGAAGGGTTCTGGTTCAGAATCCAGAGCGAGAACGACGCCGTTTCCAGGGAAATTCAAATCCCTAGCAACATGTACAGAGCAGTGATCGAGGTCGACGTCTCCGCCCATGGCGACGACGAATTCTGGTACTCAAACCCGCCGGATTACTACATCGAGAGGAACAGAGTAGGCTCTTATTAAGATATATCTCGGCGTCAATATATCTTTAAATCTGTATCAAGCCCGCCAGATTACTACTTCGAGAGGAACGAAGAGGGTCCATTTTGGTCCAATTATGGATAATAATGGAAACTGCAATATCTCGGCGTCTACCGCGAGGTTCTCGTCAAGCTTAAAATATTAACTTAACATTTTAAATTTTTTAGTTTTTAGTTAATTAAATATTAGACATTAATAAAATATAATTATTAACTTAATCCGGTCAAAATCAACTTAAGATTCGTTGACAGTTAACTTTTAACGGTTTTGTCAAATTCGGACCAAATGTGACCCGTTTTTATTTGTGAGGGACCGAATAATTCAAAAGATAATGTTTTGGACCAAAATCAATAAATCGCAATATGTTAAGGATCAAAATGAGTCTTTAGTCTTTAATTTAATGGCTTACTTTTTTCAAAATTTAACAAGATCGGAAACGATTTTCGAATGATTAGTTTCCATATTTTTCACCGGGTATCAAGTTTTTATGAGAAAGTAATAGTCTTCACTTCAAAACACACAATTCAAATATATTTGTAAATAATTACATCTACTCTTGTAATTGAATCTCCAGGAATTAAATATTGTTGAAAATCAAATTTGATACACAAATGAAACAAATGAATTGGCATCCCTTGGTGTGGTTTTACCTACTATTGGACCTGTGATATAAAAAATGTAATGGAAAGTTAGTTAAATGTAGGTTCTATTTTTATATACTCCAGTTATATAATATAATGTGAATAAATATCAGTTGGTGGAAAATGAAATTCACTAGAAAAAATGGTAAAAAGTGAAATATGACAAATTTTACGGGACAAAAAAAATGGAAAGATGTGATAAATTTTCTGAAACGGTGGTAGTATAACAAATAGTTATATTGCGCTTAAATGCTAGTATGATTTTGAGTGCATTCGGGTTTTGAACACACATTTTGAAATTTTTAAATAAATACATAAATTTAAATACTACTATGTGTTTGGATTAATCTAGTAGCCATATTATGGAATGTACAACAAAATATTTTTGTGCACCCCTAACCTCGACACACGCACACGCACACGCACATGCACATGCACACGAGCGCACACATCCAAATATAGAAGAGCTTGTTTCTCTTCTAGCTCTTTTGTGATGACTCGATTATCTTTTTTCTTTAAGTGATAAATATAAATACACATAATTGTATGTACACAATCGAACATTTTTTAACATTTTACATTGAAAATCAATTTATAAACAATAATTGATTTAAAATAAATTTCATACTAATCATTTTGAAACATTTCGAAAAAGAATTGAAATTTTAACTTAAATATTTGCATATTTAAGAATTTTTTTTTACTAAATATTACAATTCATTCGAATCAAGCACGAAATCATGTCACGATTTGACATAAAATTTCTATCACTTCTTTCTTATTGCTACATATAATACAATAAATAACAAAACTTATTTTTAATTAAATTCAATTAAATTTTAAAATTAATAATATTGTGTACATGTTAAAATTATTTACTATAAACTTAGAAAACCTACGTTAGGTGTTAAGCGTGTGAATTTTTATTTTAGTTTCTTATGAGAGGCAGCGAGATTTTTAAAGAAAATCAACATTTGAGTTTAAGAAAAACGAGATGGGTTGTACAAGATTTTTTTGATGTGTTCTTTTAATTTAAGAAATACTCTCTCCGTTCCTTATTAGTAGAGACATTTCTTTTCGTCACGGAGTTTAAGAATAAAGTGTTAAATGGATGGTGGAAAAAGTAAGAGAGAATTAAGTAAAAGAAATGAAGAGAGAATAAAATAAAAGGGAAAATTACTTTTTGCTAAAAATAGAAATGACTCAATTAACTTAGAACTTCATAAAATAGAAAAACGACTCTATTAACATGGAACAGATGGAGTACTTCCTTAGACCCCGTTCAAATGACTGGCTAGTTTTCAGCATGTGTTTTGAGAAAATGATAGTACTCCCCCATTCCTGAAAATTTGTCACATTTTATTTTCGGCACTCGTTTTAGAAAAAATGATAATAAATAGTTAAAGTGAAGAAAGTGTAAAGTAAGAAAGAGAATAATGTAGAGAAGACTCTCATCTTATCATTTTTCTAAAACGAGTGCAGAAAATGAAATGTGACAAATTTTTAGGAACGGAGAGAATACTAAATAGTTAAAGTTGAGAGAAAAATAAAACAAGAGTTTTTATAATAATGTATTCTATTGGACTTTCATCTGAATATACTCGGCCACTAATTCCCACATTAGAAATATTATTTCATTCACAATGGGATATTCTACATACTTCAAAGCTAGCCTCGATCGTTTATATTTCCACCGTCTCATTTCATATAATTGATTTCATTTTAACTATTATTTTGAAAAAAAAGAATTAAAGTGGAGAGAAAGTAAAATAATATAGAGAATAACGTGGACGAAAGTCCAATAGAATACATTTATATAAAACAATTAAATGTCAATCCATAATATGAAAGAGTGGTGCTAAATGGCCACATTATCGCCGGCCATAATATTAAAAAATTATTAAAATTTTGTGAAATTAATGTACAATTGATGAAATTTATGCATCTAGATAGTACTACTTATGTAAAAGACTAATATACCCTTAAATATTAAATACTACTTATGTAGAAATAAATTAAATTGTAAGGACATTATATTTATAAATATTATTAAGTGACACAATATACTTCTACGACAAAATTGCAAGGAGTCTTATGTTATAAACAAATTCTCAATTTAAATATATAATTCAAATTCTCTTTTTTCAATTTACTATTCTATGTTGACTTATGCTACAGTCAAGTTTGAAGTTACATTAACTGAATTAATCCCAAATGATAATTACAAAAAATAAATTTATAATTTTAATCAATTTTAACTACACTAGTAATATTTAATTCTAACAACATAATCTATCGTAATTAAAGACATGCATTGATAATGAAATTTACACAGCAACAATTATTTAATCTTCCCATAATTGGATAAATTCTTTTAATTAATAACTAAAAATTTAATTTTAACTAATTTTTTATTTAAAATACATTTAATCATAATATTCAAGTAACGTATAAATATTAGTATTAATAAAAATATTATTTTAATATTTTTCAGAGAGGTGTACTTCAATATTAAAAAATTAATGTCATATTTAGATACTATAAATTAATTTATTATATATGTATAATATTTATAATTTATAGTATATAAATTTATAATATAATTTATTGTATATAAATATTATTATAGATTTTTGTAATACTTCATGATATGGAGCTGTATATATACTAATTAGTGTATACATTGTAGTATTATGTCACAGTATGCTTGCTAGTCAAGAAATATATTCTACTATAAATTCAAATGTTGTTGTGTTTTTTATTCATTTTTAGTTATAGAAAAAATGGAAAAAAATGACGTTTGACTTTTAAGAAACTTATTAAAGTAACGAGTCCTATAACTTTTACCAGGGAAGTTTGGATTGATCTCTTATTAAATCAATTTATTCTCAATTCAATTTTCTATGTGAAGATTAAATTGAGTTGATATTCAAATGTTGGATCGATACAGAGTTAAAATAGATGTTTTAATTGATTTTATATTGAATTGATAATTTCAATTAACCTTAAATTCATTTGAAAAAGTATAAAAAAAAGTAAGCATATTACTACTATAGTATTAGATAACTTCATCATTATCTTATTGATTATATATTATGGAGTACAGTAATAACTAAATTAAAATAACTATTACTCCATTAAGATTATACACTTATAATAAAAATAAAAACAAAGTAGTAAAAAAGTTGAGTAACAAATTACTCTAAAAAAAGAACGGAATAAATGAATTAAAAAGAAATTACAATTAAAGACTAAGGGTAGTATTGTCAACTGAATTAAGCATTAAATGAGACAATTAAATTATAATATCCAAAAATATATATATTTACTAAAATGCCATTTATGACCCGCCATATTATCACCATATAGCTTTATCCAATGAGAAAAGGAGAGAGACATTTAACTATTTAACTCTCGACCAACCCTTTCGGCGACCACACACCAGGTATGCCTTTGTGCATCTTCAAGAGTCAAAACATCCAAATTTCTTTTTTTCATCAAATGTTAAAATTAATTATGAGATGCAATTAATGCAAAATCATCATATATCATTAAATGCAAAAGTTATCAGGGCTAAAAGCATTTAATGTTATTACATTTTCATGGTAGCTAAGGAAAAACGTTATTATTAAATTTTGCCTTAAGAAACCATCTACTATATCGGTCACAAAAATGTAATTATTAAATTTTGCCTTAAGAAACCATCTATTGTATCTGTCGCATAAAAGTAGAGATTGTTTTCATTTTAGTTTATCTTATAAAAACAATCCATTTTGATTTTGATAACTTGTTTTTCTCTATTGAAGTGGAATACCTTCTCAACTAATATATTTTGATAATAATTTTTAATTTTCTCCTATTTTACCAACTACGCACTAAAATCCATACCATTCCATTCCATACGTCTATTTTTAGAGTATCCTCGATAGTCAACCCTTTAAGTATTCATTTACCCATACAACTTTCACCATATTTTTATTTCATCACATCTCTAAGGGACAACATATGTAGTCATTTACTATCCCTTAATCATTTAGACAGTCTCACTATTTCATTTCTTTAATTCGAAAATACAATTAATAAAACACTATATCAGTAATAAAATTTCATTAAAAAAACTGAAATTACATTACAAATTCCTAAAATTAAAAATTACTCATGTATATTGTCATGAATTGTCATGTGCGAAAGGGCGAACTACCATCAATCTTTGAAATCAAATTTTCGATGCTTCAATCTTTGAGAACAAACTTAAAGTAAAAGTCGTGCAAACTACCCAATCTACATGGCACTCTAGAAGAGCCTCCCGAACCGAGTGAAAACTCAACTCTCACTTTAGAAACTTAATTCGGACACCACCAATTCTACCCGGGCCGGTTAAATTGCTTAGTCTATGTAACTGAGCAATTCCGCCACACGATTTTCAGCTTATACCACCACTTTAGAGCAACTGTGGACATTCTTACACACACCAAAATTGAGAAAGGAAGCCAATTACGAACTATGCCTCTGTTCTATTTTAATTTTTAACCCCTTATTCAGTTTGTTCGGACTAACATCGATTATACTATATATTTCAAATTTAGAATATTAGGCATTACTTCTCATATTAACACAAATCCCTTGTTGATTTCATTTGTTAGGATTTGGGCTTGGAAATAAGAAACTAATAAAGAGGCGTCAATAGATTTTTTTTATAATTACCAAGGGTATCCATCGGCGCGCCAGTGACTATTTCCCGCGCTGATTTGTAGGCACCTCAATAGGTGGGAAAATTGGCCCAAGAATTTAAGTATCCATCGGCGCGCCAGTGACTATTTCCCGCGCTGATTTGTAGGCACCTCAATAGGTGGGAAAATTGGCCCAAGAATTTAAGGATCCTCTATACCGAAAGACAGGGGTAGATCCCCCCGACCATTTGGTTAAGAATTGATGAATCTCATGTCACTCGATCACACCCCACACCCTTTGAGTTTCTATCTATTTTTCCAAAAATGCATATAACATTTTATTATTTTTTTCTTTGTATTTGATGTTTAAAAATAAAGCTTGTTTGACAATATTAGATATTTAGATCACAACAACATTTTTTTATTTACACTGCCGTTCTCAAACAGTAGTCATCTTTTACTATTTTAATCTGTTTCATAAAATTAATTTACTTTTATTTTGACAAAAATTTTCTTAAATGAAATTTATTCTCCACTAACAATATTTCAATCACTATTTTACATTTTTTTTCTATTTACTTTAGTTCTCTATTTACTTTTTTTTATTTACTTTAGTTCTCTATTTACTTTACTTATTTACTTTACTTTCTACGGATTTTGTATTATAACTCAGTGTGTTATATTATTTTAACAAAAGAAGCGAGTATTAATTAAATAATTTTGAAAAAGAAGCGAGCGTTGATTAAATAATTTTGAAAAAGAAGCGAGCGTTAATTAAATAATTTTGAAAATGGTGATATATAACGTAGGATAAAATATATCATAAGGTTCTGGCCCACCTTATATCATATAATTTCAGAAACAGTAAATGGTGATATCTAATGTAGGATCTATTCTAATATCATAGCTGTATATAAATATCCAGCCGAAGAAGGAAATGGCCGGATGTCGCGCCACATCACACACCACACTATAGAGCAAGCAATATTCCTCCTGGCTGGCAGCGGCGCATCGACGACCGCCGTATATGTATATATCTATATCTATATCTATATCTATATTCACATTAAATTAAACATTACTAACACACAAATCTATATTCACAGTAAATTAAACATTACTAACACTCACTAGCGTCATCGGCCGATGCATAGTTGTATTCCACTCACTCGTTCAAATCGAATTAGAAAACCACGGAAATGGCACGCCGTTTCCATCCAAATTGGCGGCGAACGCCCCTTCCTCCTCCACTATCCTGAACGCCGTCCCCTTTGCCGCCTCCGCCCACAGATACGAGTCATCCACCTCCGGCAAGCTCACTTCCAGATCCTTCAATATCCCACACCTACTCACATACTCTCCTCCACTCCCGCCACCCATGCTCTGCCAGTCAGGAACGGCCAACTGCTGCTGCTGCGGCTTACTGTCCTCGTACAAGTGGGGCAAGTTGAGCTTGGCGTCTGGGCCGTAGAGCTTCCTGGCCGCGGCGTCGTACGCCACGGCCGCGTCGTAGGAGGTGTCGAACGTGCCGAGCCAGACACGGGAGCCGCGGTTGGGCTCCCGTATCTCGGCCACCCACTTGCCCCAAGTGCGCTGCCGCACGCCCTTGTAAGTGCAGGCAGCGTTCTCGGGGCCGCCCTTCCCGCGCATGCAGCCCTTCCTCGAGCTCGCCTGAGCTATCTTCCTCACCCGCTTCTCCTCGCCGGAGGCTGGCGCGCTCACGGACTTCAACATTTCCGATTCCAACAAACAGAAATTAAAGATGGTAAGTATGTAAGCATAAATGGATAGATTTGAAATTGAGAATGGGAGTAATACAAATGCGGTTGGATTTATAATGGGAGAGTGGCGACACGTGTCTCCGGCTTGGGAGTGTCCATGGATACTTGGCAAGACAAACTGAGTTTACAAAGTGGATACAGTGTACACACGAGTTTAGGTGGCAGGATGTGAAGACAGAGAGCTATCTGCTTTAATTTCTGTTGAAATTGCAAAGGAAGAAGAGAAAATGGGCAATGACCACATTTTCCACCATGTGCTTCGATAAAGTCATTGCTTAGGATAATTGAGTATTCCAAACAAACACAAATGTAAAGAGACATTGATTTCGTGATTCACCAACGTTGTCTTGGCTATGTCTACGGGCTGAAAACAAGAACGTATTATATTATAACGGCAGTTACAGATTACAGTGTTTTGTACCCTACTTCTATGTAAATAGGCACAAACAATGGGCTAGGCCCAATATGACAATTATGGCCCTCCGTCCCACAAGAATATGCATTATTTCATTTTTAGTCCGTCCCACAAGAATATGCACTTTTCAATTTTGAAAACTTTTTTCTTCAATGAGGTGGAATCTATTCCCCATTATACAATACTTTAATTACTTTTTCTCTTTACTTTTCTCTTACTTTACTAATTTTACATTAAAACTCGTGTCGAATCCAAAGTGCATATTCTTTGGGGATGAGGGAGTATGTTCTTCCACACATATAAGCCAGAATGCATGTTAGACTTTCACACGTGCAGATAAAGATGTTATATCGACTTGAATATGCATTGATATCATGTAAAGATGTGGTTGAAATTATCTAAGGATATAGAGATAGAATAGAATCATTATCAATATCAAATCTATGGGGCATAATAATGAGAGTTTTGAACAACATGAGTTGCTACTTAGTGGAGAGGGTTCCCAAGAGTTGGCACCTTAATTTCAGCTAAATTAAGGTAGTAAAAGACATCTGTGTTACGTGCGGTTGCGCTGTCTGTTGTGAGATGGGCTATGAACTTGAATATAATAGTCAAATGCATTGAATAGTGCGTCACCCTAACATTAGGGATCGAGCTTATATTGCAATGCCCCATGAGATATGTATGCAATAAATCACTGAAAAATAAAGTCAAAAACAGCAGTGGTGTTGAAGTCAGCATTTTCCACAAGTTTCACAGCTTAATTACTGTCTACTCCTACAACAATTTGGTCACATGTTACAAAATTATGTCTCAATTTATTTAACTACCCCATCCGTGTCTCATTTTGTCTAATTTATCTGCCAATAATTCATTTTTACTATATTTAGCAAAGGGACCTTATTATCCATCAATTCACTTCACTTATATTTTATTATAAAATCAATACAATACTATTCATATTTTACTAGTAACTTTTTCTACTACTAATTTATTTACAAAATTAAATACTCCCTCCGTCCCCAAAGAATATGCACTTTGGGATCAACACAGATTTTAATATAAAATTGGTGAAGTAAGAGAGAGGCAGAGAGAAAAAGTAAATAAAGTATTGCTGGTGGAGAATAGATCTCACCTCATTAGAGATTAAAAAAAAACTTTCTAAAATTAGAAAGTGCATATTTTTGTAGGACGGACTAAAAATGAAAGAGTACATATCCTTGAGGAACGGAGGGAGTAATTTCTTAAAATGCGAACTGGTTAAAAATGAAATATTTATTGATAGATGGAGAAAATACTTAACATATTAATCACATGCACCCACATCTATAAGATTAAGGTTAAGATTCAATAGTATTAATTTTTATTGTGGTCCAAGTTACATTCTATTGGGCTTTACTTAACCGATGAGTTAAGCATGGCCCATAATTCCTTGAAAACCTGATCTTAGTCCATTTAAAGATGAGAAGTGTATGAAAGCTGACAGAACACAATTGACTTGATTTTCTACCAAAACTTCTCCCTCTAGTGTTCTCCTACTGCTTGATTTTTTTGTCTTCATCTGGAAATATATTTTTTTTATACCTTCTATTTCTTCTTCTGGTCCTTCTGAGTCCTTGGTGAACTATTGTCCGCGCGATCTGTGAACATTAGGCAGAAGATTTAAGGTTGATTTTCTACACGTGGAGGAGAAGTACATGCCATCGTCGAATATTGAAGAAGTTCAATTCTGGTTCGATATTGGTATCGCTTTTCTGATAAATCTCTAGCATGCATATTTAGGAATTTAATTGATATCCATTTGAATTAAGTGTGTTCTAACTTAGAATTAGTTGTTAATGTGCGCATAGAAATTTTCATGTACTTTTGTATTGCACACTATCTTTTCTCTATCGGCTTTCTTCATTTCCCATCCAAGGCTAGTGAGACTATTGCATCAGATCACCCTGCTCCTGCTGAGGTATGTGTTTGTGCTTCTTTATTTTTGTTCAGTTCTTGTGGGGAAAATTGTACTAGTATATAATGGTGCTTCAGAGAGTAGAAAAAAAAACTAAATTGTACTGGTATATAATGGTGCTTCAGAGAGTAGAAAAAAAACTAAGTGTGAATAAGCATAAGCAAAGATAAGAGGAAAAGAAAATCGAGGGTGATGAAAACATTTTTATCGCTACTTTATTCTCTCCATATAATACACAAAGCAAACTCATGCCGTCCCAGAAAAGAAAAGAGTCATCTTTCTTGGAGACGTAACGAGTAGTTTTCATATAATCTACTATAGTTACAAAAAGAAGCATTATTGTACTAACATAACTCTTAATATTACAACAAAGAAAGCTTTATACTTGACCCTACATACACATATTCAAAAGGATACACTCAAGCATCTATTATGAGGACATAGAAGCCATAGATTGAATAGCACAACAGCAGTAACTATATTATGCTGAATGCACAATCAATCGTATTTTCGATGCGGTCGTTTTACATCAACCAGCAAGTGGATTAAGTACCTGACCGATGAACAGCACCACTCCCGTCATATTTTCCCTTAATACAAACAAAAATGGGTGATCAGCCACAAAATCCAGTTTATCCTCTACCATCAAAGCCTTGAGTCTAATAACAGCAGCAGTTGCTGCTGCAGCTTCCGTTCCTTCCTCATTCACCTCGATAAACGACTTGTGGAAAATGTTCGAAACATAGAGATCCTTGCCCGTACTAGAGTCTACCATCTCAGTGAGACCACCACCAGTAAAAGGAAGCACCAACCCAAGCCCCTTGAGAACTTCAGAAGCCTCAAAATTGAAAGCTATTTTGAACTTCGGGATCAAGAAATCACCAACTTTAACTTGTTGATGTGGGAGGTGTTGTTCAATGAATCCAGACTTCGAGCTGAACTTTTCTATCAAAGCTGGCAGACCATCTTTGGCTTCAGGGAGAAAGATGTACATGGAGAACTTACGCTTGTCTTCACCTTGTTTGTATGGCAACCCCAAAACTTTAAAGCCATCAAAAGCGCGAACATATTGCTTCTTCTTGCTGGTCATGAAGGGTGGTTTAACTGAGCTTCCATTTAAGAGGAAAAAGTCACGATCTTTTGTTTCAGATGCATCGAACTTTTCATTCCAGGCTCCTTTGAAATACACAGCATTTGCCAGGACAAGCCTGGTAGAGGCATCAATAGAACCAGATGGAAGTACTTCCTTGATTAGGCCATTTGTTTCCTTGTTAGCCCATGCATTCACTTGTGTTGTTACTTCCACAGCCTTGAGAAATGATCAAGACAACCAAATGCAATAATTAGTTGAATAAAATTTTCAATATATTTAAAAACCATATCAAATGTAAAATTAATATGATCTATGAAATGTATCATCATACACAATATGATAGTCGAAGAAGAATGTGATGGGACACATATCAAAATTATTAAGATCGCAACGAGTTTTTTTAGATACACCTACAAGAGTTCAAAAAAAAAAAATGGTGAACTTTTTTGTCACTCTACTCAATGCATTGTAAGCCTGTGTGCTTATTAAGACCAATAGTATAAATCAACCACAGTAATTGATGACTTTAGAGTGAAGAAAGAATCTGTGTTCTCAGATATAGTAATCCTGATGCATACCTAACAATAAAAACCAATGCTACTTTTAGTATCTGCAATTGAACTTGTGTCTCTGACTTCTTCAGCCACTCAGAAGAACCAAAATCAATGGAACCGAGATGCAGAGCAAAGTCACTCGCTAAATCCATCCAAAGCAAAGTTTTACTTAGACATACAAATTATAAAATCATACTAGAATTTTACTTTATTTGACTAGTAACACTCCTTTAATCATGTTGCTGCGGCTGTTGGTGATATAATTGAAGGACAAATTAATTTGGGGGAAAGTATTGGATGAAATGATAGGGAGTTTGCTGATCCCAACAGAGATGGGGATTAGGGTTTTGGCGATAATTATATGACTAAAATTCGATAGTTCAGCAAATTAACGTTTCTTCCTTCAACGCTAAGTTTAATCCTAGAAAACGAACATTTAATCGAAGAGATGATCTACCGAAATAATCCAGAGTATGCTACACTTGCAATTTCAATTTGATAGCACAAAATTAAAAACCGATGAAATACCTGATTCTGAAAATCAACATGATCTGAAGCAGCTTTATAGGAGTTGTCGACAACATCCTTGAAAGCGGGCTTGAAGGTAAGGCTGCGATCGACCCAAACGCCGTTGGCGAATGAGAGAAGGGGCCCACCGAGGGGGCTGCCGTCGGTTAACACCAAGGATACGAGCTGCGAGGAGAGCGAGTTGAGCTCCTCAGTGGACTTGGTTTTGAGGAAACTAAGGAGCTGGACACGGGTCGGGCCGTCCGACCCGGCCGCGATCAGGCCCAAGACGACGTGGATCGACAGCGGGGAGAATACAAGGTTGGCGTCTTGGGCGTGGGCGGAGATGACGCGCTTCGCCAGTAGAACGGAGACGTCGGTTTGATTGAGGATGGATTGTTCAAGGTCCATTGCTTATTGTAGTATTGCAAAGAGTGTGTGATTGTTGAAGAGAGAGCGTGAGTGTGATTTAATGTTGAAAAATGAAGACACAGTGTGAAGCTACTCGAACTCGAATATGCCTTTCTTAGTCTAAGCAGATTGCTTAAACAATCAAATCACGCGCAACCGCCACCGTTCACACGACGCGACTCACGCGTTCGTTGTCTTGCGCCACGTTTGATTCCACGTGTTTTTACACCATTTTTTATTTATTTTTATATAAAATCGATAAATTTTGAAGTTGTTGGCCATCATAACGCAATGAGATAAAATTCCTTGCAGAAGTTAAATGGTAATCTCTCTATCCCACATAAATATGCACTCTTTCATTTTTAATCCGTCCCATAAAAATATGTACTTTTCAATTTTGAAATTTTTTTCGCTCTAATGAGGTGAGACTCATTATCCACTAACAATACTTTAATTAGAGGTGGGTAGGTACGATATACCTTACCGAAACCACCATACCGTTAATTCGGTATGCGAAAAAATCATACATTTATCTTACCAAAATTTTCGGTATACCGAACTTCGGTATACTTTATTTTCAGTATGGAGAATTTTCATACCGATATTGTACCTCATTTTTGGTATGCCGTACCAAAGTTCGGTATACCATACTTTTGCGGTATACCTTACTTTCAATATCAACGAAAATTGAATATTTGAGTTTTTAGAATACTATTTATATTTTATAGTAATTTAAATAATATACGGAGTATTAAATACTAGTATGTTTTATTCATATTATATTATATTTCACAATAAATTTTATAATTTAAAAATATATAAAATACTTTATATATTATTATATTCATATTTTACGGTATATACCTTAAATTAAGGTATATACCGAATTTCGTTATGCCGCGGTATACCGCGGTATATAAAAATTCATACATTTACCTTACCGAAATATTTCAGTTAGGTATCATACCGTACCGAAAATCACGGTATACCAAAAATTCGGTATTTTCGGTATTTTTCGGTACGATAAGGCCGGTATTTCGGCATTTCGGTATTTTTCCCAGCCCTAACTTTAATTACTTTTTCTCTCTACATATCTCTTACTTTTCCCAATTTTATATTAAAACTCGTGTCAAACTCAAAGTACATATTCTTTGGGAGCGGAGGAAGTACTATTTAACAACCAAGATGGATTTTAACTATCTATCGTGAAAGATTGCAATTTCATTCCGTAAATTTTCTTATCTTGCATGAAAAGTTATCCACTTACATGCACATCTCAGCTCAATTTGTTTTCATGGATTCCAACAATAATGAGTCTTCTTCCAATTCATCAGAGGAGAATGAAATCATAACTACATATGCGATCAAGTATTATTATGAGAAGAATGAGAGAGAACAGTGCCGATAAAAGACTCATTGCAGATTGTTTTTCAAATAACCCACAATGGGGCGAATGCGTCGATTTAGTATGCATAGATATCTATTTTTGCACATCACGATCATATTGGTAGGGCATGATGAATATTTTCAACAACATCTTGATGTGGTTAGGCGTGACTGTCTATCGTCATTGCAGAAGTGAACAACGGTGATTAAGCAGATGGTTGCCGAATCAATTCGACAAGTACTTCCACGTTGTGGGTACAATCAGCCGTGACTGTCTGAGGTACTTTTGTAGCGGGATCGGGGAGGCTTTTCGTGACATGTATTTGAGAAGGGGTCACCATTGATGCTTAGTCGTTGATGAGTGTGCACGATATAGTTCACGGCTTTCCCGACATGCATGCTAGGAAGTATCGCGTGTAAGCATCGACAATTGAAAAACTGCACGACTTCTTGGGGATGTGTTTACACTAACTAGTACAAGGGGACAACATCCGAGTCTTCGACCATCATTCATGAAGTTGTTGCTGACCAATGGCTCCGAATTTGACATGCATTCTTTGGGCCCTAGCCATTGAATTAACTGCCAACTGTCGACAATATCATGTGGGCTATTACTTGGCAGATGACATTTATCCAGTGGCCAACGTTTGTGAAGTCGAATACATGTCCGACAGTTCCGGAGAAGACATTGTTGCTCAAAAGCAAGAGTCGACAAAGAAAGATGTTGAGAGGAAATTCAAGGTGTTGCAATCCCACCAAGACAATCATACATCTTTGATGTGATATACGCATGTATAATACTGGTACATTATTGGTGAGAAGAAGACGCTGGACAGCGACTGCCTGTCTCAAGGCGCACCACCTCTTTTCCGAGAGTATATGGCCCGACAAGCTTCCATCCACGAGGGACGGACTCATGGCCAACTCCAATAGATCTGATCAAATATATTTGGGTGATAACAAATGATATTTTAATTTAGAAATTTAAATTGTTATAATTTACTGTTTCAATTAATTTAGTTTTCAAATTTAAATTTAATTAATTTTATAACTTCCTTTGACTTTTAGATATTTTCAATTGTAGAAAATGAAATAGAAATGACTATATTGAGATAACGTGGTTGAAATGAAATATGGTCATGAAATAGTGATAAATTTTGTTCAAAGAATTATATTCAGATACCGTTAGAAATCCATCAACAAATATTTGTTCAGTCTAAAACCCCTAATTCTCTTCCGGCGACTCCCGCCGTCCGACTTCGATCTCATCGCTGCTGCTGACCTCGTCTGATTTCGCCATCGCTCCTCTGTTTCTCTCAATTTCAAATCTCTACTGCCCTAGGTTGTGGTGTGCCATACATGAAGCTGCTTCGCCTTTGCCACTCAATGGCAGTGCCTTTCGCAATTCATCTACGGCGACCAGCGTTTCCGTTGCACTGTCCAATCCTTTTGTTTCCTTCAAATCATTTTCTATTATCCGCCTCTGCACATCGTCACACCATCACTTCCGCCATTTCCTTCTCAACCTGTAATCATCAACCTTCCCCATCCTCCGACCTCGCGGACGATTTCCCCTCGAAACAAGTAAGTGAACTGTTTTTTAAGTTTCGATTTCTTCCTTTCTTCTCACATTCTATTAGTATTCTGTAAACTTTAATAGAGATTTAGTCCTATCGATATAATTTAATAATTGATGTACTCGGCCACATGAATAGATGATAGAGATGAAATCAATTAATATCATTCTGTATTCTATTGCACGAATTCCTTGTACAAATCAATTATGTTAACTTATAATCGTTGATATATTATGCATGTATGCTCTCTTGGCTTGTATATGTAAGAGGATTGAAGCTACCGATACTTGATTTATTTGTATCTAGGCTTGGTATGGTTTTAGGTTTGACATTGCCTGTTAGAGCTAGGCAGCTGTTTGCTGGAAGTCTGGAACAAATAGGAGAAGGCAGGAAAAAGGCACCACGGTAGATAAGACAGAGTAAATAAAAATAATTGATAAAATGAACTAGAAAATATATACTCTCCCTCCGTCCACGAAAAATAGGGCTATTCCATTTTTATCCCTCGTTTTGGAAAAATGATAATAAATAGTTAAAGTGGATAGAAAGAAAAGTAAGATAGAGAATAATATAGAGAAGTCTTTTGATATTACAAGTTCTTGTTTCACCCCCAAAAATGGTTTTTTACTAAGAATAGCGCTAGCAGATAACTAGGAAACAAAACTATTTACAACTGGGAAACAAAACTATTTACAACTACAAGGAGATGTGCATTACTTTAATTGGTGTGACTTGGACAATTCAATAGGAATGAGAGAATCTCCAGATCTCTACAATCTGGTTCACACCATTGCTTCCAATATTTTTCTTGATTGAATATTCCATGTCCACTAGATTTTGTTGCCTATGCGTGACCTCCACTCCTCTTTGATATCGGTTGAAATACTATGCTGCCTTTGACATAATATTCTCTGTACGTAACCTCGCCTTTCCCAACCTACAATTCTGTACTCATGTGAAGTCACTAGAATCACATTGAATAAGTCTACTTTTCTTATCCTCAGTAGTTTAATTTTATTTTAAGAAATTATGCTTGCTTTTTTGGTAAATGGTGTTCTTTCCAACTTAAATTTGTAGGGTCCTTTAAAGCCAGGATTGTATCTTGTTGGCACGCCAATTGGGAATCTTGAAGATATAACTTTAAGGTCAATCAGCCTGTAAATGTTGCTCGAGTTTTCCTTTTGATTTTCTTTCCCTGGTTCTCAATATAATTTTCTGTTTCAATTGTTGTAGAGCCTTAAAAGTTCTGAAATCTGCTGATGTCATACTTTCAGAGGATACAAGGCATTCAGGAAAGTTGCTTATGTACTATAAAATCAGAACTCCACTTGTAAGACAGTTTTAAATTCTGATTATGCGCTTAAGAATATAAATGAATTTATACGTGTATTTTTGGAAGGAGATCTTGCTCATCTAAGATTTAGATATTCAGTTAAGCTATCACAAATTCAATGAGTCTCAACGAGAGCAAGTTGTGCTGAAGAGATTACTAGGTGGAGAAATTGTGGCACTGATTAGTGATGCTGGCATGCCTGGAATCAGTGATCCTGGTATGGAGCTGGTAAGTTAAATGTTTGCATGCTGTCTTATCGAATAATTTACTGCTAACACATGGTCCACCTGCATAAGTAATATTGTGGTACATCTATCTATGAGCATATGTATATATGGATATTTTTCTGAAGGAGTGTGTGTATGCTAATTTTTCCAGTCACTGAGGCAACACTGTCTTCATTGAACTTAGAAAACAATCTGATTCTACTGACTTGTATTAATTTTGTGATGGATCCAGGCCAAGTTGTGTGTAGACAAAAATATACCTGTCATTCCTGTCCCCGGTCCATCTGCTGTGGTAGCAGCTCTTTCTGCATCTGGTTTGCCAACTAATGAGTTCACATTTGGTAATCACATGAATACATGATAAATCATACATTTTGCAACTCATGAAAAATTGTGTTATGAGGCAAAATTATGCTGCAGTTGGCTTTCTCCCTAAACATTCCACTACAAGAAGAGAGAGGCTCATGGTTTCTGCCAATAGTGCAACCACACAGGTCTTTTTTGTCCCTCCTCATAAGCTCTGTCAGTTCCTAGAGGAGTCGTCTTCGATCTTTGGAAACTCAAGGTAATTCCTTCCACTGCTCCCTCTCATTTGGAGAGCAATTATAGGTCAATATACAGTTTTTTGTTTTAATTAATGCATGATGTTCACATTACTGCCCTTCGAACTAGGTACTCCGGGATAAATTCCATAGATTCTTTCGTTCAGTTTTAAAGTATAAATAATTGGCCATTTAGGGTTGGCACGGGTTTTAATGCATAATTGGTAAAGTAAGAGATAAGGAGAAATAGTAGTTGAAATTGTGTAGTGGATGGTGTGGCCCATAAATAATAATAAAAGAGAAGGAAAAAAGATTGTCATAAATGGATATGGACTATTTGTTTGGGACGGACGAAAAAGGAAATATGGCCAATTTTAATGGGACAGAGGGAGTATATTCTAGATTTTTTTGATTATGCAGTTCTACCTTAAATACAAATTTGGCAAGTTTGATCTTACTCTCATGCTTCCTTTTATCATATTTTCCTTCTTTTGACGACATAGTCTTTGACATGTTTCAAAGAACTTTAGATAATACGCATACCACATGATGGAAGATATATCCTGCAATCATTAACTGGAAGCTGTGGATTTGTAACTTAGTATCTTCAAGGATTTCAAACCAATGTGCTACAATAAAATTAAATTCTAGATCTAAATTTTATGTGTAGCAAACGACCCTAGTGATATCTATGGTGTATGATTTTGAGGACAAGTTGGAAAATGTGGGTTCAATTCAGTGTTGTTAGGGTCGCGGGGCGCACCGGGTCGATGAGGTGAAAATTCGGGTCGCGGGTCGACGAGTCGAGAGACCCACAAAGCTAGGTTAATTTTTTTGCCTTTTAATATTAAATAAAATAAATATATTGCTCTAATGTTTATAATGTATCAAATAATATAAATGTAGACTCAATTCATGTGAATAGAGATAAAATGGAAAATAGAAATGATCAAAATATCAAAATAATTCATAACTCATAACACAATAAATAAAAATCAACATATATTTAATTTAATTAGAACATCACAATATATTTAATTAGATTTGAATGTAATTTTGATTGGTAATTAAAGGTATTTTTTTTATTTAAATAGGAACTAATCATATTCAAGGAATAGAGAATATGAACCAATATTAATACTAATATTTAAAAATGAAGTCGAAGAAAATGATTATTAACTTTTATAGGTCCTAGAGCCCTAGCTATAGCTTCCACCTACTTTCCTTTTAAAATTTTTGTCTCGGTAAACCCCCTTCTTCTCTCTTCATTCCCCTTCTTCTCTCTTCATTCTCATCCCTTCGTCTCTCTTCATTCTCACAGACCCATTTCTGAGCTGCCATGGCCGACGATCTTCTTCTTCCAGCCGCTCGCCCCAGCCGATCGACCCAGCTGCTCGCCCCAGCCGCTCGCCCCAGCCGCCCCAGTGGCGACCCCTGAATCTCGACCCACCCACCCACAATGGGGCGACGTCGGTCTCGACCCTTGCGACCCGCGACCCAAGCGCGCTCGGGGCGCGATTTTAACAACACTGGTTCAATTGTCAATTCAAATGACAGTAAATTCTTGGCTTATTCGTTTTATTTGTAAAAATATGCTATATCTGATAAAGAAAATAATCTTCTTTCACTTCTTGAATTCTTGATAGCTGATATTGTACTTCATATACATGAAATGTGGTCTTTTCCCTTTTCTCTTCATATTTTATCGCATAAAAATGTATATTACTCGTCACTAAATTTAAGTCCTGCACCTGCATCATTGTTTTCCAATTGTTGCAAACTTTT
Organism: Salvia splendens; assembly: GCF_004379255.2. Classification (NCBI taxonomy): domain Eukaryota; kingdom Viridiplantae; phylum Streptophyta; class Magnoliopsida; order Lamiales; family Lamiaceae; genus Salvia; species Salvia splendens. Next base: position 1,661,932 of record NC_056051.1, on the reverse strand, counting down.
CTCAGGCGTTGTGTTATTGCTCGGGAGATGACCAAACTACACGAAGAAGTAAGTTTTAGATTTAGTGGTTTGATGTTATATTCTTTTTCTTTGCTTGATCAGTTTGTACGTATGAAAGAGAGATAGTAGTTAACTGATATGTGCTTGTAAAGTTTACTTTTATGGTTTTACGAGGCTCACCAGTCACCATATGCTATGAAACATCCATATTTAGCAAACCCCGCCTCTAGCCCTAATATATACTCCCTCTGTCCCATCTCAAGTGATCAACTTTCCATTTTGGGTTGTCCCAACTCAAGTGATTGATTTCCTTTTTAGCAAAAACACGTACTTTACTCTCCTACTTTATTCTCTCTCGTATTTTATTCTCTGCACTTAACTCAATACATATCATTTTCCTAAGCTAATCCATTGTTTACTATCATGTATTGGGATATCCCAAGGCCCATCGTAATTTATACGGAGTATTTAAACTAATTTGTGCCTGATTGATATTCCATTGAAAGGATAGGATTGGAGAAACCCTAAAGGATAAAGATAGTCAATCGTGCATTTTTCAATTATATAATAGTAGACGCCCCTAAGGAGTAAGACTAGATTATTATCTAATGCATTATGCTCGATAGATTATTAATTTCTTAAAATACCATGGTGCATGTATGATTTTATTTGGCTATTAATTCAGTGCACCAATATGAATTTCGTGTGGATCCTTATGGTTAATTATATGTGCAGTAGAATCATTTCCATGGCAGCATTTACATTTAAGTTCTGTTAGCATTTTCTCATATACATATGGAGGATCTAACGAATTCTTATGCAAAATTTATTTGGTTCTAATTAACAAAAATTCTGTTGACTAGTTCTGGAGGGGTACTCTTGGGGAAGCGAATGAAGCATTCTCAACCCATCAACCAAAGGGTGAAATAACACTGATGATAGAAGGGATGATAAGTGAGGATGACCAACTCTCCGATTCTCAACTGGAGAATAAGTTGGAGGAATTAATATCCAAAGGGCATAGTCTCTCCACGGTAATCTCCCTGTAAAGTTAGATCACGCTCACATTTATAAAATTGTCTTCCAGAGATGATAGGCAGGTTCATTTCTTATTGCATATGCTCTAAGACATTTAATTCCCTTCCTTAAGTTAACTCGGATGCTGGTGTTGTTGAAGTATTAATGAGGTCTTTGATCTAATTAGTGTCATTGTAGGCTGTTGAGTACACGAATGCATTTTAGGATCCAAGTAGAATTGTGATCCATTATTTGAATATCTCATTTCCTTGCATGACTTCCCACTCTCACAAATGCAATCTAGTTTTATGTTGCTCAATTTTCTTTTTTCTGTTCAAAGCTAGAAATATTGTTTGCTCAACTTGAACCTACTGCTGATTTTCTTTGGAAGTTGAAATGTGCAAGGTTCCATTGTTTAAATTAAGGATTATACCTGATTATAAACATTGAATTTATATTAGTCTTAATGTGAATTAGCCAGGCTGCCTTACATGCCGTCTTAGCAATGAATGTCATGATTGTGGAGATGGTTTGATGACTTGTCGTATACCATTTGTCTAATGCAGGCAGTCAAGGTGGTAGCGTCTAGCACGTCCATGAAAAGAAAAGCAATATACTCTCTTGCGCTGGAGAAATATGGTAACCAATGTTCAGAAAAGAAGAATTGATGCTAGATGGTTAGTTATCAGGTGGCTTATATTGTTTCTGGATAACGGGACAGTTGATAGGCATCAACCGTTACTTGGAGGTGGGGCGAATGCAAGCAATAGATGTCGGTTACGTGAAGGTGGATGACAACATCATTATCATCATCAAGTTACATGAAGGATATGTGTTAGTATTATTTCCATTATGTGTTGTGATCAGCAGAGAGTAGGAAAACACTATATAATGGTCATTGTTGTTTGAGTAGAAGGATTTTTTTTAGTGTAGGGACGGCATTCTGCCAAGGGCCTTCGTTGAAGAAGTTTTTTTTACAAAGATCAGCATATATATGAGGACATTTTTTACATGTATGAAAAGAGCATGATTCCAAGAATTTGAGAACTACTGCAACTGCCTAATATTTAACGTCAACAAATGGTTGGGAATCGGTTAGCTTACAACCGGAGCTGGAGAAGAAAGTAGTTAAGTGGAGAGATATGTTATTCATATCGGTATCGAATTTTACAGTGTATTGTTGAGAGAGTTGAGAGGCGCTTCTAGACCTCCGGAGAGTATATGAAGTTGTTTCCGTGTACATTCGTATTGTAGGCACCAGCTGATCGAACGCATCTGACCAGCTTAGCTCATGATCCAAGTCTAATAGCAAGATCACAAAGCCAATTAGGTATCAAGATTCCGTCAACAAATAAAGATCACCTCATACCAAATGCAATATCACAACGCCAACTATGGTATCTTATTTAGTTAAGCATATCTTTTGCAATCAAATCATGGAGTATTTTATTAGTGTTATTTAGTGTTATTTTCATAGCAAATGAATTCAATCTAACAATTATTTAGTGTTATTTTCAGATATATTGATCCTTTGGTAAATAATTCAATAATTTAAATCATGTTACATTTTTGTTACAATTTTTCATTCATCAATAATTTATCATAAGCGGTTCGAACTTTTTGATATCTTAAATATGTGTATACAATTGTAGATTTCTAAAGTTACTATATTTATGTTTTAGGATTGCATTTTTAAATTGTGCTTGGTTGATTTCTAAAGTTGCTTTATACTCCCTCCGTCCCTAATAATTCATCCCCGTTTGACCCGGCACGGGTTTTAAGAAATGTAATAGAAAGTGGGTTGAAAAAGTTGGTAGCATGTTGGTCCTACTTTTATATATTGGTTTAATAATAAAATGTGATTGTGAATGAGTTAGTGGAATGTATGGTCCACTACCAAAAATAGTAAAAGTGAAAGGTGACAAATTTTTAGTGACAGACAAAAATGAAAATAAGTGACACATTTTCAAGGATGGAGGGAGTGTGTTTTTGGAATTGTACATTTATATTGGTTTATATATTTGTAATTTTTAATCCTTAAATAATGTAATTATATCCAATTTAAGTAATTAATTCAGAATATGAATTCACTATGACGAAACTGCAATAACAGCCTTGAATATTTACGTGTAGTAGTAGCTGCAACAAATCTTTAGATTTTGAGCTCATAAATGTAGTATTATAATTAATGTAATAATAATATAATAATATAATAAAAAAATTATAAAAAACTGACATTTTAAAATAGAACTTGGCCATGATTCCTAAACCGTAATTATTACATTGTATACGAATTTACTACTATAAGAAAACGCAATTCCCTTTTCTACTTCGATTCAAAAGCACTCAAATAAAATAGTATAGTTGCATTTTAGGAAACACACGACCAAGGTTGTTTTAGAATGTCAAAGATTTTTTAATTTTATTACATTAATATATTATTATGACATTAATTATATTAATACCGTTCAAAATCTAAAGATTCATGGTAGGTAAATATTTAAGATAGTTATTGAAAGGGAATATCAACTTTGTTAGAAACCCTACCCAAAAAGTCATAAATATTCAAAAACATGTCAAAAGCTCATATATAATCAAAACTCAGCCCAAAATTCGGTTTTTATATAATATATAAGACGATGACAGATTTATTATGGATCAGATTGGTGGCCATCAAAGCTTAGGAAATAAGACAAATATAGGAAACAAATATTTGTTGAACCCACTTTAATCTATTTGGAACATCTTGAGCATGTAAAAGTGCAATGGCAGGTAGATGGTTCATGGTCTCCAAGTGTGCAAGAATAATCAATTAGATTTCGGCCAAATGCAATAACACAATCAGTTTGACATTGATCATTGCAATATCCAAGATCTTTTCCACATTTGCATATCTTCTTTATCTCACTGCTACTACTAACTGCAAAATTAATAAAGTTTTGGAAAGAATTAAAAAGTAAAATTGAAATAGTATTTTTGTAAGGAAATACAAACATGTAATTTTATTTTAAGCGTGGAATAGAAATTAAAAACGAACCTGATGCTAAAAGGATAGCGCATAAGATGATGAAGAACTTTGAAGAGATGGCCATTTTCTATTTTACAATAGGTATGACGTCGGACTGTTTGAATATATATAGAGAGGAAATTAAATAATGTAACCTTTAATTACATATGAATAAACGCGGAAAAAGAAAAGATCTCCATGATCATGTCTATTAATAATTACATTCTATACTTATGTAATCAGTATTTAATGTTTTCCGTTAATTCCTCAAATTCATCTATCTTCCGTTTTTATTTCCGATTTAACGAAAGAGTAAAGATAAATTTACAAAAATTGTTTGTACTAAATGCCCTTCAAATTTGAATTGGCTACGATTAATTTATTTTGATTTGGTAGCATCATTAATTGTATAATTTTATGAATAATTTACCCTATTTACAATTGTAGGAGAAATATTATATTATTACAATTTTTTTCTTATTCATTTATATTGTTTAAAAAATATATGTAATTGAATTTATTCTTGAAAATTCACCCTTATTAAAAGATTCATAATAAAATTTTAAATGGAATAATCATTCATAATATATCAAAGGAATAAGTATTAATTAATTTTATTTCAAATTTTAAACCATCACAATGATAGGAAGATAAAAAATTATTCATTTTTTTACAAAGTAAAAGTTTGGAAAATACAATTTTATTCGAGAATTATCTTTATTACATCATATATATTTTAAAAATTATTGGTATTTTATTGTTAATTTCAACTTTTAATTTTGCAAGTATTATTATAGGAGTAGTACATATTGGTTGATCTTTCAAAGAGGAAAAATTATTCGTTTACAAAATAAAAAAATCATGTCATTTAAATTTCTTTAATATTGTATTTTTTGTAATACATATTTTTTATCTTTTAGGAATTTTATTTTTCTAGTATATAGTATTTCTTTATTTTATATAGGGTAATATACATTGATAAGATTTCAAAATGATAACTTTATGTAATTAAGAAACTATAATATATTATGTGGATGTATTACATTGCTATAATAATAATAATAATAATAATAATAATAATAATAATAATAATAATAATAATAATTATTATTATTATTATTATTATTAATATAATATGGATCATTCGATGACGGGAGATTGTTGAGTCGAATGTATATTATTAATATAATATGGATCATTCGATGACGGGAGATTGTTGAGTCGAATGTATTGCTCTTGCTCCATAAATTGATAAGATCATGAAAATTAAAATTATATGATAAATTACTATATTTTCAATATTTCAATTACTGAAATATTTTAATATTAATTTCATAATTATTTGTATAGTGCGTTAAAAAATATCATAATCGAGATAGTCTGATGATTGCAACATGTGGCACCCAACATGTGACATATCCTCTATATATATAACTAGAGATAAATTGATACATTATATTGAATTTATATGTTAAACCCCTATAAATTTTAGACTCATATTATAAAATTATTTACAATTAATATTTTGTTATATTTTATAGTGCTTCAAATGATAATATAAGAGGTAATTTGATGATAGAAGTTCGTCGCACTCGACGTCCACCTCTTTGAATGTGACACATTCTTCAAGTGTATTATTAATTAATATTTTCAAAACATATAGTAATAGATAATTACGTCTTCATTCATGTATTTTCGTGTTTTGACAATAATATTAAATGACCATGTATTGACCTTTCTTTACATATTTCTCCATGTGATATTCTATATATGAAGTATTTGAAATCACAAGCTTCAAATTAAATTCTTAAAGTTGAAAGAAATGAAATAAAAAATACAATATACATGAGAGATATAAATTAATTAGTTTTTAGAATAAAAAGATAATTTAAATAATTATGAAAAAAATAAGTTTATAGTACTCATATGAAAAACGATCCAAATAATTTATGAAAAAATAATTTAAATAAATTATATTCCTAAATTGTTTTATGGATAAAAAACGTTAAGGAGTTGAAGGAAAGGGAAAAAATATAAAGTACTAGGAAAATTAATCTACAAATAATTTTATTAGGTTTAATTTAATTATATGTATTTTCATTTTTTTTATTTTGTTCTTTTTTATTAGATTTCTGCAATTATTTTTCTCACCAAATGGTTGCTACATATTCATCCTAAAATTTTATGAAAACTAAAATTTATACACCCTTCACTTACACAAGACAGATTTAAATTTTGAAAACTTAGTTTTCTGTAGAGAAACATTCATGATTTCATGACGTTTATTCATATGTAATTAAAGGTTACATTATTTAATTTCCTCTCTATATATATTCAAACAGTCCAACGTCTGAACGTCATACCTATTGTATAATAGAAAATGGCCATCTCTTCAAACTTCTTCATCATCTTAGGCCATCCGCAGTGGGGCGCCCTAAGGCGCGCCCTATGGCGCGCCACGTCAGTATTTTTATTCTCCTCCTTCTCCACCTGCAGTGGGGCGCCGTAAGACGCGCCACATCATCAATTTTGTAATATTTACAAAATACATACGAATTAAAAAAAACTAAAATACATTTAAAATACGAATTTTAAAAACTTCATTCATTTAATAAAAATTAATACATTACAATGCGAAATAATAAAAAACGCAAACTCAGCGACGGCGGTTACGAGCCCACACTTCTTCAATCATGTCGCTCATGAGCTGCGCATGCTCCTGTTGGTTGCGCATTGAGGCCTGCCTAGATAAAACCTCATCGAAACCTAACGGTAACCCTCTATCGGGTGTCTCGGTCGATGTGCCTGCAGAGATAGATGCACGGTCGTCGTCATTCCAATCGGTGAAGCTTCCGCCTTCACTCTCGACTATCATGTTGTGCATGATTATACATGCATATATGACATCGGCGGTGATTTCCTTGTACCAGAAACGAGCCGGCCCTTTCACAATTGCCCACCGTGATTGGAGCACCCCAAATGCCCGCTCTACATCCTTCCGCGCCGCCTCTTGCTTTTGCGCAAATAAAACCCTCTTCTCACCAATCGGGCAGCTGATCGTCTTTAGGAAAACTGGCCACCGTGGGTAGATGCCGTCGGCCAAGTAGTAGTACCCCATATGGTATTGGCGCATGTTGGCAGTGAACTCTATGGCCGGGCCGTTGCCGTTACATTGGTCGGTGAAGAGGGTGGACGAGTTGAGGACGTTGATGTCGTTGTTCGACCCGGCTACGCCGAAGTAAGCATGCCAGATCCAAAGCCGATAGTCAGCGAAGGCTTCGAGGATCATCGTCGGGTGGCTGCCCTTGTATCCACTTGTGAATTGGTCTCTCCACGCCGTCGGACAGTTCTTCCACTGCCAGTGCATACAGTCGATGCTCCCGAGCATCCCAGGAAACCCGTGCACCCTCTCGTGGATCTGCATCAGACCCTGGCAATCAGTGGCTGTCGGCTTGCGCAAATATGTGTCGCCATAGGCCTCTACTATCCCCCGACAAAAGTACTTCAGACACTCGCGGCCTGTAGTCTCCCCACAGTGGAGGTACTCGTCAAAAAGGTCCGCCGTGGTGTCGTATGCCAACTGACGAATAGCAGTCGTGCACTTTTGCAATGGTGTAAGGCCGGGTTTTCCGATGCCGTCCTCCCGAAACGTGAAGTATTCTTCACGTGAAGACAATGTACGAACAATGCTGAGAAAAAGGTACCTCGACATTCGAAACCGGCGGCGGAACACAGTCGGGCCCCAACGTGGTTGATCGGCAAAATAGTCTTCAACCAGACGCCTGTGAGCTTCCTCGTGGTTGCGTCGGACATACGTCCTATGTCGAATAGGACGATGGACTTGCTCAGCCGCCACCTTCTCGCGCTGCATTTGCGAATAGCATGCCTCCATGGCCTCTTCAACGGCTGCATATAATGCTTCGTCAATCGAACGACCGGAATCAGACGAACTAGAACTATTGGTGTCTTCGCCGGGATTCATTTTCGTTGGATGTTGAGAGAGAATATGTTGAGAGATAGTCGATATGTTCGTATGCACAACTGAATGAGAAACGAGATTTATATAAAAAACGAAACCGCGTGCCATCGTCCGCGGCCTTCACAATGGGGCGGACGATGTCGCGGACGGTTTAAGTCGCGCCCGAAGCATAGGCTGCGACTATCGTCCGCGGCCTATGCCACACACCCACAGTGGGTGCGGACGATGAATGGCGCGGACGATGCGCGCCATCGGGCGTGCCATCGTCCGCCCATTGCGGATGGTCTTATGCGCTATCCTTTTAGCATCAGGTTCGTTTTTAATTTTTATTCCACGCATAAAATAAAATTACATGTTTGTATTTCCTGACAAAAAATACTATTTCAATTTTAATTTTAATTCTAATTATTTCCCCAACTTTATTAATTTTGCAGCTAGCAGTAGCAGTGAGATAAAGAAGATATGCAAATGTGGAAAAGATCTTGGATATTGCAATGATCAATGTCAAACTGATTGTGTTATTGCATTTGGCCGAAATCTAATTGATTATTCTTGCACACTTGGAGACCATGAACCATCTACATGCCATTGCACTTTTACATGCTCAAGATGTTCCAAATAAATTAAAGTTGGTTCAACAAATATTTGTTTCCTATATTTGTCTTATTTCCTAAGCTTTGATGTCCACCAATCTGATCCATAATAAATATATGAGCTTTTGACATGTTTTTTAATATTTATGACTTTTTGGTTAGGGTTTCTAACAAAGTTGATATTCCCTTTGAATAACTATCTTAAATATTTACCTACCATGAATCTTTAGATTTTGAACGCTAGTAATATAATTAATGTCATAATAATATATTAATGTAATAAAATTAAAAAATCTTTGACATTCTAAAATAACCTTGGTCTTGTGTTTCCTAAAATGCAACTATACTATTTTATTTGAGTGCTTTTGAATCGAAGTACAAAAGGAAATTGCGTTTTCTTATAGTAGTAAATTCGTATACAATGTAATAATTGCATTTTAGGAATCATGGCCAAGTTCTATTTTAAAATGTCAGTTTTTTATAATTTTTTTTATTATATTAATATATTATTATTACATTAATTATAATACTACATTTATGAGCTCAAAATCTAAAGATTTGTTGCAGCTACTACACGCAAATATTCAAGGCTGTTATTGCAGTTTCGTCGTAGTGAATTCATATTCTGAATTAATTACTTAAATCAGATATAATTACATTATTTAAGGATTAAAAATCACAAATATATAAACCAATATAAATGTGCATGATAGAAATCCATGGGTTTCATCCTAAAACCAATTGGTGATAGGAGGAGGGGCCCATGAGACTTATATACTAGTTTCAGTTTTCTCTTGAGACTTATATACTAGTTTCAGTTTTCTCTTGACACCGATGTGGGACAGTTATATGTTATATTTTAGTTTCAATTGCCAACACCCTCCCTCAAACCCTTCAAGGTGAACCTTGGAGGGGTTGGACTTTTTTTTCTAATCTATTGGACAATCGGCCCAATTTTTTTCGATCGGTTGGACCACTTGGCCCAAATTTTAGCCCAGTTATACTGCTGGGTCAGTCATTTTTTTCGGTTTCAGCCCAGATATACTGCTGGGTCAGTTAAATATGACCCACAGTCGGTGACCCGCTCTGATACCATGATAGAAATCCATGTATTCCATCATAAAACCAATTGGTGATAGGAGGAGAGGCCCATGAGACTTATATACTAGTTTCAGTTTTCTCTTGACACCGATGTGGGACAGTTATATGTTATATTTTAGTTTCAATTGCCAACAGTACAATTCCAAAAACACATAGCAACTTTAGAAATCAACCAAGCACCATTTAAAAATGCAATCCCAAAACATAAATATAGTAACTTTAGAAATCTACAATTGTATACACATATTTAAGATATCAAAAAGTTCGAACCGCTTATGATAAATTATTGATGAATGAAAATTTGTAACAAAAATGTAACATGATTTAAATTGGTGACTTATTTACCAAAAGATCAATATATCTGAAAATAACACTAAATAATTGTTATATTGAATTCATTTGCTATGAACGTAATTTTAAATGTATTACCCCTTCCGTCCCATAAGAATATATATACTTTTTAATTTTGAAAAATCTTTTTTCTCTAATAAGATAAGACTCATTATCCACTAATAAAACTTTGTTTATTTTACCATCTCTCCCTTACTTTACCAATTATGGATTAAACTCATGTCCAATCAAAAGTGTATATTTTGTTGAATGGATGGAGTAATAAATATTAACTATAACATATTTGAATATCTTAACTATTAATTTAATAATATAAAAAAAACATGTACATGAAGCATCACCAATATTCTAAAATAGGATCCCAACAAATATGAGTAATCTCGAAATCAGTATAAAGATATGATGATACCTAACTCAAAGAGAGTGTACGGTTTTCAAAAATTAACATAGGTATGAACAACAAATTCAATCACGCAGAAAATATTCTACTAAAAATATTTTACGTTTCGTAATTTCTCCAATATACTCGGCAACATCCCGACAATATTGCACCATTTCAATATTCTGCGCTATAGCAAGATCCATCATAATCATACAAAAGCAATGAAATACACTATGATATAGCAAAACAAAGCTAGAAACCTAATAAGATAAAAAAAAACGATAAAACACCTACCATACGGTCATGAAAAACACATTCCAAGCTGACGACATTTAACTTATCTCCAAGTGTAGTCATTTCAAAAACAAAAACACATAAACTTTGATGATTGATGATGTTATGCTAGGTTGCATATTATTGTGGAGGGTGAATTTCATAGTTTCAATATTCTTTCCTTTCGTAAAACTACAGTATTAGTAACACAAAAAGAGTATGTAAAATATAACGAATATAAATATATATATATACTACTAAAGATTACAAATTCTAATGAGAAGTTCTAACGGGAGAAGCAATGAGGAAGTGAGTAATAAGCTTGGCACGTATTTATAAGTAAAAATATATAAAGAATCTATTTCAATCATTTTTAGTACGCTTCTAAGGGCATTAGCAATGGACCGCCACGTAGGACGCCCTATGCACCGCCACATCATCATTTTATTCTCCTACAATTTCACCTGCAGTGGGGCGCCCTATAAGCCGCCCTATAGGTTTCACTATTGTTTTGTTAATTAATTTAAATGTTTTCAAATATGTCAATGCAAAATAATTAAAAAACACCACGATTAATTAAAAACGACAAATCCTACATTGATTAAATAAAAGTTACACGAGTTAGAAATGAAAAAAAAGCTGACTACTCTACAAAAGTCCCAACTTGCGGCGCAGCTCATCGATCATCCCCTGGAGGTATTCGGCTTTGACCGGGTCCTGACACTGCATGAGGGCATTGTGCTTGTCCAACAACGTCCTCCGGTTGGCGGCCGCTGCCAACTCCACGTAGGCAAGTGACGTCGGGGTCGGGATAGCGATGGGGGGCGGCCGCGGCTTGTGAGGAGGATGTCGCCTTCGCCTTCCCCTTGTTCTTCGCAGCCTTGACGCCAACGGGACGCCGGGAGGACACCGGTGTGCCGAAACTCTCTTCCTCCTCATACATCGTCCGGTTGAGGTCCACCGGATATGCGCCGCTTTCGCTGCTCGTGTAAGCACCGGCTTCGGTGGTCCTCGTTCTCTTTGGCGCAGCCGATGACAGAATCCCGCCTTGGAACTTCTGTTTGTCCTTCAAGAGCACCTAGATGTTGAAATGTTTGAAGTCGCCGTACAATGACTGGTACGACAACAACGCTCTATCGCGCACATCGCTCAAACTCTCGCCGCTTCCCTGTTCCCTCAAGCACTTCTCGCACTCCGCCGAGAACATGTTGACTTGCTTCTTCACCTGATCCCAGTGCTTGCGGAGCTGCTCCCTATGGCGCTTGTACGGGCTCGGCGGCTTCGCCTCATTGTAGGGCTCGGCGATGCGCTCCCAGTACGCAACCTGCTTTTGGTTGTTCGCAAATACCGGGTCCTCCGAAATATCCACCCAACACCTCGCCAAGACGAGGGTTTCATCTGGTTGGTAGTTCGTCCTCCCGGGGGCGTACTCTTCATTCGTTTTCGGAGGTGGCAACTTGCACGCCCGGTGCCTGTTCTGCTTCTTTATGGCGGGGGCGGCGGCGGCGACGGTGCGGCGGGGCGGGTTGGACACGGCTCCATGTCGGACAGATCGTACAAATCCGTACTGAATTCGGAATCGTACTGCGTGTTGGAGTCGAAGGGCCGATATTCGTCAGGGTCTGTACCCAGCCTACGGCACCACCCCCAAACATCGGACTATTCTGACTTGGGTATTCACCGGAATCCATTTTATAGTGTACTTTGAGAGTGGAAATGTGAATTGAAATGTTAAAAATGTGAATGTGGGGTAGGGGGTATTTATATAAAAATAATTTTTGAATTAAAAAAAAACGCGTTGCATCGTCCGCGCCATCGTCCACGTCGCCCACAGTGGGCGGACGATGGCGCGACGCGGACGATGGCGCGGACGATGCCCAATAGTCCGCGTATCGTCCGCGAACGATCTATAGGGCGCGATCAATGTATCGGGCATCGTCCGCACACCCCTCGGGCGGCCTATCGTCCGTCCCATTGCGGATGCCCTAATAATGCTGTGGTTATAAATCAGTGTAACGCTAATTCCATTAATATGTAGTAGTACCAATTTGTGGATTAAACAATATTTGACTTTATTCCATTAATAAATTATACTAGTACTATACTATCCAATTCTTCTAAATAGCTTAACAGTAACGGTTAATTTCATTACCTATTTATTATATAATATTTATTATATTGTTAATTGCAACTGTTCAGTGTTGTTTATTGTGATTAAATTATATAGCACTTATTATATTACTCCTTAATTAGTGTCACCATTTATACATTGCTTATAATGATAAAAAATATAAATATATACTATGATAATAAAGTCAAACATATGAAGAAACTATATCCATGATAAGAGTGCGTTAAAATGACAATACCTCTTAAAATAACATTGTGACATCACGTATCCTGCAATATTATAAACACTACACTGCAATCTATAGATTGTAGTCTAGCGTATTGGATATTGCAGCCCGAGAAAATTTACTCTTGAGCTCTTTTTTATGATTGCGACATGACAGCTGATTATTTGTCCATATGTACAAATGATTGGCTAGGAATGGTGATATGATGTCACTTTAAGAGGTGTTGTCATCTTAATATATCACTGCATAATATTCACAAATTTATATATTTTTAAAATAATTATGGCAATTACAAATTTTAGGCTGAATTTATTTTAAAATTCTCACACCATATTGTTTAGCCCAAAATCATTTTAAGAAATACCTAAAAATAGTGAAAGTTACAGAAATTAAATGGGTTCAATTTGAAAGGTCATTTAATATTTTTTCTTAATTGTATTTACTTGGCATAAAATAATTATTCAAAACTTCCCAAAACTCACCTTTTATATATGTATAAATATCTAAATTTGTTTGAAATCCTGCCCAAAACTCATAAATATTTAAAATCATGCCCAAAACTCGGCTTTTCTACCTTGAATATTTATCTACCATGAATCTTTAGATTTTGAACGGTAGAAATATAATTAATATCGTAATAATATTAATATAATAAAAATTAAAAGAAATCTTTGACATTGTGTGATTCCTGAATGCAGCTGTCGAATCTTGTAGTGTTGAAGAGTGGTGATGGGTTGATTTTATAGCCAAAAAATATTGTTTGTTTGTGGTTGATTTCGAGTTATGGGTTCTTTCCCTTTTAGCTTGACAAAAGAGCCTTTTATTTAATTTGTGCAATTCGTGGAGAAGTTGCTCCTTGTGACATTACTTGTTACTGCTTATGCATGGGAGATATGTTGGTCATCGTCATCAACTCAAAAACATCTAATTTCCAAACTACCAAAATATTGTATCTATTTAATCTATTACGTGTTCAATGGGGGTAACGATCTGGGTCGCCTTTAATCAATGCCACGTTTCCAGTTTGGTCCTAAAATAATGCAAACATATTTATCCAGATAATAGAATCACTCCATTATTCATAACAAAAAATATTAGTAGTACTTTGTAATTTGTAATAATATTGATTTATTTCAAAAATTCCAACATCTAAAATGGTGATTTGTGCACGATTTTTTCATTATTGGTAGATTTTTTTTGAGAAACTAAAGCATTAAGGAAAACTGAAATAGACCACATGATTTTTTCATGATTGCTGGATAGTCAGAAAGAATAAAGAAAATATGGAAAAGAAAAGAATACGAAAATATGGCCCATATAGGTTATATATTTAGTGTCACTTAATCAACTTGTTTCCAGCTCTTAATAACATGTGACAAATATCAATGAACAATGTAGTCATACTAACATATGAAATTAAATATGACTACGAGAAAAATGTACATCTCTGCATTGCTTATTTTATTCATACTCCTGAAATGTATTAATACATCTTTCTACTGATAAACTGAAAATCCAGAATGCGTAAGCTATAGTATTACGCCATACAAGTATCAAACCTCATTATTATGAACACTTATAGGAAAAGCATGTCGTGGATAGCACCATTCAATATCAGCTACAATTGTTGCATTGATCATATGCAAAGCAGCCACTACCTCAATCATGTTGATTCTTTCATCTGCTGAAACGGCTAAACATTTCATTGCCAATCCCAATGTTGATAACATGCATTTCTCCTTGGCTGAGTAATGTTTATCTTCCCTTGATAACAGATCCTGTGCCACCATTTCAACAGCTGCATTTTGCTCGAGTGCTTTACTTACCCATTCTTTTAAACTTCTTTCTTCACCGAACATATCATCAGTTGGCTTCTTTCCAGTGAACATCTCTAGCAGCAGTATCCCAAAACTGTATACATCCCCATTTGTTGACACTTTGCCTTCCATTCCAAACTCTAATTGTATCACATGCACTCAACATTGTGTTAAAAATAAGTAAAACATTCATATTACACACACACACAAAAATATATATATATATATATATATATATATATAGGGGGAGCATTTGGGCGCATCCTTAATAACAGTCACAACGTACTTTCAACCACGTGCCGCCACGTTGCATGCAACATTGTAAACACTACCAGACAATATTCATTTGTGGAAGTTGTTGATGGATTTCTGCAGATTGCATTATACGTTGCATTTTATGTTGTTGAGTTTTACTTTATAAACATAAATTGTCTACAATGCAAAATAAACTATATATAAATGCAATTCGTCTATTTCTATAATGCAAATCTAACAATCTAGGTCTGCAATGCAAAAATTAACAATATAAAATGTAATTTGCTTATAACTAACAACAATTTGCCGAAATCCATCTAAAGCTTCTACAAATGTATATTGCATGTTACATATCACATGGCTGCACAAGGTTGGAAGTATGTTTTAACTTTGAAAATAGTTATTTTAAGTACATCCCTATCTTTATGGGTTGCATTAGTGTGTTAACTAATTTACAGTAATAACTAATAACTTTCAATAATGTGTATTAAAATTATCAGCACAAAGACATAATTTATCAACACCAGAAATATTGATAAATTTATGTCTTTGTGTTGATATTTTTAACATATAAAATTGATATTTAGTTATTACTATAAAAAGTTAGGATTTGATCACACCCTCTCTCTATATAAAATGAAACTGAAGTTGGGGCAAATGCATCACCTGGTGCCGCATAACCGACGGTCGCCATTGTTTGTGTTTGGATTACAGTTTCCCCTCCATAAAAAAGCTTGGAAATACCGAAATCAGCAAGATGAGCAATCATGTCTTGATCAAGCAACACATTACTTGGCTTTATATCACAATGAGCCACTGGGAATGTAAGACCATGGTGAAGATATTCCAAGGCAGCCCCAACATCTATTGCTATTTTCAATCTCTGTATAAGATCCAAACTATACATGTTGAAATGTAACCATTTATCCAAGCTCCCATTTGGCATGTATGTGAGAATCAATGCTCTAAACTCCATATGACAACAACATCCGATAACTCGAACTAAGTTTCTGTGTCGAATGCTGCTCAATATAGTCGATTCGACATCAAAGCTCCTTATTGCCCCTTGCAGGTCCAAGTTGAACACTTTTACTGCAACTTTCAATCCATCAGAAAGTGTTGCTTCGAATACAGATCCAAAGCTCCCTCTTCCAAGTAAGTTGGTCTCACTAAAATAATTGGTTCCTCGTTCAAGTTCAATGTAGGAAACTCTTCTGCATTCACTTACTAAAGGTGAATTATCATGGGAGAGTGCTTCTTTTTTCTTTTTACTTGTCCTTGTTATGAGCACGAGCATGAGCGAACATATCACCACAATGACAGAAAGAATCACCAAGGGCACTATGAATGTGTATAACCTTGATTTGTGATGATTTACTGGGCATGGTGAAACATGAAATGTGGTTGGACCACAAAGAGCTTGGTTATTGGAACCATTAAAATTGACAAGAAAAGGGAGGTGTTCCAAGGACTTGGGTATTGATCCGGAAAGATTATTGTAAGATAAATCTAATGTTACCAAACCTTTAACATTTCCCAGTGATTGAGGAATGGATCCGTTAAACCGATTATTGGACAAGTTAAGAAATGTTAAGGTTTGGCAACCATCAATAACGCTAGGAATTTCACCAGCAAATTGATTAGACGACAGATCCAAAACGTTGAGCATCTTTAACTTTCCAAGTTCAGGTGACAATTGACCGTTGAAAGAATTGGAGGACAAGCTCAAAATCACAAGGTCTGTCAGAGACCACAAGTTGGGAGGAATGGTCGAAGTCAATTGGTTGGAGTCTAAGTAGATATTCCTCAAGGATTTTACATCACCCAAACAATCAGGTATTGGACCCACAAGCATGTTACCAACAAGGATCAACTCCCCCAAATTATTCATTTTGCAAACCTCATTAGGGATAGACCCTACCAAGTGATTGCTAGAAAGATATATAAATTGGAGTTGCTTCATATTCCCTATTGTTGGTGGAATGATCCCATTCAACTGATTCCCAGCCAAACCTAGGAATAGCAAACTACTTAAATTTCCTATTTCGGGAGGAATAGCACCCATTATATTGCTATTTGATGCTTCAATAGTCTTAAGAGAAGTGGAAAAATTTCTTATTGAAGTGGGTAGGATGCCATTTATTGGATTTCCTGATATGCCCAAGGAATTCAGAAGTGGGCAACTTGTTAATGAAGAGAGAAATCCCAATTCCTGAGTTGGGGATTCAGCTCCACTCAAATTATTTTCGGAAAGGAAAAGTATTTGTAACTGCTTCAAATTACCAAAGTAGGGTATGGGGCCACTAAACGAGTTGGTAGATATGTCCAAGAGGGATAGTTTAGAAGCATTGGCAATGAAGGCTGGAATTGGGCCATTGAGTCTGTTATGACTCAACACAAGCTCTTGAAGATTGACTAGTGAATGGCCTGTATCCGAAGGCAGCGTACCAGAAAACTCATTGTACGATGCGTATAAATTCTTCATTGTTGAAATGTTGAATATGGAAGATGGGATCGGTCCATGTAAGGAATTGTTATACACATCGAGATGCTCGAGCTTTGGTAGTTTACCAATCTCATCTGGTAATTCGCCTGCCGTATGTATGTAAACAACACACTGTATTAATTATGCATGCCAAGTTGTACAATAATATAAATACAACTTTTAATTTACGTACACATTGCACATATTTGTCGGTGTAATTTGTTTAATTTTCAACAAAACGAGCTTCTAAGTGTGTAACAATGAAAGAATTGTTGATTTTGTAAAAATTTTAACGAATCTAACTAAGCATCATGCATGAAACCATAAAACAGAAGGAAGAAAGGATCATGTATATATACCTGTGATCTGATTGAAGCTTATTTGCAGCAAACTAAGCATGCTCATATTTCCAATAGCACGTGGGATGCTGCCACTGAGATTGTTGTTGGCTAATCCCAACATCCTAACATGTCTGCATTTCCACATATTTGGCGGAATTCGCCCTTCAAGTTGGTTCGAAATGAGATCAAGTGTTTGGATGTTGGGAATATTGTTGCACATATTGTCTGGGATCGGACCTGGGATTTTTGAAAATTCCATTTACACACTTACAAAGAGCATGCTTTCGAATATAGAAATTATTGTAAATTTATAATTTGGGGTACTGTTGTTAAAATTCATAAACTTTCGGCGAACTATGAAAGCACTATACAACTTTAAGACTGGTGTCAATTTCCCATACTGGTCATTCATCACACACAACAGGTTTACATGGCATATTTTATATTATTAGACATATATTATAGTTTGCATTTGCGGCAGGTCTGGATACCGGATGCCTTAGATACTAAGTTCGATCTTCGTCTATGGCATGCTTATTATATTTCTTTAGCTTATTATGATATTTTATCTGTATCTGTTTTATTTCTTATAATAGAACTAATAGTTAGAATATAAATTATAAGTTTTTTTTTTCTTTTTATTATTTTTCCATAATTGCATATTAGTTAGAATATGAATTCCTAACTTTTATTTCATTTTTTTGCTATAATGCCCGATCCTGACCCAATACCCAGCCGGTTTTGGTACCGGAAACCTGAAATAATGGGTTCGGGTACAGGTTTGGGTAGTTAATACTTATTAGGATTTTTCGGGTTTAGGTACCCAAAATCCATATTAAGGTACCCGGCTAATACCTGATTAAACTTGATAAATTATGTATTTATGATAAATATTTTGATTTAGTAAAGCCCCTATGGCCCGTAGGGTAAATTTATTTAGTCACATTTAGATTTATGAATGTTTTTAGTAAAATGCAACCAGATTTAGGGTTGCTTTGACATTTTATTGTTCTATTATCTAGAGTTTAATACTTCTTTACATTTGTGTTCTATTTTATTTAAACATCATGTTGCATTATTTATGTTCTTACTTATTATTTTTTAACATATAATTATATTTTCTCCATTTTATTTATATATTTACATAAAGTGTTTGTAAAAAAAAGAAAACGGTACAAGGAAATTGTAATGGCCCAAAATGGAATATGAAGCAAGTAGCTTAGGAGAAAGTGTATAGGAGTATCGTTTGGTGGTGATATGTTGGACCTGTGTGTGTGTGTGTGTAAATAAGGAAACAAAATCCTCACGTAAAGTAATCTCTAGAGAATCTCTAAAACTATATCTACAGATATCTTTCTTGATCCCTATCGGGCTAGGTCATTTTTGTTAACAAATTAGTTTTGTAATATCTCTACAAAAAAAAAATTTAGCGCATGTTTTGGCTACTTTGGTATGCCTGTGGTTTATTCTCATGTTAGGTTATTCTACGTTAAAATTTTGGTGGCATTTTGATTCATTTACTGTTCATTGTTTATTTTTGTTGAGTGCGCCATTTATAACACTATGATTGACCATTTCAGAATTTCGAAATAATCCCATCTTTGTTTTGAAAATATATATAGTATCATTTAAAAAATAGACATGAATTGATATTTTGAACACAAAAGTAGGAACTTCTACCAAATCTAGCTACAACTGTGTCAATTGCTTTGGTATTAATACTGTATTAACTGCATCACATCAAAAATTGGTATAGTACATTTGCTCAAAAAACTTTTTAGTTATATAATTGAAGTTTGTTACATTTTCGTATCAATCGATATGATTTGGCCTATATGTAACATTTTCATAAAAACTAACGGTTAACCACATTTTAAAGTCCAAAATTAGTCTCGTGCATTTGTACAAATATTCTATTTTTTTGCATTTATAAGTTTATTAGGCTTAGGTGTATATAT
The DNA here is from genome assembly GCF_004379255.2 of Salvia splendens. Lineage (NCBI taxonomy): Eukaryota > Viridiplantae > Streptophyta > Magnoliopsida > Lamiales > Lamiaceae > Salvia > Salvia splendens. The sequence goes on along the minus strand of NC_056051.1, from coordinate 1,642,016 downwards.
AATTCATCAATTAGGTCAACATGGGGTTGACCGTTATCTTTTTGAACATAACCGTTAAATATATACCAAAATATATTGTTTATGACCAAAATATAAACACTTAATATATGTAGGACCAAATTTATTTTTTGGACAAATATAAGGGATCAAATATGAAATTTAGTGAAGAGTAAATTATTGATCATGAAACATAAATTTAAGATAAAGAACCCTAAAAATCATTTGATTCAGTTACCCATGAAAGTTGTGTAAAGTGCATTGTGGAAAGATGGGATACTTACCTGACAAACTATTGTTGTTTAAGGCCAACTGAGTCAAAGAAGATATGTTGAAAATGGAAGATGGAATATTTCCGGTTAGAGAGGCCCCGCGAATATCTAATATCTCTAGCCGTGAGAGATTCCCTAATTCTGGTGGAATTCCTCCTGAAATTGATACCCACTTTATTATAAATTTCTTAAATATAAGAAATAATTATTTAAACTTAAAATATTAATTCATTTGGTACTTCAATACTTGTCACATTTATTTTCTACTATTTTTAGAAAAGGACTCCACATTTCATTAATTCATTTCACTGACGACATTGCATTTCAAAATTAAAAATATGACTCACATTCAACTTATTTTTTTCACTAACATTCCTTTGCATTTCTTAAACTTCTAGTCTTCAACTAGTAACAAGTAATGTGGCGGAAGGAATGATTAGTCTTTTATAAATTAAAAAAAATATATATGGCGTCCATTTTCCAGTCCATATAACGTTGATGTGGCTTGCAGAAGGCCATTATTCAAGTTTTTATTTTATTTTTAACTTTAAGTGACATAACAGAAATGTCATTATTTTCTACCTTAATTTTTAAATTTGATATTTTTTGCTAACAGTATTTTCTATAAAATCACATAGATGGATGTAAAAGTGATGTGTGTTTACCTTGGAAATCATTCACACCCAAGTATAATTCTCTAAGCATCTTCAAAGCCCCAATTTCACTTGGGATTTTTCCATTGAAATGATTAAAGGATAATGCGAGGAGCTCAAGGTCTCTGCATTTCCAAATATTTGGTGGAATTTCTCCAGAAATTTGGTTGGCCGAAAAATCAACTGCTTTAATATTTGGGTGATTATCACATATACCACCGGAGAGTGAACCTGATATTTGATAGATCACATAGCATTATGTGGAAGACCCATATATATGCACTAGGAATTCTATTGAAAGTATATATGACTAATTAGTTTGCGATCAAATTAATTTATTGAATTCGCTACACGCACAAAAACATAAGTTTATCAGGATTCGAGACCTAGAGGTGCCAGTGCAGTAAATTAGATGCAAATTTAGTTACACTAACAAAGTGGCAATAAGGAATTGGAGATCTAGAATAAACACAACATATATATATTAGTAGAGATTCAAATGAGAAATCTTTTTTATGGCGAGAATCATTTTTATTCATTGAATCAAAATGATCTGCGATGCCTACATCTATTTAAAGGATAAAGCATGCATGCGTTTGAATTTTAAAAGAAGCAAAACTTCTACTATATTTATTTTTGAGTGATGCTAAATGGCCATATTATGGCCGGCCATTAAGAGTTAATTTAATCAATTTACATATATAAAAAAAATTAGAATTACCGATATAACCTTATATGCGTGTGAATGACTTGTGAGTTGGTATTTATCTTTTGAATTCCATTATGTAAAACACATTAATATCACGAATTACTATATACGCTGAGCAACAATCAAGAAATAATAGTAGTAATAAGTTGAGCAACAAATAATGCAAAGGATATAAAAGTAAAATCAAATAGTTTTAAACCAAAAATTTGAAAAAAATCAATTTTTTTGCTATTTAATCAATTTATGGCTGACCATAATATGACCACATAGCTTTATTCTTTATTTTTAGTGCATTTAATTTTTAGTGCATTTAATTAACGGTGAATGCAATAAGTTTTTACATTAAGTGCGTCAATCTCACATTCACATAACCAATAAAGGGTTCAAATAAATGCTTATTTCCTCTAAAAAATACAAACCTTGCACTTACTCTGTAGTATAATACTGCACTTAAACAAATAAAAAAATACTCACCGCGTCCCTAAAAATAGAAATTCTTTCTTTTTAGTATATTTTTTTTTCTTTTTAATGAGGTGAGACTCATTTTCCACTAGCATACTTATCTATCTATATCTCTCTTATTTTACCAATTTTGCATTAAAACATGTGTCGTTTCAAAAGTTCCTATTTTTAGGGAACGGAGGAGTAATAAAAAAGTTTTTAAATAAAGTTTCGGAATTAACAAATCCTAACAGCCATATGATTGAGGTGTGTAAATATATATCACAGAATTGATATGTAATGAAAATTTGCAACTTCTGGACCTTGGAATTGTTAAACAAATACTCCCTCTCAAAGAATATGCACTTTGGGTTTTGCACGAATTTTAATGCAAAATTAGTAAAGTAAAAGAGAGGTAGAGAGAAAAAATAATTAAAGTATTGTCAGTAGGGAATGAGACTCACCTCATTAGAGAGAAGAGAGTTTCCAAAATTGGATAGTGCATATTCTTGTGAGACGGACTAAAAAGAAGAGAGTGCATAATCTTGTGGGACGGAGGGAGTATGCCTGAATTTTACCTGAGAATTTGTTGTCGTATAGATTGAGTACTTCCAGTTTAGGCAAACTGTCCAACCATGTTGGTATTTCCCCGGTGAATGAATTTACTCCCACATTCATCACCTTCAAACGATGTAGTTTAGAGAGCTCAAAGGGTAACATCCCCGTGAAATTGTTGAAACTGATGTCCAAATAGTTAAGAAACGTTAGGTTTCCGAGATGTGGAGAAACAGTTCCAGCTAGGCTATAGTGAGTGAGATTCAAAGCGGTGACACGCCCGTGTTTGAGGCCGCATGACACACCAATCCAACTACAGACTGATGTGTTTTGTGACCAGTTGGTGCTTAAGAATGCATTAGGATCGGAAGTGATGGAGTTTTTGAAGAAAATAAGTGATTGTTTATCAGTGACAGAACTCAAGGAGAGGCCAAAGCTATTTAGTAACAAGACTAAAAGAGCAAAGGAAAAAGTAAGATTCTCCATTAGATTGCTGGCTTCGTTTCATTTGACAGATAATGTTTTTCATAACAGGTGTTTTATATAGTTATCATGTACGGTGTAATATGTATAATGCCAAATGGTTACTGATAACTTCGTGTAGTTTGATTTATATTTATTTAAAATGATATTTGTTTCAATTCTTTGAGTCTTCGTCAATGACATATCCGTCCAAATATGCAAGTGGAATATCTAAATGCATCACATATTTTTTGAAGCTGTAATTTCATATTCGTATAAGACAATATACGGAAAATATCTTGCGAGATAATGGACCAAATTCGGTATTGGGCTTGGGATTAAACCCTAAACCCACCGAATTAAATTCAGTGGCCCATTCCCTATCTGCTGACCCAAATGAAGTTGGCCCGTTACTTACTTGGGGTCTCCGATGGCTGCCGCATGGCACTCCACGAGGATCATGAACGCTGGCTGTTGGATGCAGGGTTGTGTTGTTGTGGAGTTAAACTAACCCTTACCCTCTCCGCCTCTCATTCTACATTCTATGCACTCTCTCTCTCTCCCTCTCTTCGGATTACTCTCTGCCTTCTCTCTAGAACTCTTCCCCCCCTCTCTCTCCTGAAATCGCCCCAATCTTCTTCTCCGGTTGCTCTAATCTCTGTTTCTGTGAGGTTTGATTACCCAAGATTATGCCAAAATTGTAGATCTATCAATAAAGTACAAAAATAATCAAAGACGGAGTGAATCTAGCCACAAAAACTTAATCCAAAATAGTGGTCTATGGAAGATAAGAAATGAGAGAATATGTACATGATGTGGAGTAAGAGTTACAACTATAAGACCTTGACCAAAACAATAGAAACAACCCTAAGCAACTTTAACTGGTGCATTAGAGTTACAATCTTCAAGAAATTTACCATTTTGATTACCATCAATCAGTGTGCCTACGAGATGAGAAATTAGAGTTACAACCATCAAGAAATTACCATTTTGCTTTGTCCTTTAATGTATATAGGTTTTTGTGATTTTTTTTCAATGTTCGACGTAACGTTCCTGAAACTAGAATTTTAAAAAATTAAAAATTCAGATTTTGTAGAAAATGACACTATGAATATTAAATAATTTAAATCATAATTACAAAGTCCTTAATCAATACCGTTAACTCAATTAGTATTAACATATCATATATTACCTTTTGATTTGTTTTTTTATAATATAGTGATTCTAATATTTTATAAAAAAAGGAAAAATATAAACTATATAACTTAAAATATTAAATAGATGGGTTAAGAACATAAAATTATTTTTTTGATTGAGCTTCAATTATATTAATTTTCTCAAAATTAAGAATCAAGAAATTAAAAGTCGTGCAAAAAAATATTTTTTGAAATTTGCTCTAGAAGCTACCGAGGGAATGGATCAAAATGGCATTTTTAATCCATATAAAGAATTTTAATTCGAAAAAAGACAAAGCAAAGAAATTAATCAAATGTGTATTGTAATCTTTTTGTGAAAAATGATGTAAATAAATATTTATTTTGTAGAAAATCATAATTCATCAAATTGGCGAAGAGATAATTTGTTGATGGAGAATTATAATTGGAGAAGAAAAAAATGAGAATTTGTTAATGAAAAATTATAATTGACGAAGAAGAAAATGTGAATTTATTTATTAATAGACATATAATTAGAGAAAAGGAGAAAGAACTTGAATACTAATGAAATAAATTTTTTTGAAATATAATTAAATGCTAGGCACTTAATTTAACAAATTTCATTAAGACACTCAAATTCCTTAATTAGAGAAGATACACGTTTTTACTATAAGGATAAAATAATATATATGTAAAACATAAATTTCATAATATATATAATATAATAAAAAATTACTATTTAAACCTTATTATGGCAATGCCATAATATCAAAAAATCATTTCCCTAAACTTATAATACAAACTCTTATTTACTCCATCCGTCCATGAAATGTTGTCTAGTTTTGCCATTTTAGTCCGTCTATGAAAAGTTGTCTACTTTACTTTTTAACAATTTTTGGTAAATGGACCACACTTTCCACTAACTCTGTCACGACCCAATTCTCATTAAGGATAACAAGAATGAGTGATTCGCGACTAATGGGGGATTAAAGAAGCGGGGATAGAAAATGGGGAAAATCTGAGGAACTTATCAAAGGCCAAATATGATATTATCGAAATAGCAGTCAAGTATTCGATATAATTCTCAAAATAATGTGATTGACATGTCAACTGAATCAGAGTTCAATGAAGAGACATTACTATTCTCATTCAACAAAACACAGCGGAATAGGTCCCAACTGAACGACTTCGTGTATGAAGACACGAATCGTCGAGATATCCACAGGCTTATTTAATAGCATCGACTCCGATCAATCTTCACTCCATCCTGACGTTCAACCTGCACGTTTATAAATACATGCAGGGCTGAGTACAGGAGTACTCAGTGAACACGTGCCGAAAACAAAACATACAATATAAGTTGTCATCCATCAACAGTATCACTCGGGGGTTTTTCTTAAAAGGCCCGAGCATACTAAATTCTTTTGTGATCGTAAAAGTCCGACTGCAGTCTAAGTTCTTTTGTATTCTGCCATGTCTGAGAAACTAGTGTGCCGTGAAGGTGGCCACCTTCAACGAGCACCCTCGCCGGCCAACCTCTCTCTAGGATGGCTCACAGCTCTTGTGCACTTAATTCCGAATAGGATTTGCGGTCCTATTGGGAACCGAATTCGTTACTAACCTTTTGGCATCGCCAAAAGTCTCGGCATATAGCCCTATCAGACAGGTCTAAAAAAAACAAATATTTTCTGGCATGACAACAACTTTAAAAGAGATGATCACATTCTCATTTTTCAGAATAGATATTTCATACTTCAAAACATTTGCTTTATATCCACACTATAGTGCTGGATATTAAAAGAAAGCCCACCTCTTGTGCTTATCTTCACTTAAATTCCTCACTGGGCCTCACTTGCCCCCGAATATTTTTCTCCCTTGAAAATAATAGCGTAACACGCTAATTAGCACTTGAACTATTTCTCTGAAAAGAATGCATGCATCCTACAGGATAGCATCTATCTCTTAGTCTCGGCTTATAGGATTTCTCTTTAAATCCTAACTTGGCTTTACTGCTCTGCAGCACTTAATCATTCTCTTTTACTTCTTTTGGAGAAACTCTATTTTCTCAAATAATATGGATTCTTAAAATCCCTCCTTAAATTCCCTTTTTTTTTGGAATTTTCTTAAGGCTTCTTAAGACCTTTTAAGGCCGCCCATGGCGTCGCAGGGCGACGCCGGTCGGCCCTCGCTTCTCCGCCTTAATATTTCCCGTTTTCGGGAACTTAGTAATTTATTCGGGAGTTAATTAATTAAGCTCCAAGCTCAATCCCCTAAATTAATTCCACTCCACAAAAATCAATCTCCCAAATCTACTACTTTAATTTTCCAGCCCAATCATTTATTCTCGGCCCAACTCTTAATTAATTGGCCCATCCTTTTCATTTAATTTAGAGGCCAAAAACTCCTATACTCCCTTCTACCCACCGTAACTCTCTCTTTCTCCCCCATTCTTATTCCATTTCCTGAAATTGGAAAAAGAAGAACAGCGGCTTCTTCCTCAAGCTCCGCCGCCACCTTCCGTTTCCTTTCTCCTTCTCGCATCTCCGGCGAGAATCGCGTCGCCGCTCCAGAGTCGGCCCCTGCATCTTCTTCCAAAATCCCCAATTCTATTTCTCAATTAAATCTTAGGGATTTCCCCCAAATCAATCGAGCACAGTGGTGTCGATTCTCCTCCGTTCACTCGGCAAAAATGCTGCTGTTGCGACGGGCTCCGGAGTCCGCCGGCGCATGCTTCCCTCTCCGCCGCGTTTCCTTCCCCGGTGGTGGAAACTCCTCTCAACGGTAGGAGCATTCTCCGGCGAACAGCCGCACCACGCGCTCCATCGCGCCCACATAAACAGGCTCGGCGAGTAGAGTCGCTGTCCTCGCACCTCCGTTGCTTGCTTGCTCGACGCCGGACAGTCCGTCGCCTAAGCTAAGCTCCTTTCCCCCTCTCCCTTCTACTCATTTATTTACGAGTTATGACAGTAAACATGTTAAGAATTCCATTTGCATCTTGTGAAAGCAAGTTATGATTTTTTTTTTGGGAGGATTGTTAGCTCACTGGAATGAGATTCCTATTTGTTTGTGAATCCTTGGTTCAATTCAGTGGTGTTGGGGGATTGACTATATCACTTTAAAGTTGTGTCCTTGGGCAGAGAGCTTGTTAAACCGTTGTAACTATTGTTGCTCGGCCAATTTTCGAGTCGCCTAGCGTGATGATTGTTCATGCTACTGTGGGTTTCTTATCGAGTCTCTATACTCGGTATCTATTGGTCTAGCATGATGCGAGAGATGGTGTTGAGGAATTACCTCGCTTGGTGTATTTCTTGCTTCTTCTGTTGCTGACTCCTCTCTTTGCTCCTCCCCCTTTGCTGATCTCTCTCCCTATGGTAAAATGTGAACTTGTAGTGATCAAAGAGTGGGGAGAAGAGGAGGGTAGTGGCTATTTATATAGCCCTCGGTTTGTTGGCAGCTTGTGCCTGGAACTTGGGAGGATGTGATGCTATTTGGGGGCTGTTTCCTCAGCTCCTTTACAAGTTTGTGATAATGCTCTCCTCACTACATTGGTGAAAGTTTGGGCTGTATTCTTTGACCGCTTCTCACCCTAGTCCCTGTGACGGTAAAAGGAATCAAATTCCTCCTCAATTGAGCATGAACAGTGGCTCTTTCCCCTATGCCTCTTTGACTTGGCTCCTATCTTGGTGTAAGATGGGAATGTGACAAATGGCTGCATCCCTAGCCAAAGGAGGGCAGCCTCTCGGCTGTTCCATCCTGCCTGGCTCCTCTCTACTTTCATTTAAGCTTAATTGAGCTTGCCTCTCCCTCTTCTTCCTTATAAGTTCTTCTTTTCTAACCCCTTTTTATGTGCTAACTTTGCAGGTCTTAGGGCTGCCATTTCCTTGGAGTTCTTGGGGTTGGAAAATCGAGAAGAGATGGAGGAAGAAAAGAGAAGAATCTAGTACAACACACACTTGTCTTATTGCCAACATTTGCAACTTTGTTGAAGTGCTAGGTTTAAAATAGCTCTTGACCAAGCCCTAGTTAGTCACTAGTTGGTGTTGTCCCTCTCAGGATTTAGTGTAGGATAATTTGTAGTTTGACCTTACTGCGCGGAAACCGAGGCATGTAATATTTGTATTTATCTTTCTCCAATGAATTCCAATAACATTTATTTCAACATTGCTATTGAAATAAGAGTCTTTGTTGCACTTAAATTCCTTTCCTCTCCACAAAATACTTAATTTGATCCGACGTCGGAAATTACCACAAAAAATTCCATGCCCTCCAAACGAGAATTAATCGAGCTGATAATCCAACTTAATTACAAATAAGGGGATTAAAAGTCCGGGGCGTCACAAACTCTTTAAATTCATATTTCTATTATAAAACTAATACTCCATTCGTTCCATAGTAATATAGTCGTTTTGCCATTTTGGTACGTTCCATAGTAACATAGTCATTTCCCTTTTAATAAAAGTCAACACATTTCTCCACACCTACATTATTCTGTCTTACTTTATTCTATCTTCATCTCTCTATCTTTTTCATTTTCCACTTTATTCTCCATTTACTTAACTCACCTAACATAGTTTTCTTAATCTCCGTGCAAAAAAGAAACGACTCAATTACTATGGAACAAATGGAGTATATAAATGTGGGATCCTCATTCCACTAACTTTGTCAACTTACTTTTTTTCACATTTCTTAAAACTCGTGTCTAATCAAACTTGGACAATATTTCATGGACGGAGGGAATATTATCCACCAAAAAATCATTTCCCTAAACTTATACTCCACCCGTCTCCAAAGAATATACACATTGGGTTCGGCACGGGTTTTAATGCAAAATTGGTAAAGTAAGAGAGAGGTAGAGAGAAAAAGTAAATAAAGTATTGTTAGTGGAGAATGAGTCTCACCTCATTAAACATAAAAGAATTTTCAAAATTAGAAAGTGCATATTCTTGTAGGACGAACTAAAAAGAAAAGAGTGCATATTCATGTGGGACGAAGACAGTAAAACAAATATTCTTAATCATTATCCATCAAGTTATAAGTTGAAGCGCGCATTAGTAAAGGCTATTACTTGTTCCGTACATACATTATTTTGCCTTATGCGAGAACTAAACAACTACTCCATCCGCACCGAGTAAAATGACACATTTCTTAGTTGGTACATGATTTTAGCAGTTATAGGTTAAAGTGTTTAATTTGAGAGAGAAAATGTGGATTAAAGGCATCCACAGTGGTGCGGATGTCCCGGCGGACATCCCCGCGGACATCCCAAAAACACCTCCTGTCACGTCATACGGACTTCCCACTTCGGATGCCATGTCGTACGGACTTCCCACTGCACAGTGGCGGACATCCCAAGGACATCCCGACGGACTTCCCAGATTTAAAAAATTTCACAAATTCTCCAATTTAACAATTTATGGAATTAGGCAATTTACGGAAGTAAAATTTTGACACAAATACGGAGAAAATGAGACCACTTTATTTAAAAAAACATACATAATTATAAAAAAAAATTACATAATCATAAAAAAACCGCCTTCTCACTCCACGGATTCCCCGCCGCCGGTACCCTCGTCGTCGCCTCCGCCCCCCCCGCCGTCACTATCCGACATGTCTCCAAACCCCAAATCGCGCCGCATACTGTTGACGAAGGGTTTAAGCGACCGCTTGTAATGGGGGTCGGTCGCTTGGCGCCATTCAACCATCGCACGTAACAAGGTTTCTTGTGCAGCGATGCAGGCGTAGGAAGGGTTCTCGGGATCGTTTTGGGTGGGTGCTGCCGATTGGGCCTCGGCGGATCCGCTGCCGCTTCCCATTTGAGTCCGCGCCGCGGCCTTTTGCCCAACCGGGCGACGACGACGGTTTGATGATGTGGGTGTCGGGAACTCTGCCTCGGGGGGGAGGAAAGTTCGTATGAACAAGCACTGCTACTGTACTCCCCGGAGGCGCTGATCTTCGTCCGCTTCGGCCAGCCAGATTCAACACCCCCAGTGAACTTGGCCGAATCCTGCACCATGAGATAGACATCCCAATACTTGAATTCTCCGAACCCCTTTGAAGGATCGAAGAACTGCTGGTGCGCGGCAAGCTTCTCGTCCTTGGCAGACATGCCGCTGAACGCCATGCGGAGGTTGTTCGTGTAAAGGCCAGCAAAGCGGCTGAGCTGCCTCTTCAGCCGCTCCCACTGTTTCCGGCATTACTCTCCATTATGAGGCTTCCCCACTGGCGGTTTGAACTGGATGTAGCTTTGGCTAATGCGCCACCATATCCTGTCGATGTGCTGGATCGCCACGACGTATGGATCCTCCACTACACTGATCCACGCCTTTGCTAGCGCAATGCACTCCTCCATGCTCCAGACGGTCCTCTTGTTCCCGCTAGACCCCTCCCCCAACTCAGCGGCCCCTGACCCACCATCGTACACCGCCGCAGGAGATGTAGTGCCCCATCCCCTTTCCCATACCCTCCCCCTTCTCCCCGTCGGCGTCGGTGCATTGGTGGGAGAATCCCGGATCGGAGACAGCCCCAACTCCTCCAGTGAACTGGGTCTCGACAGGAGTACTCGCCGGGTTGTCCGGCGACAGTAAATCCATGTAGGGCTGGTAGATGTTGTCCACCGGTGATTGGGGGACACCCTGCCTACTCCCCCCCCGCAACCGCCGGCGACCCTTGCATCATCCCCGGCATCATCATACCGGGCATCTGGGGCATCATCCCCTGCATTCCGAGCATCATACCCGGCATTCCGGGCATCATCCCAGGCATCACACGAGATCACAACAAATCAAGGGAATTATATGGGAGAATATTGTGCCGTAAATATAACATAACAATAATTATAATTTAGGTTTACCTTATTTGTAAAATACCTTAGCCTATATAACATTGTAGTCTCTTTGTTCGTAGTACAATGAATAAGAATATTTTTCCCCTGTCAGGTTCTAACATGGTATCAGAGCAAGTCGAACTTGGCTCAGAAAAATTTCAACACAGCCGATAATACCTTTCCCAACCTTTTTTCCGGCCAAGATCAAGCTATCCGAAATACCTTTCCCGACCCTTTTTCCGACCAGAATCAAGCCATCCGAAATACCAACCTACACCAAACATGTCAGATACAGAGGATACAAAAGATGTGGATCAGACCATGAAGTCTTAGAAACAACAAAAATATCACTGTACCATTCAAATTGAATGGTAGGAACTACCCGTTATGAGCACGATTGATCAAAGTAAAGATTGGAGGCATGGGTGCATACCCACACATCAAGAATGATCCCCTAGAACTGGGGAGCAAAGGCTATGACGAATGGGAAGAGAACAACCTCGTGGTATTCTCGTGGATTGTCGATAATAATGAATACGACATAATTGCAGATTTCGCACACCATCAGACATCGAAAGCCCTGTGCGACAACCTCGCCGTGACGTTCGAGAGCAAAGCCGACCGATACATCATCTATGACCTGGAAGAAAAGGCGATTAACATCAAACATGGAAGCATGGACCTTGAAACATACTACAGGAAGATCCACGGATTGTGGATTAATATAGATCGAAGCCAGAAACAACTAATTAGCTGTTATGACAAGGGGATCGGACAATTCAGAAACTACTCAAATTCCAAAAGGCTCATCAAGTTCCTGACCGGATTATATCACGAATACGACTCAATCAGTAGGGAAATTCTGAAGGAGCAAACGGCGCCATCAGTGGAGGCGGCGTATGGGTGGGTGAAGCCGGAGGTGGCTCGACGGAGAATCATGCCACCGACGTCGCCCTCACCCACCGATGAAGCTAATGGCGGAACCGAATCATCATTTGGCAGAGGAATCGGACAAGGGTTTATCGCAGAGAACCAACGACCGGCTCACCGAAGTAACGCGTCACCGTCACGACCCACGGTCACCAGCCGGCCGGAAAACAGGGTCGACACCTCGAAACTATGGTGCTCCAATTGCGGAAGGCAGAAGCACACTTGGGAGAATCGCTTCAAACGGATCGGATATCCGGAGTGATGGGAGGAACGACATATGGTAAAGAGTTCTCCAGCCCAGGCGAAAATCTCCATCGGTGTAAACGGAGAAGGGGTCCCGCAACGAATGGAGGCCGGGAATCATGGGGAATCGACCGGATTCGGAACCGGGGTGCGACAAGAGTCTCCATCGGCCGGCGGCAACGTGAGGGGTGCCGGAAATTTCGCAGAATGGAAGGAAATCGGAGGAGGCGGCGTCAAAGGAGGGAAATTATAAAACAGACCCCCCTCCACATTTATATAAAACCCCAGATTTCCGAAAAATTAAGAAGGGACCCTCAGTTGCTGAAAATTCTGAAAATTACCCTAATTTTGTGACAAAAAATACCTTTTCACCCTTACGAGATATTTCCGCTGCATTTCATGTTTATGACATCACTGAAAAGAAATCGAAAGGTTGAATATTTGCTTGTGGGGCAACCGACACAATGACTCCAGATAAAAATGATTTTATTGATTATAGTGAAGATACTGATAGATCGTATATTCGAACTGCGAATGGAGAATTAATTACTGTTGTGGGTTCTGGCACGATTGAAATATCACCTACACTTCGGCTTAAGAATTATCTCTATGTTCCTACACTGTCTCAAAGATTGATGTCTATAAGTCATGTGACGAAGGAGTTGAATTGCACTCTCCTAATGCATCCAGATTTTTGCATTCTGCAGGATATTCAGACGAGGATGATTCTTGGACGTACTGAGAAACAGGGGCTCTATTACGTGGACGAGATAGCCTAACATGGGAGTGTGATGCTGGCTCACGGATCCTCAAAACAGGAAATTTGGCTTTGGCACCGAAGACGAGGACACCCATCTTCTGGTTACTTTAAATTGCTTTACCCGAACCTTTCTATTTCTTCTGATTTTTCTTGTGAAACTTGTGTTTTGGCCAAGAGCCACATACATAACTTTAAACCTACAAACATTTGTATGCAATCTATGTTTTCTCTAATACACTCTGATGTTTGGGGCCCAGCGCCTTTTGTTGGTGGAATGGTTTTCGATATTTTGTTATTTTTGTGGATGACTGTACTAGGATGACATGGATTTATTTTTTGAAACACAAATCAGAAGTCTTTGATAGATTTAGATCTTTTTTCTAACTGATTCAGACACAATTCCACACCACCATAAAAACCCTTAAATCAGACAATAGAGAGAATTTGTTAACAGTACGATGACCCAGTTTTGTAAAGATAATGGGGTCGTTCACCAAACTTCTTGTGCCTATACACCCAAACAGAATGGGGTAGCAGAAAGGAAAAACAGAGTGATTCTTGAGATGACCTGAGCCCTTATGATTGAATCCAAAGTCCCCAAACTTTTTTGGCCTGAAGCCGTCGCTACATCTATCTATCTTATCAATCGCCTCCCGACCAAAATCCTGAAAATGAAAACCCCACTTAATATCCTATCTAAACAAGCCAAAATCCCAAATTACCTCAGCCTCTCCCCTAAAGTCTTTGGGTGTACTGTCTACGCCCACATTCCTAAACATGAAAGAACGAAACTCTCCCCGTGTGCAATAAAATGTGTCTTTGTAGGGTATGAGGTGAACCAAAAGGAGTACAGATGCTATGATCCAAACACCAAAAAAATTATTACCACCATGAACTGCAATTTCTTGGAAACCGAATTTTTCTACCACACCCACCTTAGTAGTCAGGGGGAGAGTGATCCAGATAGTACCATAGACTATCTAAGTTGGGTTGTGCCAGTTCCAAGCTCCTCGATTGAGGAACCAACAGATCTAGTTGTCACTTCCGCCGAGCCGATCTTACCACAAGAGCCTCTTCAACCAAGCCCCAACGATCCTTCTCCTACGATATCCGAGGTAATATCTGACCCAGGTACAATTGAGATAAGTTACCACTGACCCTACTGAAACAGAGGCTCAAGACAATACAGTCGATGGAGACACAGGAAGATACGTGCTCCCCTGTCGGAGTACAAGAGGAGTTCCACCGAAATGATACTCCCTAGAGAGGATTGGAAAAAAGAGCCGCTATGCCGTGGCAAACTTCGTGCAAGGGAATTTGACCAAAATGGCTCAGGCGTTTGAGGCTGCGCTGTATGAAGAAGAAGAAATCCCGTAGACGGCCGAAGAGGCAATGAAACATAAACGGTGGAAGGACACAATGATGGTGGAAATGAAGGCGTTAATGAAAAACAGTACATGGGTACGGAGCAAGCTACCCGAAGGAGCAAAAACAGTTGGATGCAGATGGGTATTCACGATAAAGAGGAAACCGGATGGCACTATCGACAGATACAAAGCTCGCCTCGTGACGAAAGGATATACCCAGACTCATGGTGTAGATTATGATGAGACATTCTCGCCAGTGGCAAAAATCAACACTGTCAGAGTACTGTTCTCGGTTGCCGCTAATAAGGAATGGCCACTTCATTAGTTTGATGTGACCAATGCATTTCTCCATGGGGAATTGCCAAAGCCCGTGTACATGGAACCTCCACTCGGTTTCTCCGGAGACTTTCTAGATGGGGAAGTGTGCCAGCTAAAGAAGACACTGTATGGGTTAAAGCAATCCCCAAGGGCATGGTTTGGCAGGTTTACAGAAGTGATGAAGAAGTACGACTACGAACAGAGCAATTCAGACCATACGTTGTTCATCAAGAAGAAGAATGGCAAGATCACGTGTTTGATTATATACGTGGATGACATGATCATTATCGGAGATGATGAGAAAGAGATAGCCGAGCTGAGGAAGAATCTGTTTCATGAATTCGAGATAAAGGATCTCGGTCTTCTCAAATATTTCTTGGGAATTGAGGTGCTAAGGTCAAGAAAGGGGATTTTCATAAATCAGAAGAAGTATGTACTAGATATGTTGGCAGAAGTTGGGATGGTCGACTGCAAACCCGCAGATACCCCGATGGTGCAGAATCACGGACTACAGATAAGGGAAGGAGCAAGACAAACCGACATGGGGAGATACCAACGACTAGTGGGAAAGCTCATCTATCTATCCCACACGAGGCCAGATATTGCAAATGCAGTGGGAGTGGTGAGCCAATTCATGCATGCATCTCAAGAGGAACATTGGGAAGCAGTCTTGAGAATTGTCCGATATTTGAAGGGAACGGCGGAACACGGGCTTATGTTTACAAAACATGGACACATAGAGATACATGACTTCACTGACGCAGATTGGGCAGGGAATCTAAATGACAGAAAATCCACTGCCGAGTACTTTACCTTTGTGGGGGGAACCTTGTAACATGGAGGAGTAAGAAGTAGAAGGTAGTAGCTCTATCTAGCGCAGAGGCAGAGTTCAGAGGAATCAAGAGTGGACTGACAGAGATATTGTGGTTACGAAAATTGATGACAGAATTGGATCTCTGACCAGCTCTTCCATGCAGATTGTTTTGTGATAATAAAGCGGCCATAAGTATCTCCGAAAACCCAGTACAACATGATAGAACCAAACATGTGAAGATGGATAGACACTTCATCAAAGAGAACATTGAAGCCAAGGTAGTAGAAATGCCTTATGTTAAATAGGAAGATCAACTGGCAGATATTTTAACAAAGGCAGTGAACTCGAAGTCGTTCCACGAAGTACTGTTCAAGCTAAGTATTGTGAATCCCACTACCTAGCTTGAGGGAGAGTGTTAGAAGATTACACGAGATCACAACAAATCAAGGGAATTATATGGGAGAATATTGTGCCGTAAATATAGCATAACAATAATTATAATTTAGGTTCACCTTATTTGTAAAATACCTTAGCCTATATAACATTGTAGTCTCTGTGTTCATAGTACAATGAATAAGAATATTTTCCCTCTATCAAGTTCTAACAAATAGGAGTGAGAAAAAGTGGTTGGATGTATTAATTGGAGAGAGAAAGTTTCCAAAAAATAAAATATGTCATCTTAATTGTGATAGACTAAAATGGAAAATGTGTCATCTTTAGTGGGACGGATGTAGTAATATAGAAATACGTAAACGATTCGGGTCACCGTCGTCGGCTAAATTAGTCAAACATTTTTTTTCAAATAATTCAACCTTGTAATATCTATCTAGTGATGTTCTCAAAAAAAAATATATCAATAGATTGACAGAACTATTCCTTTCTGCCAGGCTAAAAAGAATAATCAGACGTCCTCTTTTATTAACTTAAACACACGCGGTAAACTTAAGTGATAAGCAAGTTTTAGAAACAAATACATGCATATAGATAAATCACACAAAAAAGAATTTATGCTTAAATCTCACAAGAGATAAGCATGATTCAAAACAAACAATCAATTCACTAATTATGCACATTTTCGTCAATCCATTAAATCAAAACATCAAGTTTTACTCAAAAGTTGAAATATGTTTGTATCATTGGCAACTCAATCTAATTTATCCCCAAACATTCGTGTTTCTAAAATTCTCCATGCTAAAAATAAAAATAAAAGATACCAATATTGGACTGCATCCCAACAAGTGCTAGTTTTACGTCTATAACTTCATTTTCTGTGGAGCTCATGAGTAGTTATAGATTTTCTTTGGAGCTCATGAGTTATTCCTCATTGTAGGAATTCTTCTGAGATGCTTGGTACCTACAATATCTAAAAGTTTATAGAGTAATATATTCAATCAAATTCTTCTTACCCACACATAATTTCCATAAGTAATACTCTCTATTCTTATTAAATATCTCCAATTTCTTTATTTGAATGATTTTTATAAATATATCATTTTATTTTTATTATATTTAATAAATAGATCCAACCTTCCACTAATTATTTTAATCAAAATTATTATAATATAGTACTACTATATAAATGAATCGCATTCCACTAATTATTGTCACAATTTTCATTTTAAAATCAAACATTTTTTTAAAACATGCACCGGTGAAATACGAGATGTATTAAACTGGATGGAATATTTTGGAAAGATAATTGTGTGGCTGAGTAAATGGCTGAGATTGAAATTTAGCACTAACAAATTTGGGATGAATTACGTGATTGACAGGGAAAACAATGAGGTTCATCGGCGTCCACTCAATATGAATCTTCGACAATCAATTATTCCGTCCACTCAATATGAGTCTTCGACAATCAATTATTTATCCACGTTAGTGGACAACAAATTACGATCTATTACATGTGGAATGCATTAATTTCATTACATCATTTTTAATGGATCTTTAATCCATTTATTAATATTCATAAAAGATCATGGACAAAAGTTAAATTCCATTGATTGCCTATTTTGTTCGTAATTTGTATCACTAAGCCTATAAACTTAATCAAAAGACAAACAAATAAATCCCCGCATTTAATTAATCAAAACGTAAACAAATAAAAGCCCCACACTTAGAATTGCAAATAGTAATCAACTTATAATAAAATACTATCCACCAAGTTATAAGTTGAAGCGCACATTAGTAAAGGCTATTGCTTGTTCCGTACATACTTTACAATTAGCCTTATGCGAGAACTAAACCACTATTATATGTACAATCATCTTGAGACTAAATCACAATCTAACTATCTTTTACCGAGTATTTATATATTATTACTATGTTGAACACAAATCGGGCATGTAATGTTAGATTGTTGAAAATATCTTAAATTATCGCATTCTAATATAATACTCCATCTGTCGTCCTAAGAAGGGGTCAGGCATGTAATGTTAGATTGTTGAAAATATCTTAAGTTGTCGCATTCTAATATACTATTCCCTCCGTCCCAAGGAAAATGACCCATTCTTGGGACGGCACAAGATTTTATTCATGCTAATTTTATAGTGTTTAAAAAGAGAGAAAGTTGTTTGTTGATTAAAAGTATGAGAGATGAATAAAGTATGAGAGATAAAATATTGTTGATGTTTAAAAGTATGAGAGATGAATAAAGTAAGAAAAAGAAAAGATAATTAAATATTTTAAATATTCCCTAAATAAGAAAGGGGTCATCTTGTTTGGGGCGGACGAAAAAGGAAAGTGGATCATATTCGGTGGGACGGAGGAAGTAATACGTAAACGATTTGGGTCAAACATCAATTTTTCTTTTCAAATAATCCAAACATAAAATATATATCTAGTGATGTTTCTCTAAAAAAATCTATTAGATTGACAGAATTAACCTTTTTTGCTAGGTTAAGAAGGATAACCTAATGTCCACTTTTATCATCTTAAACACTTTGTAGACTTAGGCAGACGAGAAGCAAGTTTTAGAAACAAATACATACATGCAGATAATCACACAAGAAAGAATTTATCCCCAAATCTCACAAGGTATAAGCATGATTCAAAGCAAAGAAGCAATTCACTAATTATGCACATTTTCATCAAGCCATTAAATCAAAGCACCAAGTTATACTCAAAAGGAGGAAAAAATTAATTTACTGTACTTTGGGATTATTTTTTAAATTTTCTAGTTTTCGTTTATTTCCTATTGAATTTTTAGGATTTCTAAAGACTTATAAATAGCGATGTCTTTGTTTAGTGTTTAGGGTTTTTGGAGGATGGATTTTGGCCAAAAAACACAATAGTTTTTGGGCTTATTTTTAATTTCCTAGTTTTTGTTTTATTTACTTTCGTGTGTTTAATTTTTAATAGTTTTCATTTTTCGACGCTTCATCAAGGACTTCGCGAATATTGCCCCACCCGCTGAAGAATAATGTATAGTTCAACTTCAACGACAACTGCAAGAAGGATTTCCCGACCCTGAAAGGAAAGCTCACTTCAGCACTTGTGATATTGGCCTCCGACTGGAGCCAACCGTTTGAGATTGTGTATGATGCGAGCGATCATGCGGTGGGAAATGTTATGGAATAAAAGAAAAAAAATGAGAACCACATAATATACTACGAATCCCCTAACGGAATCAAGCTAGTCGTGGTCTTTGCCTTTGCAAATTTTCTAGCCTACGTGCTAGGATCGATATCATAGTTTACACCAACTATGGAGCAGTATAATACCTTCTGTCTGTGAAGGAAATAAAACCTAGGCTGATTGGGAACGGAAAATAAACTGGCTGATCATCTTAGTCGGACGTGCAGGTGGGGAATCTAGCTGAGGTCAATGACTCATTCCCTAGAGAACACATGAGCATGCATGGAATGAGGATATGCTGCATAGTTTGTTTTTCAGGTTTGGCGTACCTCTCGAAACGATCGATCAGATCGGAGCCACACCAATCGAGTTAGAGGCGAAAGATGTGATGCGCTGGAGTCTGACTAGCCATGGCGAGTTCTCTGTGACCTCAACTTGGGAGGGCATCAGGACGTGACTGCCGAAACACCAAATTTATGGAATGATTTGGAATCGAGGAGTGACCCCTCCATCTCTATTTTTCTTTGGAGGCTGTTATTTTTGTAAGTTGCTAGTGGATGAAAAGTTGCAGGGGTGTGGTTTTTCCTTAGCGTTTATGTGTCAGTGTTGTCGGTCGCTCTCTGTCGAGTCCTTCAGTCATGTCTTTTTTTGAGTCAGTCGACAATTTCTGTGAGGGAGCAGTTCGATACCTGGTTCCCTTCCTCACGCACACCGATTCACACGAGCACTGATATTGGAGGTCCTTCACTAGGGTTCTTGCCATGTATATTAGTTTTATGGTTTCTTGTCTGATCATTTGGTTTCTTTGGACGAAGAGGAACGACCGCAAGCATAGTGGACGCCCTTTCCATCATTCTCATGTTATCTAGTAGGTTACTCAACATCTGCACACCTTTGCGCTGACCGGAAAACTGACCTTGATTCACTGGAGGGGTTGCTCGCCGCCGGTTGATTTCATACCTTCTTCTCTCAGACAACGTGTTCTGCGTTCTCTCATGGTCCTTTGGCATCACCCTAATGCCCCTTGGGTGAAGCTGAACACTGAGGGAGCCTTTTCTACATCGACAATGGAGATGGGAGGTGGAGGATTGGTTCGTGGCTTTGATGGAGGTCTTTTGCGGGACTTCTGTGCTCCTGTTGCAGCATCATCGAGCTTTGAAGCTGAGCTTATGGCTCTCAGTCGAGGCTTTTCGATGGCCATAGAGTTCTTTACACATATCTGGATAGTGCTGGATTCAGCAGCTCTAGTTAATTTACTGTCATCTGAACAGCTTTCTGCGGATCTTTGACATCATATGGCTTTGATTCGGAGCATGATGTCTCAACGGCAGGTTCGTTTCTCAAACATCTACAGAGAGAGAAACCGTGCTGCCGACTTCCTTGCAGGGAGGGGGCTCAGACCCCTACCCTGACCTATTATGATTCAGTTTTTGCGCCTCGGTATATGAAGGTGCTTGTTAGGATGGACCATTCTAGCTTACTTTTGATAGCGTGTAGGTTCCCGACTTGTGGGGCCTTCAATTTGTCTTTTCATGTTCTTGCCTTGGATCCTAGTCACTTTTGGGCTGTGATCATATTTAAAACGATATATTTTGATATTATTCATGGGTTGGGGGGTCTGCCTACACCACCCGTCCACACTGGGTGCTTTTGATTTAAAAAAAAGTTGGTGCCTTAGGTCAACCCTAACCTCAAAGGACGACCTGGCGAAGGATGGAGAAAGAATGTGCTGATTAAGGAGCCATGGTATGCCGATATAGTCAACTACATCACCACTAGCGAAGTACCCTCCTCACGGGTGATAACCACTGCCTAACATAACAAGATAAAAAGTGAGAGAAAGTACTATTGTTGGGATGAACCCTACTCTTTGCAAAGCCTACTCCTTATGATAACTCCTCTTGATCAGTTGGACGACTTTTCTGTATTTTCACTCCGTTTTGCTCAATCTGTGTCTACTCGGCTAACTTGCATATAAAACTAGGCCAACAACCACCTTGTACACTTAAACTCATAATTTGTGCATTATCTCTCCCGGAAGCATGTAAAATCACCCAAAAGTCAATGCATGAAATGAGTCTCATCAACAGTCTGCTATAGATAGAAGTATTGAGGAAATCATCTACATAGAACATCCTAATAGTTATGTAATTAAGGGCTAGAAACACGTGATTGGAAGCTTATGAAGACCTTCATGGTCTTAGGCAAGCATCTAAATCATGGAATATGTGTTTAATCAAATTTGTCAAATGTTTTGAATTTGACTTGTGCCCTTAACAGTGCTGTAAACACAAGGAAGTTGAAAGTGCATTAAGTGTGGTATTATTGCTACTCTACGATGATGAAATCTACAAAAGTTGCAAACAACTAAGATTGTCATCTAGCGTAGGAAACTGGTTGTCTACCCAGTGTATGATAAAGGATTTAAGAGAAACTAATTACATTCTGAGCATCTAAGTCTTTTAAGATTACTAGAAAGAATGTTGAGATTCTCTTAGGAATCATGTATCTATACATTGCTTGGAGTATTTTAACATTAGAAATTCCATGCAAGGCTTTTAGCTTTCAAGATGGAATTGTCTTGTCTCTAGTCAAGCGTCAGTTGACAGTTAGTGAGATCAAGAATAATGAGACTAGTTATGGAGATAGATATCTTATATATGCTATGATGTGTACTAAGGTTAATATTAGCTTTTTTATTTGCATAGCAAAAAAATATCATTTTAACCATGACAATGGACTTTTATTAAGGTAAAGAATATACCATAGTACTTGAGAAATGCTAATTGCTATATTCTAGTTTACGAGTCATTCATGTAATGTCCTTTAGGTTACACTGACTAAGTTATATGACTGATTAGTGATCAAGCAAGTCATCCTCAGAATATGTGTTTACCTTAGGAGTATCTTCCTGATAATAGTTTTGATCATAAGTTTGAGTATTGCCTAAGAGTATTATAATTTGTTATGATTACTCAGGTGAATAAGCTACCTCAAGTGACACACGAGCTCATAAGCTAAGCAATCACATAGAAAGATGAAATTAATTAAAGATCAAGTACGCAACAAGACATTATTGTGGCAAAGATACGATCAGAGAACAACCTGACATAGTTTTTCATAGAAAATGCCTTTGTGGCAACATGTTGAAAACATGATGTGAAATGAAAGGTAGTTCGATATATCAAGTACTATGACCTGCTTTGAGTATAAGTGAGAGTTTTTTTGGCAGTTGGTATACTTGAAAGCATATTTTGAGTATAATTAGGAGATTGATATTGAAAAACATGTTTCGAGCTCGGAAAAAATCTTGCTTGTATACAAAAACTCTACTATCCACTTTTAACTAGATTCAGTATTATTCAAGCAGATCGCACGAATATAATCATTATTATTATTACATTGTATTTGCTTGTACATTTATAAGATGTTTTTCAAACAATTAAATGTATAAGAAGCAAACAAAGTCTAAGTCTTTTGCTTAGTAGACTGATTGTGAGCCTTGTTCGTTTTAAGGTAACTACAATCGTTTCTATGCAATACTTTGCAAAAGATAAATAAGAATCTCACAATTTAGATAGGCTTTGACTACCTATCACGAAAGGTTGCAATGTCAGTCCTCATAATTCTAAGCCTTACTGAAATAAGATGACATTTGTATGGTATAGTATTGAATGGATCTAACGGTGAGAGAAGTCTTTATTGCTATTTACTGAAAGGCGAGGTCTCGATGATTTTATTTCTTAATCATTGTTGACATAACATTGAACATACGATATTGGTTATGCACTACTTTGACTTATCAAATGGTGTGAGTTTTTCGCAACCCAAGAATCATGATATCTTGGGTAGTGGTGATCAATATATAACGTGCTAGTATTGTTATTGCAATGAATCGTGCACTAGGGGAGTCTAGTTAGATAATGTCCTCTAGAGAAGTTTGAAATAATGTTTTATTATTCGAAAACTGACCAGTTGGAATTTATTCCATCAATAATAAATAAGAACTTCAAACTAAGTCCACTCTTGAAATAAAAAAGATATTAGTTAATTGAGTCAGTAACAAACTTTAATTAATTAATGGACATTTATATCTTAAGCACGAGAAATAATGTATCAAAGAGAAATGCCCAGAATTACTCGTAATTTGGGATTGGACCGGAGGTCGATATTATATTACTATAGTGGCCGATTATAATATTCTTTTTGGGCTTGAATTATATTGGGGGACAATTTAATTAAATGATAAACAAGCATAGCCTAGTACAACCTCCATGGATCCCTAATCTGGCCCATCATAACTCTATATAAAGAAGACTAGACAAAAGATAAGATGATTATTCAATTATAATTTTCGAAAAATCTCTATGGAGTATTTCGAATTTTCTCTCTTTTTGTGAGAGTGGCTTTTGTCTTTTTTCTAGTCTAGTCCTTTCAGTTTTAATAAGGTTTGCCCACCCAAAGATCATAACTTGAGTTCGAGAACATATCAGAAGATTTGTGGTCGGGTTTCGAAGATTATCACGTGGAGAAGATGTGAGCAATCGACGATTCTTTGAAGAATCAAATCGTTAACCCTAAGCCGTAGTATTCATGTTTTAGGAGATATTCTTTGAGCATGATATATTAGCGTTCTAGCATTCAATAATGTGTTAACATGCGAATAGATTAATCTCATAATCTCTTAAATAGATCATATGTTTTATTTATTTGTTTTGTACAAGTCTTCCGTTGTGCAAGGGGATTCAAACCGAAGCACTTCTGTCGTCCACCTCTCTCTTCACCCATCCGTAGGCCATCTCCACCTTGGGAAGTGGTACTTCCTTGACGATATTGATGCACTAATTTTTAGCACTAAAATTACTTGCAAGTATACAATGCAGAAATAGTATAGCTAAAAGTCAGTACCGGGATATCAAACACAGGGAATATAATTGCAACAGGCTAACATGTACTAAGCGTCAAATACTATCTAGAGAAACAAGAGTTTTGGTTTAATTAAGAAAAAACAAATAAAGTAAATAAAGTAAAACAAATGAACAACTAATTGCAAATAAATCACAAAGATAGATATGGGAGATAAGAGAATTCCAGGGATGTGCGCTCACAGTTATGGTTATACAAATTCCAACTACAACACCCTAGCACAGTTCTTACTTTCATAGAACGAGTTACCTAATTTATGCTCATGCGATATAAACGTAGATTACTAATACTAGGGTTGTCAATCCTAGATCTGTATCTCCTTAAAGCTCCTAAGACCCTTGAAAAGTCTCCACTCTCAATTAACAGTGTCGTTTTAAGGGAAGCTAATTGTAGTGTCTACTAGTAGATCTGACTCGCCAACCTCCTCTCACGATTATGTAGCAAGTTATATTAATTCATCACAGAATGTGTCACTCAAACGTGAAGTATTATCCAACACTTAAGGAATAAACGAAGTAAGAACAAAACGGATATTAAATAGCAAAACAGAATTGTATAAACAAAGTCGTTACTAACACATCCCTAGAATCCTATGAGTTTAGTTACACATGATAGAATAAACTAAAAACATACATTGTAGGGAAGTCATAAAGAAAATAAGAACAAAAGCAAATAAAACCCAAAGGTTGAATCCTTGTAGCCTTGAACTTCTCTTGATTCCTTCTTCAACCCCATGCACTATGAAGTACTCTCAATTTTATGCTCTGGAATTATTTGACAAAAAGAAGATCATAGATGCAGGATTAGGGTTGGAGGAGGAGCCTTGAGGCTCCCCCAATTTTTGAGGCTATGAATTGGTGAATATTATGAATTAGGTTATGGGGATATATATAGGCTTGAAAAAAGTTTAAACATGGTAAAAGGTGTCCTCCAAGTAATAGGAAAGATGGAATTTTCGTGTCCAATAGGTTAAGGAAAAGATTTGGCTTCACAAGGTAATGTCTTCTTTCCTTCTTTGAATTTCCGCCTAAGTTCTGCACTTGACAGCTTTGCACGACTTTCGTAGAATGACCATAACTTTCTCCACAGAACTCCGATTGAGATGATCTTGGTACCAACGAGAAGCTAGCACGCCCTGATCGGACTACAAAATCACTGACAAAATGAGTTTGAACACATGCTGTCGTGCGCGACAGGGCTCAGCGGGCCGCTGGACAGATCCAAAACTCTCTTGACTCAGTTCAGCGACCGCTACATTGTGTCCAGCGGGCCGCTGGGTTGCGCTTTAGTTCCAGCTTCCAGAATTTGACGTTTTTATGCTCTTTTTCTGCTCTATTTTGCACATTTCTCACAAAACACGTCAAAATACCAAAATGGATAAAATATGCAAATAATGGACATGTAATGCAACTTTTACACTCAAAACGGACCAAATAATGGCCTTAAAATAGTACAAAATCCGAGCATATCAGATATCTCGCCGGATTCCGTCAAATGTCGATCTAGTCCTGCCATGAACATGAACAACCTCTTGGCGTTCAAATGAACTCGAAATTGGTTCACTCCTATGTTATAACAATTTGTTGGCTTTTTCTGACATGTTTTGAGATCCATACTCCCCTGCATAATTGAGTTTGCCTTCGTACACGAGGTAAAAATCGGCCTCGCTTTCAAACGCCACAGCAAAGCTGTCTCATATCGCCTTTGACGTTAGATGGTCAGCGCAATCAGCGATAATATCAGTCTCGATATTGTCAACGATCTAGGAGAACACTATTAAGTCCACCTCATCCCAATCATCATACTTAACGTTTAGTTCTTCCCATTAAGTTTAAATGCCACAGTGACATTTTTACTTGTCCCCAATCTGCAAGGGGACAATTCAATATGTTTTTTTGTCATATAACTTCATTTTGTTGTAGGGATCGTTTGCTTATTTGATCTGTGTAATTTGGCCGAGAATAGGTATGGGGTAGGCGATGTTGAATTTGCTCTAAGCCTAATATTTTTCTTGCTCTGACGCCATGATAAAAGAATCGGTAATTGTGTTTATTTCTGAACTAATGTAATGACTAATTACTTGTCCCTTCATAGGTGAAATATATGCCACCTATGGTAAGTTACAAATATGGACTACGATAATCTAAACATGGTGTTAGATCAATTCCACAATCTCGGTGATTCTCTTTGATTGCAAGGATCTCTTTCTAACACTATTTAATATAATATATTTCAGCATGTGTCCACTGAGTATAAATTTGTACTCGTCTTGCATGTGTTTTGTATATATGCAGGTTGAGATGGCGATGGATCTGTGGTGGGTGTTGATGTCAAGTCAAGAAGTCTCTGTTATATGATAAGTATTCTTTTGTTCTTGATGTTTAAGTCTTCCCATTCTTTTCCCCTATCTTCTTCTACACTTCCTAATTCTCTCCCCTAGTTGCGATTACCAGCGTTTTCTATCTTTAGGGAGTGTTGGCCGTGACATTAACTCACTTCTTTTAATTTGGTCAAAATGTCGTTGATCGTTAACATTTTAAGGAAACTATTAAATATGAACTAAAATATATTACACACTCTGTCCTAGAGAATTAGGCTATTTAAGATTGACGCGGGTTTTAATATGTACTCCCTCCGTCCCACTCAAGATTTCCACATTCTTGAGTGGCACGAGATTATAGAAGGAGTTGTTGATGGAATAAGTAGAGAGAAAAAATATAGTTGAATATTTTAATAATGAGAGAGGATTGATTTTCTTCCAAATATAAAAAATTGACATTTTAAGTGGGACATAGGGAGTAATTGGTAAAGTATGAGAGAATGAGGAAAGTAGATGAATTTGTATAATGGATGGGGAACCCATAAAAGATAAAGTAAAAAGGAAGGAGAAAAACATTGCCTTAGATGAATATAAACTATTTTTATACGATGAATGAAAAAGAAAATATAGCCTATTTATATAGGAAAAATGGGGTATTAAAAATAAGATACTATCACATTTAATATGTACAATTGATAAGACTCGTTTCATGCATGTGTTCTGTGATAAAACTGCATACAATTTTGTAATCTAATGTGCAATTGTGAGCCAGATGTGTGTAAAAGTCCGCCATAATCAGATAATGAACAGATCAGTTGGGCGGACGAGCAAATCAAGGAGAATGAGTTACTTTGCTGTGCAAACTGCTCAAGTCAGACTATATGGCATGCGGCAGGAGCACCCGATTGGGAGATGGAGTAAAACACAAGAAAGATCCCCAAAAACAAGGGCAAGAGAGACTTTTCGAAGGAGAGTTACGCCTTCCTATAAATGGAAATAGAGAAGAAGGAAGGAGTCAGCACTCAATAGACTTCAGCTATCTTCTAGGGTTGAAATAAGGGCTCCCAACACTCCAAACTCTTGAATTCTGTCATACACATACTTGGTTCTTTAGCTTAGTTTTAGTTTTAGCAGGGTTGGCGTTGGTTTTCACTTTTTCATCATCTTGGTTCTCTAATTCCGTTCCGAGAAGGGACGAAGATACAATCTGTTGTTTTGTGTTTGCTATATTTGGTTTTATGTTTTCCTCGCTATTATCAACTCTAGTGTTTTTGCAATGTGAATTTGATGAATGATAACTGTTTACCTTGGATTGTTCTGTTGCCATGCATAAATTCTCTGATTCATTTTTTATTTCTGATTTACGATGCATCTGTCAACTAAGTTTCTTGCTATTGTTTAATTTGTTATATCCGAGTTGTTAACTTACTATTTTTGCTTGGTTGCGAAGGAATCTTGAATGGGATGAGCTAGGATGTTTAGATCTCGTACATTGGAGTTTAGTGGAATGGATCTGAGTATGTTTACGTCGCTTGAAGATGTGATCGTGTCTGATTTGGCATGTGTCTGATTTGGCTTCGGTAGTTGTAGATCTGATTGTCGATTTATGATTTCTGCATCTTCCTACTGTTTTAATTTAGAGTCACGCGTTAGTTTTGTAGGTTTTTTTTCTTATGCAAGTTCGTTATGATTGAAATCTCTGCAGATCTGATTTACTCTGTTTTCAATTTGGTTGTATGAGGAAGATGATTTTGTTAGAAAAGTTTCATTCTATCATACATTTTGCAGAGCGCTGACACCGGCTCACTTTTATTCTGTTTGGCTATTTCAAGAAACCGTAGTACAAGCTCCTCAGTTAGAATGAGTTGACCAGTTCAGTTTAGTTAGTCTCTCAGTTTGTTCAAACCCTTAGTATTCTCAACTTAACCCACTTGTAAGCGTGACAGCAGTCATCTCCAACTTGTCCTCAACAAATGTAGAACACATCCTCTCTATGGAATTCGATCATTGTTTCCCTTTACTAAGTAATAGTATTGTGGGTTAAGGTTTTGAAAACCTTCGAGTTCTCCGTTCGCACACTCAACAAGGCTAGAGTGGGTAGAAGTTTGTCAAGTTGTTCAGCCAAGTTATCCATTGGATCCGTCCATGGGACACGAGCAGGTGACAAAGGACGTTGTTCGACTGGATCCATTTGGTATTCCAAATTGATCAATCTGCAGCTACCAACTCACGTTTTAGTTGGTACGAAGGATAAATAACGAGAAAATATCTAAAAAAGGAAATTCGCGAAGAAGAACGAGAAGGAGAAGCACTTTCAATAATCAAAAAGAATTTTCAACCAAACGTATTGAATGAATTTTAAACTTAAGTCTTTACAATAAACTACTACCTCCTTGTATAACCCATGAATAATTGTGCAATTTAAAGTTAGTACAGATTTAAAAAAGTACATCTAATTGTGCAATTTCAAGTTAGTACTTTCTTTGGTTCTTTCTTTTCTTTTTAATTTGTCTCATTTAAGATGTCTATTTTTTATATTTGAAAATAAATCTCTTTATTCTCTTTTCTTATTAAAATATTTACTTTTTTCTGTATACTTATTCCATCTAATAACTCCTCCTAAAATCTCATGTCACTCAAAAATATGGACAACTTGAGTGGGATGGAGGGAGTACAAATTTATATAAGTACATCTGTTTATCCTAATATTTATTAATTAAATTAATTTACACCACGTAGAATAGCAATAATAGAGTAGTTCTATTATCAGTTAAATTTGTTCGCATTATTTTGAAACCAAAAAACGATGTGACAAGTGGAGTTGACGACTGTCTCTGACAACGAACTTCGTTTGGTTCGTTAATCACATAAAACAAAATTATACTATTTCATCCGTTCCGGCTAAGATGACACTTTTCTTAGACGATACTGAATTTTAGGAGTTATTGGTTAATGTGTTTATTTTGAAAGAGAAAATGTGAACTCCTCCTAAAATCTCATGTCACTCAAAAATGTGGACAACTTGAGTGGGATGGAGGGAGTACAAATTTATATAAGTACATCTGTTTATCCTAATATTTCTTAATTAAATTAATTTACAACCACGTAGAATAGAAATAATAGAGTAGTTCTATTATCAGTTAAATTTGTTCGCATTGTATTGAAACCAAAAAACGATGTGACAAGTGGAGTTGACGACTGACTCTGACAACGAACTTCGTTTGGTTCGTTAATGACATAAAACAAAATTATACTACTTCATCTGTTCCGGCTAAGATGACACTTTTCTTAGACGATACTGAATTTTAGGAGTTATTGGTTAATGTGTTTATTTTGAAAGAGAAAATGTGAACTCCTCCTAAAATCTCATGTCACTCAAAAATATGGACAATTTGAGTGGGATGGAGGGAGTACAAATTTATATAAGTACATCTGTTTATCCTAATATTTCTTAATTAAATTAATTTACACCACGTAGAATAGCAATAATAGAGTAGTTCTATTATTAGTTAAATTTGTTCGCATTATTTTGAAACCAAAAAACGATGTGACAAGTGGAGTTGACGACTGACTCTGACAACGAACTTCGTTTGGTTCGTTAATCACATAAAACAAAATTATACTACTTCATCCGTTCCGGCTAAGATTACACTTTTCTTAGACGATACTGAATTTTAGGAGTTATTGGTTAATGTGTTTATTTTGAAAGAGAAAATGTGAACTCCTCCTAAAATCTCATGTCACTCAAAAATATGGACAACTTGAGTAGGATGGAGGGAGTACAAATTTATATAAGTACATCTGTTTATCCTAATATTTCTTAATTAAATTAATTTACACCACGTAGAATAGCAATAGTAGAGTAGTTCTATTATTAGTTAAATTTGTTCGCATTAGTTTGAAACCAAAAAACGATGTGACAAGTGGAGTTGACGACTGACTCTAACAACGAACTTCGTTTGGTTCGTTAATGACATAAAACAAAATTATACTACTTCATCCGCTCCGGCTAAGATGACACTTTTCTTAGACGATACTGAATTTTAGGAGTTATTGGTTAATGCGTTTATTTTGAAAGAGAAAATTGTGGGTGTAAGTATTAAAATAGAGAGAAATTAAATGAATATTTAAAAAGAGGTCATAAAAATGGTTGGGTGTATTAATTGCAGAGAGAAAGTTTCTGGAAAAAAAAATGTATCATCTTATTAGGGACAAACTAAAAAGGAAAACGTGTCATATTAACTGATATAAATGGTGGTTTCCATTTTGTTTTTTAACCTATTCCAAATTTTGTTATAAATATACATCTAATACTTTGGAAATTGTTTCCATTTGTTTTTTAACCTATTCCTAATTTTGTTAGTACACCTAAATATCTAGTACCAATAGACAAAATCACATGCGCTAGTTTCCTACGCATAATTATGGAAAATATGTGTGGTATGAAGAATTTGATTGAATAGTTTCCTACACAGAGCTTTAATTTTCCATTTGTCTTTAACCTATTCCAAGTTTTGTTAGTACACCTAAATATCTAGTAATCCAATAGACAAAATCACATGCGCTAGATTCCTACGCATAATTATGGAAAATATGTGTGGTAAGAAGAATTTGATTGAATAGTTTCCTACACAGAGCTTTAATTTTCCATTTGTCTTTAACCTATTCCATGTTTTGTTAGTACACCTAAATATCTAGCAATCCAATAGATAAAATCACATGCGCTAGTTTCCTACGCATAATTCTTATGGAAAATAAGTGTGTTAAGAAGAATTTAATTGAGTAGTTTCCTACGTAGAGCTTTAATTATATCATCTCAATTAAAAATCTAACTTTAAATTATTAAACGATCAAAAAAATAACATATATGTACTTCTTTTAAGTGAAATGAAAATTATTATTCTAATGAAACACAATGAACCCAAACTGAAAGACCCATTAACCACAACTTAGACTTTTCATGGTATAACAGAATGGAATGGAATACCTATTTTCATTCTATTCCCTTGTTTGGTATAATCGAATAAAAAAGAATACAATAAAAAAAAACTAAGGAAATTCAATAACTTCACCATTTCATTCATATCTTCATTCTATTTATTTTTTTCTGTCATACCAAGAATAACTTTAGTATCTTTGTCTATAAAACAAAGATAAATAGACATCCATACAGAACAACCCATGCTTGGGCTACATAGTTAACATCTCGACAGCCCATGCATATTACTATCATTTGGGATGTAAAATCTTCATAATATAATCAAACCAGTATATGCATTGTTTGAAGGTGATGAATGTGGGAGTTTAACTCATTGACCGGAGAAAGACCAACATGTTTGGGTACTTTACATCAGCGAGAAGAACTCTATCACTACAAACAACACTTTCTTAGATACAATTTCCACTTCTTTGTTTACCAATTCTAAGCTCGAGATGTCACAAATATTAAGTTTGGATGATAATAATAACTAAGTTGGGTATTAACTTAGAGAAATTAGAATTGGAAACAATTGCCTATCTAGTTGTAATTATCATGTTGTTTCAAGGAACTAGTCGATAAAGGAGCCTAATTATATCCGAAAATTCTCCACCACCCAATAGCTCAACTGTATCTATAAATTGAGGAGCAAATCCAACACAAACTCTCATCGTCTAAATTTCGCTCAAATGTGTCTATAAATTGAGGAGCAAATCCAGCACAAACTCTCATCGTCTAAATTTCAATCTCCAGTAGTATGGGTGGAAAAGTAATTACTTTTCTTGAATATTTGCTATTCTTGATTCTCATAATGTTCCCTCAGGTAGCTGTTTCCCGCCCAAGTATTTGGTACAACCCAAGTATGCTCTTTCTTCACTCTATAACACTATAATTATAGTTTGGTATTTATCCCACTCAATAATCAAATTCAAATTTTAAATATTATACAAACTTCAAACTAAGATCTAGATCGTTAAAAATAATAGTAACAAAAAATGTTAACACAGTGTCAACAGTTGATGCTGTGTTGACCTTGTGTTGAAACTGTGTTGTCATTTTTTGTTGATGTTAATTTATCATCCGTTAATATTTTTTAACGATTCAGATCATAGTTTGAAGTTCGTAGGATATTTAGAGTCCAAATCATATAGGGATGTATTCATTTCCTTTTAGTATCTTTTGTTCTATTGTTTTTTTTAATCTCAGTCTCACGATTTTGTCATTCGACGGTTAAATTGATGCCACGTGTCATTTAATAATGCAGATTTTCAATTGAATAATGCACACCGACTAATAATGCATCATTATAGTGTAATAATGCAGATTTTCAATTGAATAATGCACACCGACTAATAATGCACCATTATAGTGTAATAATGCAGATCATCACAACCATCTAATTCAATGATCCAATGGCTGTGATTAAAAAGAAGCTTGGACTGAAAAGCTGTGAAGGACCTTAACACACCCATATATATATATATATATATATATATATATATATATATATATATATATATATAGTTGCGTTAGTGTGCTAACTAGTTTACAGTAATAACTAATAGCTTTCAATACTGTGTATTAAAATTATCAACACAAATACATAATTTATCAATACAAGAAAGATTCATAAATTTATATCTTTGTGTTGATATTTTTAACATACAAAATTAATATTTAGTTATTAGTTATTACTATAAAAAGTTAGTATTTGATCACACACAAATATATATATATATATACACTCTCTCCGTCCCCAAAGAATATGCACTTTGGGGATGTCACGAGTTTTAATGTAAAATTATTAAAGTAAGAGAGATGTAGAGAGAAAAGGTAAGGTAATTAAAGTATTGTTAGTGGGGAATGAGTCTCACCTCACTAGAGAGAAAAGAATTTCTAAAATTAGAAAATGCATATTCTTGTGGGACGAATGAAAAATGAAAGAGTGCATATTCGTGTGGGACGGAGGGAGTATATGATAAAATGCAAACTCGTACATTGTACAAACTCCAAACTTTTCAATATAGTGTGAATACAACGTCAACAAAATGTTAACACAATATATAATTTCAAGATTTTGAGGTCAACACAATATCAACACGATGTCAACCGTTGACACTGTGTTGATATTTTCTTTTGTTATTGCTTTGTAATCTTTTAACATTTTCTCATAATTCAAATCATTATTTAGAGTCGGTAAAATATTGAGAGTTCACAGTTTGATTACAATCATGATATACATTTTGACATGAATTAGAGTCTGTAAAATATTGAGAGTTCATGATTACAATCATGATATACATTTTGTATATACATGTCTAACTAACTTACCGTGAAAACAGATGAAGTACAGTCAAAAGCATTTAATTTAATTCTTCTAAAATGATATATTTATTAAATAAAACAGATGCTCCTCGGAATATGGGGAACTTGTACCCGGGAAATTGCTATATCTACTGCGGCCGCCCATGCTACAACCCCTACGGCTGCAACTAGCCTGACGTGGCCCGTCCTTGAGAATTCAAGGCTGAACAAGAAAAGTTGGCAATGTTTGAATGACAATTATTAAATAATTTTCAAACATTTTATTCACACTTTAGTAAAGGTACTCATGATTATTTCAGTATGTCATATATATTTTGCTTCGAGCTATTGAAAAGTTTATGAGAGCACATTTGATTATCATGACAATTTTTTTTTTGGATAGTGGATGAAATAGTAGTTTGACGTTGTCCGCATTATTTCAAGTCCACACATATTGATTTTTTTGGTCATTCCCAAAAAGTATTAAACTTATTAGGGTTAGATGGAAATGATATACATCTTCCAACTTCTCGTAGACTCCAATGTGGGATTAGTTTATAATTAACAAACCTCCCCTCAATCTAGATCACTCACATCGGGAACATAATATGTAGTTGACACATCGAGACATTACGGGCCCGACTCGAACTTGAGTCATCATAGGCCCCACTCGACCTAGCTCTGATACTACTTGTTCAGATCGTTGACTGCAACAGTAGTTTGATATTTGCGGCAAACGCAGTCGACGCCCGACTCAAGCTTGAGTCATCTTAGGGCACACCCGACCTGGCTCTAATACCACCTGTTCATATTGTCAACTCGAGTTTGAGTCATCCTAGGGCACACAATCACATTGGGAACATAATACGTAGTCGACACATCAAGACATTACAGGTCCGACTCGAACTTGAGTCATCCTAGGCCTCACTCGACCTAGCTCGGATACTACTTGTTCAGATCGTCGACTGCAACAGTAGTTTAATATTGTCCGCTTTGGGTCCAACCCACACGGATTTTTTTATAGGTCACTCCCGAAAGGCAAACGTAGTTGACGCCCGACTCGAGCTTGAGTCATCCTGGGGCACACTCGACCTGGCTCTGATACCACTTGTTCATATTGTCAGCTGCAACATACGTTTGATATGGTACGTTTTGGATCAAGCCTGCATGAATTTGTTTTTGAGTCATTGCTAAATGGCCTCAAACTGATTGGGTTGGACAGGATTATATACACATTCCAACTTCCCTCACATCCCCGAGGTGAGATGTGATTGTATTCAACATTTCTACATTGTAGTATTGCGTGACACGTTTGCTGACAATCAATCTTTACTTGGGTGTTGATGAACATGTCATTATATGTCATTTATATTACTCCTTCCGTCAAACTTCTACTTGGGTGTTAGACGACGGACCGCTGACAGATAGGCAATTGTTATAGAAAGTAAAAGGATTGCAATATGTTTTGTTGTTTTGATTCGCCGTTAGGTGCTCCAGGCATATTACTAGAGTATTTCTGGTAGGATATAATTTATTCCTAGCCAAAGTAATTGTGTATCAATCACCCACTAAGAACATATCTTTGCCTTCTTTATCTTGCGTCTTCTTGTGTAAGTCTTCCTGACACTCCTCCTCAAGTTGAGCAATGGCATCTCTGATGCTTAACTTGCATAAGACTTTCTTGAACACCTTTGGATTTACAGCCTTTGTGAGGATATCTGCAAGTTGATCTTCTGATGTGACAAAGGAAAACTCTATAACTCCTCCTTTGATTTTCTCTTTGATAAAATAGCGATCCACTACGACATGTTTCGTCTTGTCATGTTGGACTGAGTTTATGAAATACTTATTGTTGCCTTGTTGTCACAGAATAACTGACTTTTCTGTCGCCTTAGCCATAGGATCTCCGTTAAACCACTCTTAATTCTTTGGAATTCAGATTCGGCGCTCGATAATGCTACTATCTTCCGCTTCTTAGTTTTCCATGTAACCAAATTTCCTCCAATGAAGATAAAGTACGCTCTAGTAGATTTCTGGTCTATCAGATTACTCACCCAGTCGGCATCGGTACCCATCCACTTCGAGATCATCATTTTTCCTAAACAGTACTCCATAACTAGCAATTCCCTTCAAATAATGAATTACCCTCAGCCCTGGATCCATGTGATTTTCTTGACGCTTATGCATGAACTGATTTATAACTCCCACGACATATGCTTGTTAGGAATTCTTGTATTCATCTAATGAGCGCAGCGGAAATTGCAGACAAGAATAACAGATCTAGATTCATAATCATATTGCAAGTTGAACACGTAATACACAACGGAACTAAATCTTACTTGTTGTTGTGTTTTTCTTCTACGATTGAATCCTGCAAGTTGAATCCACTACTATCGAGGTCCACTTGCAATCCAATCCGATGCAGGAACTATCCCGGTACAATTGCTCCGTAGAGGAAAGCTAGGAATTCTCTCTACAAAGCTTTACGTATTTTCTCTCTAATGTTACGCTATTTCTCCTCTCCCACAATGGAGAATAAATAACCATTATATATAGACAAAGAGTCATTAGGGTTTCATGATTGTTGGGCTTATGGACTAATTATAATTGTAGCCCAACTATAATTATTTAATCCATATTAATCTAATCTAGCCCATATCCTTTCAATCTCCCACTTGGACTAGCATTAGATATAATACGCAGTTCCAACTTTGTACCCTTGAGCGGATCAAAATACACATATAGTGTGACCCTTTAGGCCCTCATTATCGACGACGATCTAATCGTAGTCTGCACAAATGTAACACCCCGACTTTTTCTACCTTTTTTTTTATTCTTGAAAGAACCGTCGTGTGTACACTCGACCTTGTTTCTTTTATCGAGAGAAGTATTTCACTTTTGGGGCCAAACAATTATTCTTTCCTAGCCCAATTTGAAACCCAATTGTTACGAGCCCAAAATGATACCTACACGAAAGAATAGACCACGTATCAAATATACTTTCGACAACAAATCAAGACGAAAAGTTGGATAAGAACCGCGTCACATCAAGACGAAAAGTGGATAAGAACCACGTCACATCAGGCACGTTTTCCAACGACATCCGCATTAATTACTCGTCGCATCAAAACGAAAATACGTGAAATTTTGTCTTTTATGAAAAAAATTTCTATATATCAACCTCCCTCCTTTTCATTTCTTTACTTCACAATCGAGAGAAATCCGAGAGAGAGAAGAGAGGGGATGGAGGAACGAATTTCCGACCACCTACCTGTCGGGAACGGCGTCGGCGGCTGGGGGAGATCCTCGGCGACGGTGGCTGGGGCGGACCGCGACGGCGAGCCGCCGCGCATACAGCAGCGGTGGCGGTAGCGTGGTGGCGGCGTGAGCGTAGCCGAGAAAGAGAAGAGGAGAAAGAGAGGAGCACGACGTGAAGGCTTTAAACGAACGAGTTGGGCTTTCTAGTTACCGTACAGTTTTTATGAGAAGTTTTTACGTGGGCTTTCGAACTAAAGTGTTTCCAAGAACTTTCATATATCGGTTTGAGCATCATGTTATATGTGATCAAAGTGAAAGTGTTGTTGCGCATGTTATGTTGTGCTATGTGTTGATTTATCGAGTGAATTGTGATTTGCTCGACTCGTTGATGTGATGTGAGATGATGCTCGACCTATGCAGAAAAATGATTTATGTTTCAAAAACGTTTTGAGGAAAATAAAGTTGAAAAGGTTATGTCAAGTCATATTTTGTTTTGGAACTATGCCTATCTGACTGCAACGATGAATGGAATGGAATGGATTGATGGGAGACCGTGGGAGGTAACCACTTCCCCGGCACTTGAATGTTAAAATATGATGAATGATGAAAGGAATGATAAATGATGAAAGGACTGATGAATGACGAACGGATTGATGAATGAACAAGAGATAGTGAAATCGGGTTTGTCAGATACGGCATATGTTCCAGGAAAATAGATCGAAAGATCGCTTTTGAAAAAGGAAAAGAAAAATGTTTAGTGTTCTCGGACTTTTCCTAAAACTCCGAGTTCACTCAAAGAGTGGCTTGACAAAATCAGTTGTTATAAATATATTTTCGGCACGTGTCCACTGAGTACACCAAGTACTCAGCCCTGCATTTGTTTTAAAAATGTGCAGGTTGAGCAGTGATGACGGCGGGCGATGTTGAGCATAAAAGTGAAGAAGATGTCTATGAAAGTTTCAGAATATGTTGTGTCTTCATACATGACATTATTCTACTCTCGAAATGCTTCTGCTAAATATGGTTTCTTTCGCCAAGTATTGTTGAGATAATTTTATCTCGAGTTGCTGATTGTTGAAAAGACACTCTGATTTTATTCGAGCTTTTCCCATTTGTTTGGAGCTAAAGTCGAGTTTGCACTCTGTGTATCATACACTCTGATATATACTATTCCTTTAAGCTAATTGAGTCTTTCTTATGAACTGTTATCCTTAAATGTTATTCTTAATGTTTGTCCCTTGGTCACGATCGCCTCGATTGTAACACCCCTGGGGTGGGCGGGCGTGACAACAAAATTCCTAGACTGTGTTGGCAGCGTAGCTCGATATATGACGGACGTTTACGTGAATTCGATAAACAAGCCTTTACACAAAGTTTATAGTAATATCCTTTCATTCACGAACCACCCGATTGAGCCTAAGATTTGTCATGTGTCATCCAAATAGCTCAATCACTTTATCTCATCTTTATTAAATGACCCATTCGATCATATTCAATTACTTTAATTGAATATATCTTTGCATTGGCCAATGACTTAATGGTCAAGTAATATAGAGAATTTGAGTGTTCTCTCGAAATTCTAATCGAGGAATGAATCTCATTCTTGGCTCAACTACCATTTCCATTTATCTTATGATGTACCCAACACAAGTTCGTGTCTTAATCCTCCGAGGGGAGGCAAAGCGTTGTACAAGGTCAAAGCTCACCACCCAACAAACAAAATGTGTAATGACCTCAGATCCAAGGACTATTACATACTTGATGTACTAATAAACTGTAGAAACTTAACAAAATAGTTTAATAGTAGGATATACCAATACTCTCCAAAGTATACCATGTGTCCATCACGAGTATCTAATATCTCATAGTTGTGAGAACAACTACATTCTCGAAGAATGTGATGCAGACCCCATGCTAACCTATAACATATCATCAATATCTCATTCTTGATGATCATTGGTTAGGGCTATTTTAGAATTATACTATATCATTAATGTCTCACACCATTAATGACAGTCATAATTCAAGGGAACAAATGTTTAGAATAAATGCAAACATTTTAAACAATTATTCCAATAAGTGCACAAAACCCATAGAAAATAAAATTTTCATATAATGTGATCAAGTAATATTGTCTCAACACAAAATGTTTCTAAGACATATAAAACTTTAACTCCCACTGACTTAAAGCCATCTACCAACATTCCTAACACCTAAGCTCTCAAAGTGCTTGTTATGTTTTGCTATACATAACGGTTTGGTGAAAGGATCAGCCAAATTATCATCAGTGGGTACTCTTTCTAATTTTATGTCGCCTCTTTCAACTATTTCTCTGATCAGATGATATCTTCGGGAACATGTTTGTTCCTGTTCGTAGCTCTCGGTTCTTTTGCTTGCGCAACAGCACCAGTGTTGTCAAAATACAAAGGTATTGCACTATTGGCACTCGGAATGACACCCAGTTCTTTAACGAACTCTAACAAAGCAGCAGCTTCTTTGGCAGCTTCAGATGCAGCAATATACTCGGCTTCGGTGGTGGAATCGGCAGTTGTACCTTGTTTGGAACTATTCCAACTCATTGCTCCACCATTGATGACAAAAACATATCCAGACTGAGACTTATAGTCGTCATGGTCTGTTTGGAAACTAGCATCAGTGTACCCAGTAACTGATAACTCTGGTTGTCCACCATAGACTAAGAAATATTCTTTAGTCCTCCTAAGGTACTTAAGATGTAACGACCCGCTAAGCCGATATTATTAAGAGACTATATTATTAGCTCGATTATCTAAATAAGTAACTTTTACGCGATTAGATCTGATACATCCGATAAAAGTCCAATAAAATTTATTTTAATACATCATTCGTTCTAAAAAAAGATCGGGAACTACAACGCGGACAGCCACGAGCTTGAAACGGGTGCTTTCCTACACCAAAATAAACAATAATAAACAAATTTTTAATAAGTACTGAAAGACCAGGCAATATAAAAGTTGATACAAGTCCGTTTTTATTTCAGCAGCATTTAATGTGGTATTATACAACCATATCTCAAGTGTCAGAGAATTTTGTGAGAATTGATTTTGTATGGCAACACAAGGATGAAAAAAAAATCCTTTAGGATAGATTTCTGACATATCATTTCTTACTGCATTAAATGTTAGCAGAGAAGCATTTAATGCTCTGACAAAAGGGGAATGATTAGGGGAATGAATGTTAGCAACTTGTTACCCACAAACTTGCTGCCTACGTCCTGTGAAGCCTTTTTGTTCTCTTTTTATATACATGTATAAAAATTACTTTCACCCCTTTCACCCTCAAGCTTCCAAAGAATTCACAGTCAATTCCAGAAAAATAAATAAATAAATAAATAAATTTCATATAAGATAGAGGAAGGAGAATTTCAGGCAATCTAGGATCAAATCCCCACATCCAACAACACCTTGTTCCCACATCAAGAAAAAGGTAACCCCAAGGCTCCTTTCTTTTTCTTATGCACATTCATCAAATTACAGCAGGAATGAAAATAGAAACACATGCTAGGTGACCACTGTACCACCTTAAGTCGGAAACTCTCAATAACATATCAAATGCTCCCAATTTCACCAAAGCAAACAAGTAGCATGCTAAAACCAAAATTTTTCATCCACTATGAACGATAGAAATAACATAGGGCAGTTAGAAATGGTTACCTCTACAAATCTGCCGGATCGGTAGTAAGCTCGGCAACCCGTCGCGACAACCGTCAAAGCCACTGCTTTCATAACTTTAAAAAAAAATCTGGAATTTTGAATAATTAACAAAATTATCAAAAGTAATAATAATAGTAGCTTAAAAAAAGAAATTGGAAAGAGAAGGGGGGGTGAAGGGTGGAACTTTCGACACCCTCACCTGACGGGAATCGGCGTTGGCGGCTGGGGGAGAGCTTCTAGGTGACGGCGGCGCGCGAACCCGCGGCGACGGCAGACCCGCAGCGGTGCTGGCAGTGCGGCGAATCTGGACCAGCAGGGGTGGAGAGCGAAGGAGAGAGGGAGAGAGAGGAGAGAAGAAGGAGAGGGGGAGAGAGAGGAGCGGCTGGAGAGAGAAGCACCGCCGGAGCGGCGGCGGAGAGGCTGGCGGCGCGGAGTCCAGGCGAGAGAGAGGGAGAGAGAGCTGCTGCTCTTTTTAAAAAAAATGAGGAAGAAGAAGACTTAGGTTAACTTTTGTTCCTTTTTTTTTGGTTTGGGCTTAAGTTTTAGGCTAATGAAATAAATGGTTTGGGCCATTATTAAAATGCTTAGGCTTTGCAAAATAAATCTGAGCCCAGCTGCTTGTAAATTTTTTTTTTGGAGCAGCAATGCATATGGCCCCTTTTCGTATTTAAATTTTTGGGCTTAAGGGTGAAATGATTAGGTTAGCTTAAATAATTAATTGTGACCCAAGTGCTATACTTTTATAAGAATAATAAAGTTAAACCTTGAGATTTTATTTCTCATTTAATTAGATTAGTTTAAAACTAAATTAGTATTTTTTCCTATTGTGTTGTTTCAAAAGGTTATCTCCGCAAGTAAGGTCGGAGTAAGAGATTCAAGTAAGGAAAGTAAGCAATCAAGGTGAGCTTTCCTATACCAAAAATAAAAATCGTATTTTATGAAAACACGAACACATGTTCGTGATTCTTAAAGATGTTGTCTTGCCATAAATGTTTTTGTATGATGCCTATCTGTTTGGCTAAGGCCAAAGGAATTATGAATGATGATATAAGTCGAATTCGGGTCCCAGTGAGGGTGGTGTCCCCGCTCGGGCTAGTGTACACAAGGTACCTCTGACATGTTGGGCAGAGCAGGTGACCGAGGAAGGTGGCCACCTTCCCGGCACAAGAATACCTCTGACATGTTGGGCAGAGAAGGTGACCGTGCGAGAACACCATCTCGACGGCACAATGTGATCAGATATGGCTAAGTACAGGAAAAAGGGACTGCAGTCCAATGTGAATATTTTTAGTAAGCTCGGGTCTTTTCAATAAAAACCCGCGTATTACTATGATGATGGCTTGACAATATTTTCCAATGTATATGTGTAATTTTCGGCAATGTGTTCACTGAGTACTTTTGTACTCAGCCCTGCATATATTTCTAAATGTGCAGGTTGAGTCGTGGAAAGGAGGGGGACAAGTGCTGTGGAGAGCAAGCTAGTAACTAAATATGAATAAAACTCTCGGAGGTTCATGTCTCCACACATGGACCGCGTTCTTTTGTTTCCGCTATGACGGTTAAAAGGAAATGCCTATTTTACTTTTGACTCTGATAAACAGGAGTTGTATGAACAGTCACTCGATTCTGTATAATCGAGTGTATTTTGTTATAAGTATTTTACCTGCTTGACTTCATTTTGTGTGTCTCGTTCTGCTTTGGATTTAATTTCCCCTAAATTCTATCACCGCTTCTTATAATCCATCCTTAATCACGGTTTCCCGGGTTATGCTATCCTTAGCTAACTTCGGTCGTGACATAAGAATAGTCTTAACAGTTTTCCAATGTTCCTCACCGGGATTTTGCTGAAATCTTTCTGTCATGCTAATCGCATAGGCCACATCTGGCCTAGTAGAAATCATGACATACATAATAGATCCTATAGCCGAAGCATACGAGATCCTTTTCATGTTGTCTCTCTTATTTGTCATTAGAAGGACAATCCTTCTTTGACAATACAATGCCATGTCCAATAGGAAGAAAACCTTTCTTAGAATTCTCCATTGAGAAGCGCCTTAGCAACTTATCTATGTAAGTGGATTGTGATAATCCTAACATCCTATTTGGTCTATCTCGATAGATCTTAATTCCAAGGATGTAGGAAGCATCACCCAGATCCTTCATCATAAAGGAACTAGACAACCATTCTTTCACGGATTGCATCATGGAACGATCGCTTCCCATAATCAAGATGTCATCAACATATATGATAAGGTATACGGCGTTTCCATTTTCACGTTTACTATAAACACATGGATCCTCTTTGCTTCTGACGAAACCAAACGATTTGATTGTTCTGTCCAAACAAATATTCCAACTCCTCGAAGCTTGCTTAAGTCCATAGATGGACTTCTTTAGCTTGCACACTGCATTCGGCCTTTCTTTCAACACAAAACCTTCAGGCTGTGTCATATAGACATCGCCTTCTAATTCTCCATTGAGAAATGTGGTTTTGACATCCATTTGCCAAATATCAAAGTTGTAGTATGCAGCTATTGTAAGTAATATCCTAATGGACTTGATCTTAGCAACTGGTGAAAAGGTTTCATCATAGTCAATGCCTTCGCGTTGACTA
Source organism: Salvia splendens (assembly GCF_004379255.2). Taxonomy (NCBI): domain Eukaryota; kingdom Viridiplantae; phylum Streptophyta; class Magnoliopsida; order Lamiales; family Lamiaceae; genus Salvia; species Salvia splendens. The sequence continues at coordinate 1,598,850 of NC_056051.1, read as the reverse complement.
TAACCCTTTGCCACTAACCTAGCCTTGTAGGTTTGTACTTTGCCATCTGCATCTCTCTTCTTTTTGAAGATCCATTTGCAGCCTATGGGGTAAACCCCATTTGGACAAGTCAACTAGTTCCCAGACTAAGTTGAAGTACATCGAGTCCATTTCAGATATCAAGGCTTCAAGCCACTTCTCTCGATCGGTGTCTGACACCGCCTCGGTATAGGTCTTAGGCTCATCGTCATCTAAATCAACTTCATAATCTTGGTTCTCAACCATTAGATTCAGTCTCTCAGGTGCACGACGAATCCTTCTAGGCCTATTAAGTTGGTTTTCTTATGGTTCAGGCTGTTCATTCTGTATGTGAGAAGGTTCAGGAATATCACTATGATCTTCTTGAGGTAGAGGTGATGCAACTATTGTATCATCTTGTCTTTGATGCATCTCATTGTTTTGAGGTGGTCCTTCGAGAGTTTCTCTAAGGTCCTCTCTAAGAGTAATTTCCCCTCCCAATAGATCATCAAAAACTCCCACTGAGTTATTGTCCAATCCAGTGGATAATATCTCATCCTCATTGTTAACTTGTGGTTCTTGAATTTCTTCAAGATCTACTGTATTTTGACCTTGTTCCTTGTACACATAATTGTCTTCAAGGAACGTCACATTCCTTGATGTTATCACCTTGTGATTTTCAGGACAGTAGAAATCGTATCCTCTAGTTTGTTTAGGATATCCCACAAAATAACATTTCTCACTTTTAGTTTCTAATTTATCAGTCATCATTTTATTAACAAAAGCTGGACAACCCCAGGTCCGGATATGGTTAAGACTTGCTTTCTTGCCACACCATAACTCATATGGTGTTTTCTCGACTGATTTAGAAGGAACCATATTTAGAATGTAAATAGCCGTTAGTAAAGCATGCCCCCAGAGAAATAAAGGAAGACTAGCTAAACTCATCATGGATCGAACCATATCTAATAATGTTCGGTTTCTCCTTTCAAATACTCCATTCATTTGTGGTGTACCAGGAGGTGTCCAGTCTGACTGAATTCCATGCGATTTCAAGTAATCAAGAAATTCTCGGCTCAAGTATTCCCCTCCTCGATCTGATCGAAGAGTTTTGATACTTTTCCCAAGTTGTTTCTCAACTTCACACTTAAACTCTTTAAATTTCTCAAAGGCCTCAGACTTGTGTTTCATAAGATACACATATTCATACCTTGTCAAATCATCAGTGAAAGTAATGAAGTACGAATAACTACCTTTTGCTTGAGTTGGAAACGGTCCGTCCGCACACATCTGTGTGGATCAACTCTAGCACATCATTAGCACGCACCTCTTTCCTAGAAAGTGGCTTATTAGTCATCTTTCCTTTGAGACAGAATTCACCAGCATCATATGATTCAAAATCAAATGAATTTAGATAGTCTAACTTTCTCAATCTCGCTATCCTTTTCTCATTGATATGACCAAGTCTACAATGCCAAAGATAAGTAGCATTATCCGTATTACATAGCTTAAGTCTTTTATTTTGCACATTGAGAATATCCTGTTTGCATTCAAGCACATATAATCCATTCTCTAAAGAGGCATTTCCATAAAACAATCCATTATTAGAAAACGAGCATCTGTTGTTTGCAAAATGGAAGGAAAAACCTTCGATGTCCAACATCGGAATGGAAATAATATTCTTTGAAATAACTGGAACAAAATAACAATTATGTAAATCTAGTCTATGTCCTGAAGGAAGGTCTAATCTATAAGTTCCCACGCGTTCGGCAGCAACTTTTGCTCCATTTCCAACACGTAGGTCTACTTCCCCATGTCTCACTTTCCTGCTGTCAATTAAACCTTGCACATTATTACAAATGTGTGAACCACAAGCGGTATCCAATACCCAGGATTGTGAGTTATTCATAGACATATTTGTCTCAATGACAAACATAGCCGAGCTCCCACTCATTGCACCTTGTGCCTTGAGTTTTGGGCAGTCTCTCTGCCACTCCGTGAAATTTGACCTAGTCAATTTGTTTGTTTTCATCATACACTCATAAGATAAGTTTGACATATTATCTAAACAGAAAATAATACGAAAAGCAAATTAGAAAAGCCTGCAAAGATCACATTCGCATCACTAATCAAACAAGAGTTTATTGTATTGATTAGCTCACACTAATTTTGACATATATTATGCCCCCAAACATAAAATATGAATTTATATCAAATATAAATTTTAGTGGTCCAAGATCGAAGTCTATGTTATTGCAGCCCCTGCTTTGGCTGATCACTACAATAATATCACAAGGTAGGCCTCCAAGCCAATTGCAATAACTATTTTGCAATTCTTGGTTTATTAATCCAATTAATATGCATCCATAAACTATTTAGGTCGCTTTGGCGTCACTAAACAATTTAAGCAAGTCAACCTCATCACACGATGCCAACCATGCATCTATGAATGAGCCTAGGCCTTGTAGATTTAGAGTAAACACTTTGGCGTAAAACTCGTGGTCGAAAAGGCTAGGAACATCAAACATTTATGATGGACGATGCGTTTGTTTCAAAACAAGACTTATATTTTATGGGGAAAAGTGTGATACTAGTTCTGTGAATATAATATCCAATATTAAATTTCAAACAATTACTGGGCGCCGCCTACCCAGACATAGTATAACACAGACTACACATACTGGGCGCCGCCTACCCAGACAATAAAACGGTCTCCAACTACTATAGTTAAAATAAATAAGCATAAATCAAATAGCATGCTTATCACATCGGATATCAAATAATGCTCAATGAATAAAATCAAATTTTATTCTCTAATTACATGTGGATTTAAAATTATATTAATTCGAAATTAATGTAACAAAATGTATTAATCCAATTAATAAAATTATCATATAATCTATATCAATTCCAAATTAATATAAACATATACTTAATATTAATTCTAAACTAATATTAAAGGCAAATTTAGGGTACTTAATATTAGTTCTAAACTAAACCGATACCCTAAGCATGCACTATTAATAAATAATAATTTCTTGGCATGGATTTGTCGGCGGAAGCATGATTCTCTTTTCATATTATTCGAAAAAAATGAGGTCAAAATCCAAAACAGATTGCAATTTGCCGTAATTTTTACAAAATTTTGTTAAAAGAATCGAAATCTAATTACAACTTCTAAGCAATTATGAAACCAAATTCTTGGAAATTTTGAAATCAAATTTCGAAGCAGATCAATATATACTTCTTCAGTTCTTCTGGTCCCATGTTTGTTTTAATTTCTTGCGGTTTTGTGCTGCGATTTATCTTAAACTCTCCCAATCTGGTATTGCGGCGAGGATGAAAGATTTTTCGAAAATTTTATTTTGATTCAAGATTCGAAATTTTGAATCTAATGCAGTTTCTTAAAACCGTTTCTAGAAATTTACCCCAACTACAATAACATGATTAATCCACATATAATTAGCAAATAGAACAAAATAATTATGAATCGAGCCCCGAGTTCTGATACCACTGTTAGAAATTCTTGTATTCATCTAATGAGCGCAACGGAAATTGCATACAAGAACAAGAGATCTAGATTCATAATTATATTGTACGTTGAGCACGTAATACACAACGGAACTAAATCTTACTTGTTGTTGTGTTTTCTTCTACGATTGAATCCTGCAAGTTGAATCCACTACTATCGAGGTCCACGTGCAATCCAATCCGATGCGGGAACTATCCCGGTACAATTGCTCCGTAGAGGAAAGCTAGGAATTCTCTCTACAAAGCTTTACGTATTTTCTCTCTAATGTTACGCAATTTCTCCTCTCCCACAATGGAGAATAAATAACCATTATATATAGACAAAGAAACATTAGGGTTTCATGATTGTTGGGCTTATGGACTAATTATAATTGTAGCCCAACTATAATTATTTAATCCATATTAATCTAATGTAGCCCATATCCTTTCAATGCTATGTCTTGCCTTGTATTCGTGAGATATATGAGCTTGCCTACAAGACGTTGATACTCTCCTCTGTTGGCTACCGTTGCTCCATCTTCAAATTTCATACCATGATTCACCGTGAATGGTATGTCTGCTGGTTTGCATTTTTGTAACACCCACCCTTTTCTGTGCTTGGAAAAATTCTATGTCACCTTTGACTTGCGTGAAATATGTGAGTAATTATTTTCTTACTTCGTGATCAAGGAATAAATACATGATGGTTGACCAATGTGAAATTTCATGCTAAACACTTGCTTCGTGATCAAGTGATATATGTGACCAGATGGTAATTACACTTGCTTCGTGATCAAGTAGTAATTTCTTGATAAACACTTGCTTCATGATCAAGTGATAATTGTGATCAAATGATAATTGTGATTTTTACTTCAATAATTAATGCTTGGCACAACACCGAATGATTAATTATTTGTTTGTTGCGAAGGGAAATGACGAGTTTAAAATTCAAGGAAATAGGAACATGTTATTTCCCAAGTCCCTTGGACTTTCAAAAGAAATAAATAATGTGAATGTGGTTATTATTTTAGGTTCACTAAAATAATTAAAGTCTTTTGTTCAATTAATTAAATGCACCAATTGGGCTTGTACCAATAAATAAATAAATGCTTGTTTTACCTTTTTTCTCAAATTCTTTTCCGTCCCTGAAATTTTCTTTTTCTATTTCTGTTCATCTCATAAAAGTTGCCACGTTTCATTTTTTATCATTTTTTATTTTAGACCTCATATTTCACTAACTCATTCTTACTCACAATTTATTATAAAATTAATATATAAAAATACAAAGTTCACTAACTTTTTCAACTTATTTTCCATTACATTTTTTAAAATTCATATCTGGTCAAAGTATGACAAAATTTAGGGTTCGGATGGAATATTTCTTTCTTGAGCCCAAAGTCAAATAAATCCATGGAAAAGTCTTCCTTCTTCTTCCTTCCTCCACATCACACGCCTACTACTCCCTCCCCACTCCAAGATCTTTTCAAATTCCCATCTTTATTCCCTACAATCATACACCAAAATTCGAGCTCCCATATTATCTACACCCCTGTTGTTTGAAGAAAAATCGAGAGAGAAGAAAGAGATTTCAAGTTCTTATCAAGTCGAGAGGTATACCTTCATCCACCAATTTCACATATTTTCTTTCATCTTTTGCATTTATATAATCAAGATAATAAAGAGCCAAACTTAAAAATCAAAAATTAAACGGGGGATGATAGCAGCAGTAGTGGCGGCGGCTGAAGCAGCGACAGCTGTTGTCCACGGAGATCAGGCAACAGCGGCACCGGATGGCGGTGACCGGAGACAACTGGCGAAAAAGAGAGATTAGCCGTGAGTAGAGATGTGATACGCTCGGATTTCGCTCTGTTTTAAGGCCAATATTTGATCCGTTTTTTAGTGTCAAAGTTGCATTATATGTCCATTATTTGCATATTTGATCCATTTTGGTATTTTGACGTGTTTTGTGATAAATGTGCAAAATTGAGCTGAAAAAGTTATAAAAAGGTCAATATTCGGAAGTTGGAACTAAAGGGCAACCCATCGGTAGCTGAAAAGCATTCCAAAGAGCTTGAAAGCTGTCCACCGGCCCGCTGGGCCTGTTCGCGCGCGGCAGTCCCAAACACATTTTTCTGGTGATTCTGACTTCTGATCAGGTGGTCTTTCTACACCATTCTCTTCTTCTTCGAAAGATCTTCGCGATGGTACGTTGATCATCTCAATCGGAGTTTCGTGGAGAAAGTTGTCGCCATTTTACCAAAGTCGTGCAATGTTGTCAAGAGCTGAATTTATGCGGAAATTCAAGAAAGGAAAGAAACTATTACCTTATGAAGCCAAATCTGTCCTTTAACCTATGAGGCACGAAATTTCCATCTTTTCTATTACTTGGACGACGTCTTTTACCAAATTCAAACATTTTTCAAGCCTATATATACCCCATAACCTAATTCTTCATCTATTGTTCCATCCATCATTCATGGAGATTGGAGCAAGGCAAGAGAAGACTAATGATTGCACAACAATTCATCTTGGGTTTTGTTTGTTTTTCTTTATGTTTTGTATTTTAATTTGTACTTTTTGCTATTTGTCTATGATTAGCTAAACTATAAGAATTTTTGGGATGCGTTAGTAACTTTTATTAGTTTATATAATTCCACTTTTTTGTATCCGTTTTGTTCATTACTCCGCTTCTATTCTAAGTGTTGGATAATTGCTTCATGTTTGAGTGACACATTCTATGATGATCTATTGACTTGCAACATTATCGTGAAAAGGAGGTTTGCGAGTTAGAAGAGCTTAGTTGATGTTACAATTAGCTTCCCTCAAAACGTCACTGTTAATTGAGAGCGAGAACACTAGGAGTCTTATGTGCTTTTAGGAGTTACAAATCTAGGATCGACACTCCTAGTGAATGTGATCTACTTTGTGCAGCATGAACAATATTTATGTAGCTCATTCTAGTGAACCATAAAGTATGAACTGTGCTAGGCTATCATAACTGTGTTTTTTGTAAACCATATTAGTGAAAGCTCTATCCTTTGAATTCCACTCTTTGCCTGATTTACTTTGGTTATTTGCATGCTTTGCTTTATTTATTTCTGCCTAGTTAATTAATCCGACCCAAACACTCTTGTTTCTCTAGATAGTATACGACGCTTAGTACATGATAGTTAGTTGTAATTATATTCCTTGAGTTCGATATCCCGGTACTGACCTTTAGTTATACTATTTCTTTCTTGTATACTTGAAAGTAGTTGTAGTGCTCAAAAATAGTGCATCATGATGCCCAAAGTTTACAGTCCGGACGATTTATCGATAAACCGTAACTGGTTTGATTGGATAATTAGACTGTAACCGGTTTGATTGTTGTAATACCTATTGTGCTGGTTGGATAGTTAATTAATTGATTGGGTTTATTTATTTGTTTCCCTGAACTATTAATTAATTATTTTATGAGATAATCTTCTTGTGAATAATTAGCGTGCATTCGGTATCATGAAATTGAAGGCTTGAAATTGGAATTGGAGCCTCCAATTCCATATCCATTGTTCGGAATCACAAAAATATTTGGATTTGGAAATGAATTGCAATTCCAAATCTTCCGATTCCACAGTTTGAGTTTCATATCAAAAGCAGAAAATTGTAACTCCAAAATCCAAATAGTCATAAAATTTCACTATATATCCACAACAAACACTTCACACACTTCACACACTACACACATTTCATATACTACACACACTACACACATTTCTCACATTTCATACACTTCACACACTATACACATTTCACACACTACACACATTTCACACTACTACAGTTAACACACTTCACACACTGTACACATTTCACTCACTACACATATTTAACACATTTCACACACTACACATATTTAACACGTTTCACACACTACACACACTACATGCATTTCGCATACTACACATATTTAACACATTTCACACACTACATAAATTTCACGCACACTACACATTTCACACGCTACACACAAGTCACACACTACAAACGCTACTCACATTTCACACATTTCAAGCATCCTATTTTTAAAAAATATTCCAGCTTTTAGATTATTTTTTCACTCTAAACCGAACCGAATAAAAAAACTGATTTTTTTTAAAATTTAAACTGAATCAACCCAAAAAACTGTAAAACTTAACTATTTTTGAAATTTTAGTTTGTGTGAAGTGTGTGTGTAGTGTGTGTATTTCGTGTAAAATTTGTAAGTGTGTGTAATGTGTGTACAATGTGTATATTTTGTGTATAGTGTATGTAGTGTATTTATTTTGTGTGTAATGTGTGTATAGTGTGTGTAGTATGTGAAGTTTGTGAAATGTGTGTAGTGTGTAGGGTGTGAAGTGTGTGAAATATGTGAAACATGTGTAGTGTGTGTATAGTGTGTGAAATGTGTGTAGTGCGTGAAGTATGTGTAGTGTGTGTAGTGTGGTAGTGTGTGCATATTTACCAAACATGTCAATTCCATTTCATATCAATTCTTCATTTTACCAAACATAGGATTTGGTAAATTCAATTACATAGAATTCCAATTCCAATTCCGTGTACGGAATGGACCCTTAATTGTAGTTTTTATGGTAATGAAATTGTCGGACTTTGTATGCATCAAGGGGCAAAGGGTGTGAGTTAATAAAAGCGAAAGCGTCCGACCGGCGTCACCGCGATGCCACAGGCGGCCACTGAAAATCAAAATAACCTTGACGCATGCATTTATTTGCTAAGTGTTATTTTTGTGCTAATTGTGAATTATGTGAAAAGGTTTTTCTCAAGCGATTTTATGTCGAAGTACAAGATCTGTGTTAAGGAATCACCTAAGCGTTTGAGGTGGGCTTTCGAACTACCTTACGGTGGGTCTTTTCTAAGCATTGTGTATGGGAAAAATGATAAACTATTTTACGCTTCGTGAAAAATGAAATGTTTGTCTTGCTATGATTTTGTTTTATGATTTGTCTATCTGAGGCTAGATGGTCGGGGCTAATTGCCTTTATGGAATTATGGGCTCATTATGTGTGAGAAAATGCAGAAGTATGGGCCGCAAACCCTGCTTAGCTAGTTTACACCATGAAATGTGAGCTAATACGTGTTGACCAGTTCAGTGAACGTCGTGGAATGTGGTCACATTCCCGGTTCACAACAATTTGGTACTCCATCCATTCCATAATAGATGTTAGACTTTCCTTTTTAGCTTGTCCTACAAAAGATGTCACATTTCCTTTTTTTGAAAAAAGCTCTCTCACATTAATATAAATATACTATTTTCTATCTCCACCTAATACACAAAACTACATCGCATAAAATCTCGTGCCAATCCCCAAGTATGTCAATTTTTTAAAAAATGGAAAGATATTTAGTGTCTTGGGAATTTATAAAGAAAAACCCCAACTTCACTAACTGCTCAGCTCTGCATGTGTTTTTCTTATGCGCAGGTTTAGCTAATGATGGACCTGTGGTGGGTGTTGAGGTCGAGTTTTGAAGCCTTTGGTTGATGTAGAATGCATTGGATCTTCACACATTGAGTTTGAATCGACACAATATTGTGATTCGTGTTATATCCTTTATTGATTCAAGTCTCGTTGTGAAGATTGACTTCTGTGAAACCATACTCCGATATATGACGAGTCTCCTTTGGTTTTGATGTATTGCTTCCCCATAGTTCTCATCCCCCCCCCATTTCTTTTCTCTCCGCTTCTTATCTTTCTTCCTCAGTCGCGATCACTTAAGTTTTCTATCCTTAGGAAATGAGGGTAGTGACAAATCTAGCAGCCTAGTTTCGGCAAGGAGGTCTAATATATACTTCTTCTGTCGTAGAAATATTCCTTCTATGGATGCAAGCATTTCAATTCCTAATATTTGAGAGCTCCGAGATCTTTCATCTCGAATTCTTGGGACAAATTTCTTTTTGTCTTCAACCTCCTCCCCATCATCTCCTATCTACACAGATGATCAAACAGGCTAGCTTGTCACCCCTTCTCTTTAGAAATAGAGAGTGTTCTAAAAATCTCTCATATTTGAATGTACCCATTCTTTTTATGACTTTGAATGTACCTATATTTGATCATTGCTTGTGAAAATCTCCCAAACTACACTCTTAGGGACTGTTTTAGTCCGTAGAGGGGCTTCCATGTACACCTCCTCATTTTTCTTTAGTTCTCCATGTAGGAAGGAGTTCAATACGTCAAATTGGTGTAGTTTTCAATCCTTGCAAGAGGCTATTGAAAGCAAATTTTGACCTTATTTATTTTTACTACAGGAGAGAAAGTTTCCTCATAGTCGATCCCGTAGGTTTGAGTGTACCATTTTTCCACCAATTATGCTTTGTATCTCTCAATTGACCTGTCTACTCGGCGTTTGATAGTGAAAATCCATAGGCACCCTACAGGTTTTTTTCCATCTAGCAAGCTGCATTTCACTCGAGTGTTGTTTCTGACAAGTGCATCCATTTCTTTTTTCATCGCCTCCCGCTAGTGTTTATGTTTCATTGTCTCTTCTCATGCAAGGCTACTTCAAAAGCTCGAGCCATCTCAGTCAGAGTTCCCACTATAGATTTGTCATAGAGTACCTTGCTTTTTGCCTCTTCCAATTAGCTGAGTATCTCTTGGGTGGAACACCCCTTGTACAACTCCTACAACTCATAGTAGATTCCTCAGTTATTCTGTAGCCCTGTCTCATATGGTCTCATATGGTCAGAACTGAATTGAGGGGTGTTAGTGTTCTCAGAGTTGCCAACCTCAGGAACCATAGACCGGTCTGACGGTGAGGCTATATCGCTGGATTCGCAAGCCTGATCATGGGACTCTGTAGTGATGCACTTTTTATTAGCATTAAAAATATATGCAAGTATACATGGTAAACCTAGTATAGCTAAAGGTTAGTACCGGATATCGAACACAGGAAAAACGATCACGGACTGTCTATCTTCTTCTAAGATTTTTCTACTATTTGGAGAAGTAGAGATTTTTGGTTTTTTAAAAGTAAATTAGAAAGAAAATAAACAATTGCAAGTAAATTAATAGAGATAAAACAAATGAAATAAGAGAATTTCAGGGATATGCTTTCACAGTTATGGTTTATACAAGTTCCAACCACAATGCCCTATCACAATTCATACATCACTAGAACGAGTCACATAAATATTTTCAGCCCACAGTGGATTATAGACACTATGGGCGTCAATTCTAGATTTGTAATTCCTAAAAGCTCCTAAGACTCCTAATGTTCTCGCTCTCTATCGACTGGGGAGGATATAAGAAGCTGGGAAGAAAGGGTAATTAAAGCAAAACCATACATGGACATAAATAGATAATATAATACTCAATCTATTTCCTAAAATAGAAACTCTTGCCTTTTTGGTCCGCTTTCGAAAAATTGAAACTTTCTAATTTGAGAAATGAATCCGACAATCCACTAACAATAATTTGACTATTTTTTTCTTAAAACCCGTGCTGGGTCAAAACTCCTCTTGTATTGGTGGACGGAGGGAAAAACTCTTAATCTCCAAGCCCAAAAAAATTGTCTCCCTTATAGTGGAACAAAATGAGTACTCCCTTCATTCTATAGTAGTAGAGGCTTAGAATCATTTTGTCATTTTAGTATATTTCATAGTAGTGCAGTTATTTTCCTTTTTAGTCAAAGTCAACGCATTTCTTCTCACTTACTTTACTCTCTCTTACTTTATTCTCTCTTCATCTCTCTATCTTTTTCATTTCATACTTTATTCTTTTTTTACTTTAGTCACTTAACATATTTTTCTTAAATTGCGTATCGATACTATGGAACGGAAGGAGTATTATATATAGTGAGTCGTGTGTATATCATTATGGTGTTTGTGGCTTTTGGTATTTCACTTAATTGCTCCTTGGTGGTTCAGAGCTCGAGTGTTTTTCCTTGCCGTGTGCTTTAATACCATATCAAATGGTAATCAAGAGATGTCACAAGGGTAAATTTTTATACCGTTCATTCATCCATCTGTGATATATAAACTATAATATAAAGTGTATTACAAGCTTTACAATCATAAGATCTTTTTTACAAATGTGGAGTTATGTTCATTTTTCTCATCCTTCCCTTAAAGGCAAAGAATCAATTCTTTCCTAATGTTTGAGGAATTTACCCAAAAATGTCTCATTGTTTAGATAATTACTATGTAATATTCATCGTTTTACTTTTGTTCCATAAATTTCCAAATCATCTCGTATTTCATCGTAACAGAGAAGTATGAGAAAATTGTGAAAATTACAATTTTTATTATTTATAATTTAGTTTTTGAAAAAGTTTGGAACAAACTATATTGGATCATCTTTAGTGATTTATTTAGTTATTTACTTTTAATTTACAATAATTTGATTGAAATGAATTATTTGAATAAGATTTCATTTATCCAAAATAGTAAATGTGAAATGAGACATTGAATATCCAAAAAGATAACATGAAATATTTGAAACCACCTCCGGTCCCATTAGTTGTCCCGTTTTCGGTCACAGTTAATTGTCTCATATCATTTTTACTATTTTTGATAAATGAACTTCATATTTCATTAATTTATGACATTCCAAATTATTATAAATTTAATAATATAAAAATAAAATTCATATTTAACTTTTTTTCTATTATTATAATAAACTTAAATAATTTTTGAAACATGCGTTAAATATGAGATCATAAATGAGGACCGGATACTGTAACAAAGTACTATTGAGTATTGGAGTATTTTACAAACTAGAAAGAGATGCACACGTGAATAAACATGGCACTGAAAACAACAATAATAATAACAAAAACCGTAAATACCAAACAGAAATAGATCAGCTTTAACTCTACAAGCCAACCCACAACTATTTACATGGATTGATTCCACCCACTCCATATTTTAAGCTACAACAAGTATACTGTAAAACACAACTAATTATACCCTTTCTTTAATCAATTCATGTGTTACAAACTCTATTGCACCTAACGAGACAACTACATTACACATACAAATCATGTATATACTCATTATTCCACATATATACACGATTGGTACAAGTAAAGTAACATAGCAATAAGAGACGTACCAAAATATGAAGAAAAAAAAAAGTTTATAATTGCACATTAAAAATAGTACTATCATTCAAGCGCTTTGTATATCACCACAAAGCAAGGCAAAATCGCCCTCGAGCTAAACACGTTCAACTCCTCCATATTCGAGTAGACTCCGGCGCCCCCGGAGACGGAGTCGTACGACCCGGTCCCATCGCCATCGCCATCGCCGTCGTCCTCGCCGGGGTCGCGCTTGACCCGGCCGGCGATGACGCGGCAGACGAGCATGGCGCGGCGCCCGGCGCTGGCGAGGGAGTCGTGGGCGCGTCCGCTGCTGGCGGTGGTGCGGATGCCGGCGGCGGACTTGGCGCCGTGGAAGCCGTGGCGGATGACGGTGCAGACGCCGCAGGCCGGGATGGCGGCGCAGAGGGAGGAAGAGCCGCGGGCGCCGAGGGAGCAGGTGAGGGTGGAGGAGAAGAAGCGGAGGAGCTCGTTGCCGTCGGCGGCGCAGCGGGCGCTGCGCTTGGTGGCGGCGGCGGCGGCGCGTGACTTGACGGCGTCGCGGTAGTCCTCGAAGCGCTGGATGGTGCGCTGCGTGTTTTGGACTTTGAGGATGCGGTCGATCTTGCAAATCGGGTTGTCTTTCTTCAGCCAGCTTGATTTGAAGATTATTTCTACTATGTTTCGGCTCGAGTCCTCTGCCCCTAGCTCACATACTGTTTAACAACACAATTTTAAACACTCATAAATTACAGAAAAAATAAAATAGAAAAATACAGACAGAATATATTAGAAAAGTAAACTACAAAAATATACTATAAATCAGTTTAGATAGTGTATTATTCCTAAAACTAATACGAGTCGGTTCTAATGAGAGGATGATAGTAAAAATAAAGAGAAATTGATTAGAAAAATCATGAACTTTCATAAGATCTGGTATTTTTCACAATTTTTAAAAGAGGTTTTAAAAAATCACTAATTTTTCAAATTGTGCGGATTTCCCACTAAAGATAAATTCTAGCATAAATTTTTTATTGAATGCTAAAAAACATACACGTAATCTGTTTTGTGGGAAAGATAAAACTGATGATGATAATAAGGATACTCTATCGCACATAGGGAAATTAATGTTATAAACTCTAGTATGTAAATTTGGCACTGAAATACTTTTTAAGATCATTTTTAAAAATTATACTCCCTCCGTCCCAATAAATATGGAACATTTATTTTCGGCACGAGATTTTATGCAATGTTATTTTGTAAGTTAAAGAAAAAAAGAGTAAAGTAAAAGAGATGGAAAAGTAGAGACGAAATTATTTCTACTTTAGGAAACATTTCATTTCTAATAGACTTACCTAAAAAGAAAAATGTTTCATTTTTAATATAACAAATGTGGAGTAATAAATATCATATTTTTATAAAATTTCATGGTTTTTCTTACCAATTTCCATAAAATAAATAAGATAGCAAATATGAACTGTCGGTGAGGTAGTACATAGAAATAATGCGAGACGAATTATAGAGCGCCACGTAACAAGAAATGTTACTTTCATTTATAGGGTTGAAAGCTGTGATATTAATTTCAGATGGTCCATAACATGATGAAGTGGTGCAGTACTATAAAAAGGCATGGAATTTATAATATTAAGCACGCAATTAAATCTGTTTCACATCTTTTAAGATTTTTGCTTGCACTAACAAGTCCATAATCCTTAATTTCCTCTATTGAAAAGTAAAAAAGTTTCTAGGAATACAAATAAAACCAAAAATACCGAATCCATGTTTTCTGTTTGTAAACAATCACACCCACATTCTATTTTTATGTAAGTACTTATTGAAGATGTCAAATATCAGAGACTTTCCAACGAAACCAATAATAAATGAATAAATAAAATAAATAGGATAAGGGAGTAGGTAGGCCATATGCAATGATAGATCAACTGCCCCAATAGTCAATCTATCTGTTCCACCGTATATACTAAAGTGGTGATTTAATTAATGGTCCTAGAATGAGTAATAAAGTTACAATGATGGTGATTCATGATTATTGTCGTCCCAAATCATGAAACTTTCACATATTACCAAATTGAGCAAATTTAAGTGACAAATCAAATTAATCTAACATGGGAGTACTTTTTATTCACAAAATTAAGAGCAAATTTACCTGCATGTCTCACTGCTTGATGATGCTCCAAACTCTCTAGTTTGGGGAAAACCTCTCCACACTCTGAGCAAGCACATATAGTTGTTCTTGGCAAAGGATACCTTCAACACAAGGATAAATTTCATTAAAGACAGCACTGAATTGGAACTTCTGTAAAATCGACTAAACTGACCTAAAAGTTACCTGGTCCACTCAAATTTATTATACTTTTAATAAAGTTATAAACGAACAATATCACGTACTGATATAAAGAGAGTACTAAAACTATTATCCAAGTCCATATTTCTACCAAGTGGGAACTTGTATGGCTGAAACTTTTACTGACCTAATACAACAAAAGTTACCCGGTCCCCTCAAATTTAACATGCATTTAACAAAGTTGCAAACAAACAGCATCACGTATCGATGTTAAGTTGGAAGTTTTACCAAATCGGCCGAAATTTTAACTGACATAACATTACGAAAGTAGTTACCTGGCGGGGTCGAGAATGGCGTGGCACTCGTAGCACCCGGAGAGCTTCCTGAGCTGGATGCCGCGGGGGGCGGATCTGGCTGAGGCGGCCGAGCGGGAGGAGGAGCCGTGGGCGCTCTTCTTGGAGAGGAGCTGGGTTTCCTGGGCGGTGGAGCTGCCGTCCGGCGAGTTATCGGCGCGGTGCACGACTCTGGTGTTGGCGTCTCGGAATGTGCAAATGGAAGAGCAGGATGAGTAGATATTGTGGTGCTTGGAAGGGTCGTGGATTTTGGAGTCTGCGATTTGCTTGCAGGTCAACAAGTTCTTGAACTGATCCCACGAAGACGGAGGCTTTGCCGCCGCCGCCGCCTGCTTCCTTTTCTTGCGCTTGGACTTGGGGGGGTGTTTAATCGCCTCCTCGGATTTGTCTGGCAGAAAAGTTAGCAGCGCCATGAAAAGGGGAGCTTTGAATCTCAGGAGGAGTGCTGGTGAAGGAGGAGAATCTCACTTTTTCTCTCTCTTGCTTCTGCAGCTTGGGAGAAGAAGATTCTTTAATGGGGTGAGGGATCCAAGATATGTAAAGAAGATGGGGAGAGGGGTGTTTTCGGTATTTTATGCATGTCAATGTTAGCTTGTCAGGATAATAATTAATTCAATCTCATTAGTTAATTGTAGCCATATTAATTAAGTCAGATTTTATGCAAACCCTGCTTTCTTATGATCTCTATTAATTGATATGCAAATAATCACATTTATTGTTGGAAAATGAAACAAAAATAAGTCTGAAATGTTTATTTTGGGCATGAAGATAAAAAAAATTTGTGTTTGAATAGAATAAAATAAAATATGAGAAAAAATAGAAGAGATAAGAGAGAATAAAGTAGAAATTTTTGGATAGAGGGAATCTCATAAAGAGAAATGAACAAACTAAGTTATGACATTCTAAAAAAATACAACTCACTAAGTTAGGGATAGAGTGAGCTAATATCAGTGCAAAGAGAGTACTGAAATTATTATATAAGTTTAATGAACCACTCTTCCTATCACTAATTTGTTTTAGGAATCCTATGAATTAAATCTCTATCATGGTATTTGATCGGGTCATCGATCGTGGACTACATTTAACTGACCTAGCAGTATATCTAGATTGAAACTAAAATAACCGACCCAATACTTTATTTGGAATTTAAATTTGATAGAAGTATGTAGCAACCCGATAAAATAAAGTCCAATATAACCCCTCAACTTAGGCATGTTCGATAAAGGGTTGGTCCATTCCGATAAAAAATTCCAGCACCTCTAGGGTTCAACTTAAAGAGTTGGGGTAGCGTGTTGAAAATTGATACAAAAGTAATTACTTCTTCCGTCCCAGAAAGTTTGTCACATTTTTCTATTTCCATCAATCCTACAGATTTTGTCACGTTTCACTTTATACCATTTTTGGTAGTGGACCACATATTCCACTAACGCATTCGCACTCTCATTTTATTGTAACACTAATATATAAAAGTATGACTCACATTCCACTGACTTTTTCAACTCACTCTCCATTATATTTCTTAAAACTCGTGTCTGGTCAAAGTGTGACAAAATTTATAAGACTAAAAGAGTATAATATTATATATGGGGTAGTGATAAAATGCAAGCTCTATATATTATACAAACTCCAAACTTTTCAACATAGTATCAACACAACGTCAACACAATGTCAACACATTGTTAAATTTCAAGATTTTGATGTAAACACAATGTCAATACAATATCAACACAATGTAACAAGGTGTCAATCGTTGACACTGTATTAATATTTTCTGTTGATGTTATTTTTTCATCTGTTAACATTTTCTAACGATCCAGATCATAGTTTAGAATTTGTACGATATTTAGAGTTTGCATTTGATTATATCAATATAGGAATGTATTCAGGTCAGAACGCTAAGTATTATCAGAATGTCAAACCATGTACATTTTATGCACATATAATGTACCACCCCCATATGTACATTATATGTGGGTGATACATTATTACATATGGGGGTGGTACATTATATGTGAATAAAATATACATGGTTTGACGTTCTGACAATACTTAACGTTCTGATCGTAATACACCCAATCAATATATATATACATCTCTATATATATATTGGTGTAAATAGAAAACTTAAACCATTATATAATCTAAAAGAACTATTCTTCTTTTATTACTAATTGATTTTAAGATGGAATCTTATATCTCTCTATTATTTACGAGTTTTATGTAGCAGAACTATAGATTTCTATTGTTTATGAGATTTATGTAGCAGAACTATTATAGCGTAGAATTTCGATCCGGGGCTTGGTTAAACTCTAGTCAACGTTTATTCGTACCTATATATAAAATTTTAATTATAGCTTAATCAGGATACCTAATCAAATAAATTGTGGACGAGTGCAGTCGGTGAAAATCCGACCAAAATATTTTGTTTTAAGTGTACTTTAATTATGCACCAAGTGATTTAGTCTAAGACAAATAGTTGAAGAAGAATTCATTTAACTCAAAATTCTCAAGATGAAATCTGACCGCTAATTGTTATTGATGTGGGGCTCTGGTCATTTTCTATTTATGGGAGGTCTCAATTCATGCATTTCATATGGAGTAATTACTTATCTCTCTCTATATAAACATCAATCAACTGATTAATAATTGAAGGGGGAAAATGTTCCAAATAATTGAAGACGAAATAGTCTCATTTCAATTCCCCCTTGTGACTGAACTTCTTTGTTTGCACTTTTTGATTGTATTGATCATTTAGAACATGATCGGTTACGATATAAATGTTGGTAGGAATATAAAATCGAATAACTAATATATTAGTTTTATGCAAACAATAGATATTTAGTTCTAGTGTTTTTTAAATATTATGTTTCAACATTAAATTCGAATTGATTGATTTGTTTTACAAATTGTGAAAGGAAAAGAATTCTAGATAATTTTATCCCTCTATGTAAATTGTTGGCAAGCCACATTTGTTAATGTATGTTTGTAGACTACATTAAAGTTGCTCTTGTAGACTTATTTAAAGTTCTATCTATTCACAATTAAATTATAGATTCACACTGGAAAAGCAAGCTTTCGAGTAATTATAAAGTTATGTTGTGTAAGCTATATTTTATATGGAGGAAAAGAATGGTTGAACTTGCTAAGAACTTTTATTAATTTTTAAATTAATTGTTGTAAAGAAAAATAACGTGTACCTAAAGAATTGTCCGTCAATTCTACGATGTCCATCGGTATAAAAATGACGGTAAATTCGGGTGAAGCATACGCGCCAACGTTTGTCAGAGAGTCCTCGGAGAATTTACCAACGGGAAAATCCAATCCATCGGAAATCGATCAACGACGGACTACTATTTGTCGGTAAACTGCGCTTTTAAGTAGTGATCGTTTTGTTGCTTTTGTGTTATTCTCTTATGATTGTCCCATTTCACGTACCAGTGTACTCATCCCACTCCAACAGACAATCTTTCAATATCCTTATTCCTTTGCACTTTTGACTAATTATCACAATTAATCATGCCATAAAGGTACTCCTACAAACATTTCCTATTGCAAATCTCACGAGGTGAGTCGAGTAGCTCATATATAGTAAGTTTGTTATTCATAATGTTTTGGTAACATGACACGTCACAATAACGACAGATCCCTGATATTACACGGTCGAAAAATTAATACTTATACAATAAAATTACACAATTAAAAACATGATACCCCCTCCATCCTACTATACTAGAGGCGTTTCGTTTTGAGCACCAATTTTAATAAAATGATAATAAATAGTTAAAGTAAAGAAAGAGAGATAATAATATAGATAAACGTCTTCTACATCATTTCTAACTTTACTCTTTCTCTCTCCTTTAACTACTTGTTATCATTTTTCCAAAACGAGTGCTCAAAACGAAACGTCTCTATTACAGTGGGACGGAAGGAGTATAGTATAACTAAAAAAATTTCGCAATTTAAATCTTAATAATTAAATTGAGGTATAAGATTTTTAAATCAATTAAATAATGATAGTATTTCTTAATGGGCTATCCGAACCCAACTCGGCCCAACTGAAATTAATCATCGGTTTCTTATTTGGTGAATCCGAACCTTAACTTCATGCGTATTCGTGTCATGTCGAGCCCTATGTATATCAATTTCATTGAGATTTGAGGGTAATGATATATACTTGTATTTAGTAAATGTAGCCTTGCATGCACTATATACTTGTGTCTTTTTCCAACAGGAAAATTAGGAACGTATCTGGTGTCAACTTGTGCGTACTTAGGTCACGGCAGATAGTGAAGATTCAGAGAATAATTAGAAATCATGTATATATAAAAATTAAAACGATAGTGGAACGATATTAAAACAACGCATGTGAGAGTTAGGACGGCTAAGTTTGGCTATATATGCCAAGTGTAACATCGCATGTATATTGGAATAATCCTTTTGTTCCTTCTTTTTGTTCTTTTGAGGCAGAATGCATCTCAAAATTCTTGTAATTTCACATTTTATTTCGATGTATAGGCTATTGAACAAGAATTTAATTTTGTTAGATTCTTTTAAATCTATCTTATACGATAATTTGATCGGTTTTAATTAACAGATTTATCAAACCCGTTAACTTTGTTTCTATATTCTCTTAATATTCTAACTCGGCCTTGATTTATAATAGTTGATGGTGTAGAATATAATTAACCGAGAAGTTAATTGATTTTTGATGAATTCGTTGAAAAGGATCCGATGAAACTGAACATAGGACTAATTACAAGGATTTAATAAAGGCCTGCATGTTACGGTGGTGTTAAAAAAAAAACTTTTCTCCTGAACGATTCAATTTTATATTTAAGGGGTATAATGATGCGTATTTTAGAGTATCTAGACCAGTTCACGCAAGTTATCAAGTTTAACTAATTAACTCTAATAATACTACAAAACTGCAAGAATACAGCGTTGTAGTAGTATTTCAAGTGTCGATCTGCAGGGAAGTGAGAAATTGATTACACTTAAAAGCTTACAAAAATAACTAAAGGAAGACTTTTCAAACGGAAAAACATGCCACTCCAAGTTGCTCACTAGTCTTGTATTGTTCTACACCTTTAACAATGAAACATGTGAAGGGATTAAAACATCTACCTAATCACATACACTGAACATGTACACGATGAGTAGTTCACAATTAGTTGAACACATAACCTATGAACCAATTTTCAATGTCTATAAACTCCTACGGAAGCGCGAGAGAAATAAACATCTACTATAATCACTCACTTAATCCACTATCAAATTATCATTTGAACAATTCTAATCCAATAGCTTACCAACAAACAAACATTCCTGAACTATGTTAAAGAGACAATAGCAAAGGAAAGAACAACACTATATTATTAGCCAAAAACATAGTGTATAATCATTGAGCACATAGTTGGTAACAAAACACATGAATTAAATGGTGTAGAAACATCCATACAAAGCCTAGATTACAACTTGGAGCGACATAGATAGTTTAGCCTAAACACATGGTGGAATTTGCAATAAAAACCATAGGAATCATGCTCTCTTTGAGTGGAATTGGGATTCGGAGATGGATCCTTAGAATATTGCCCGGAATTCCTTCATTCTCTTCTTCCTCCTCCATTTTTCTCTCTTTCTCTCTCTTTTCTCGTCCAAAATCTCTTTGAATCTCCCCCCAAAACTGCCTCCAAACTATATGAAAATTGAATTAAGCAGTTACTGCGTTTTAGTACCTAACCGGGCGAATTATTGGGCATGAAATTCGCCCGGCCGGGTGGCTTTTTTTGAGGGCTCATTGGACCTTTTTCACACTTTTTTTTCACCCGGCCGGGTGGCTCTTTTTCAGCCTATTCTGGACTCTGACGCAGACTGGGCAATCTGTCAAATTGGCCATTTTGCATGACTTTCTTCAATGACCTTGTGCTTAACCCGAGCTTCATTCCATGTTCAGTTTCACCAACCATTCTACTTCCTACACCATAAAACATACTTTTGCGAGCATCAAACCATATAAATCATGTAAAGCAATGGGAATAAAGATATTCTATTTGATTGACATCATATAACTAAAATATCCCGATCATGAAGACTTGAGTTAGAGGTTTATTATACAACACGACTTCTCAAACATCAGAGTTTTAAAGGAAATAGAAAATTTATCTTGCTTAAAAGCATGACAGAAACAATTGAAATGCAGTTACATATATATAAAGAAATGGACCTACGAGAGTACTACATGAGCACTAAAGTAAGCCCATTTGGACCTGCACCCTCCACTCCATCACCGTCCAACCTGCACATTTAGAAATACCTACAGGGGCTTAATACAGGTGTACTCAGTAAACATATTACTACAAGATACAACTATACATCAGAAAATATCGGCAAGCCGTCACAGACTCACAACAACACACATGGATTTTTCGTAAAAGGCCCGAGGATACTAAATTCTTTGTAGGCTAAAATTCGACTAATATCAAAACATCTTGTGCCGAGAAGGCTACCTTCCACGGTCACCAGAGCAGGCAATCATCTGGATGACACACGGACCACAAGTATACTAGTTCGAGTAGGGATGCTCCCCTTGCTGGGACCCGAAATCGATTAATAAATTTTGGCATAGCACTTTCAGTATACTAAAACAGATATGCATTATCACACAAAATATATGGCAATACTGTTATCATTTGCATAAATAATGAACATGAGTTCGATTTCATAAAATATCATCAAGAGAATATTTTCTATTTCTATCTACGTTAGTATGTATGGTATAAAAGTTCATCTTGTACGTTTTCCAAACTCTGTAGATTATTAATCAACTTGAAGTGAATTTCCTTGCGAAGTCCTTTTTCAATAAAAGATAATAATCTATTTAGCTTCAAAAAATAAATAAAAGCGGATCATCTGAATTTATATTATAGGAATATGCATCCTATTTTCTCATTCTATAAAAAGTTTACTTTTTCACTTTAATTAAATTGTGAGGTTTATTTCTTGGCAATAATTAAATAAGAGATTAACTAGATCAATAAATCCAAAGATTAGTCGAATCAAACTATGCAAACTCTCCTACTTTAATTAATTCAAAGGAACTTAAGCCTAAATAATTAATTTAATCCAAACTTAACAATTAATTAATCTTAACTCAAGAATGAATTAATAATAGCCCAACAATTAATTAATCTTAACTAAAGAATTTATTAATTGTAGCCCAACAACGTAAAATCTCTTATGTTCAAAGAATTAATTTAAACCACGAGCTCATTATATTTCTTTTTTAAACTAGCCTAACAAAAATAATAACAAGGCCCTATTATTAAATAAGAATTCAAAATACCTTGGCCCATAAGAAAAAAGTGGCAATACTTAACTAAGAGATTGACTAGATAAATAAATCCAAAGATTATTCGAATCAAATTATGCAAACTCTCCTACTTTAATTAATTCAAAGGAACTTAAGCCTAAACAATTAATTTAATCCAAAGCTAAAACTTTATTAATCTTAACTCAAGAATGAATTAATAATAGCCCAATAACTAATTAATCTTAACTCAGGAATGAATCAACAACTTAAAATTTCTTATGTTCAAAGAGTTAATTAAACATACGAGTTCATTAAATTTCTTTTGTAAATTAGCCTGACAAAAATAATTACAAGGCCCTATTATTAAATAAGAATTGAAAAAACCTTGGCCCATAAGAAAAAAGAATGAGATGATGTAAAACAAGGATCGGTCCTAAACTTTTAACAAAACCGTTGTTTTCAACATTTAGAGTGTCATTTTTTCTAGATGATTGGAGGTTCAAACGTTGTCTAATCATTTTGAAATTTTAACGGATGGTAAACGACTCATCCAACTTCTTTCTGTCTGAAGAAAATTAAATTTAAGCAGTTAGATCTTCCATCATTAATTTTCAAAGTAACTGTTATTTTAAGATGCTAATTTTGTAATTGAAAGAAAATAAAAGCTTTTCTACTTTCTTGAATTTGAATGAAGAAGTTGGATTATTTAATATTGGAAACATGATTGGCTATGAAGTTGGGGCGAGAACAATATTTTTGAAGTTCTTGAAAGCTTTTAAAATTTACCACGCATTTTAGTAATACATGCTTGAAAGTAAAGATTTTTAACAAGATGTGTTTCATAAAATTTGCTACGCATTTTGTTTATGTTTTAGTGAAAATGGGTTTCTGGCAAATAGGTTTTTGAGTATGGGCTTAGTTTCTTTATCAGACTCCGTTTGAAGCGTGTAATGTACCAATGTGAAGCTCTTTCAAAGAAGACATTGGCCCTCTCACCTCCTCCTACGTCATTGTTTGAATGATTTGTCCTCAAATCTAAAAAAAATACATATAACCCAAAAAGACGAAAATTGAAATTTTAAAAAAATTATAATAATTAAATTGAGAATAGCTAGATTCTAATTAAAATTATAAATCTTTAATTTACATTTCTTTTGTCTATTTCAAGTGAACAATTTTTTTTTCTTTTTGAAGCGTGTGACATGGAAATATATCCTTTATTAAATTTATTTTCTCTTATTTTTTTATTTCTATTTAATTAATAAAATGGCATTGTATAAATTTTGCCGAAAAATATATGCTTTACATTAAGTGGGAATGAAGGAGTAATAAATAATTTTGTATAAATATAGCTTTTGTTTTACTCAACCAATGGTGTGGCAAATTATGTGAGTAGAGCATCGGGCCCACAGTGATAAATTGGGCCAATGAAAAAATTGAAAAGGGCAAGAGGCGGGGGGGCGGGATTCGAACTCCACTCCCGCTCGCCGGTAAACCCTTCCTGATTCCGAATTCGATTCCATGGTATGTCGGCCTCCGGCGATAATCTCGACCTCAATCTCAGCCTCAATCTACCTCTATCTAGATTGCAGCTGGAGAACCATTCCCTCTCCCCGGCGCCGCACCCTCGGATTCCTTCTCTCCCGCCACCCGCCTTCGCCGCCGCCGACTCCAGTAATGATAAGTTTCTAGCTCACTCGATGATCGCGCAACGATCGCCCTTCCCTCTTCCACCGTCGCACTTGCTGCCTCGGAACAATGCGGTGCGTTTGATTTGCCTCTTTTTTTTTCGTCTGTGTATGATTGTTATAATTAGTGTTGAGCTCTAACTTCATTTGAATTTTTGGTATTTATAGGATTAGGATCGATGCTCCTGAAAAGTTACACTAGGCGTTACTTTTTTAATGGCAATAGAATAGTGTTTCATATATTGTAGGATCTGGATTCTGATTTTTATTTTTTGCTCCATCACTTTTACTTATTGTTCTCTCTTCCTTTCTCTATGATTATTTAGTCTTCACACTGCTCAGTGATATCCTAGAACTATAAGCATCTATTGTCATGTGTTTGAGATTGAAAGTAGGTGTAATCAACTAACCACAATCTCATCTTGTGGAAAAGAACCATTCCAACAACTGTTTAACAAGCTACGAGCATTCAAATGTTCTCCAATGCGTATGAATTGAGCATTTCTGAAGTAGATTAGTTCACGGAGTATTTGTTTATCCATCTCTGACACATTTTTAAGTTCATTGAATTTGATCCATCCACAAACATTAGTCTTGAAGGGGATACGTTGCCACTAATTTACCGTTTCTGCTGGCGTTAATAGAGTTGGCATGTGGCACAATGTCCTCTGTTTTTTTGATGTGACAAAGTTGGGGATGTTTTGATTCCAAATCCTTCCTTTTGGTGCATAAATGGAAGTTTATGAAATGAAGTATTTTCATAGGTTGTTCTGCTGGACTCAAATATGGTAGTAAGTAGTAACGAGTGAGGTGAGAAAGGTTCTAGATTTGTATGGCAATGCTGACCTTTCAGTACCTTTACTCCCATGTCCATTAATTATTGGTTAAGTTGTTTGACATGGTGAGGCAGATCACTCCTTTTGAGATGTCTTTACAGCATGGATGTTATTTAATTTGATACTTGTCGTGGTAGTCAAATTGGGCCGTTTCTGATGCAATTAAAGCATACTGCATAAATTCTATGGAAGGAATATAATATTGAGTATCATCCATATCAGTGTTGCAAGGAGCATGGGGCGCTCCAGGGTGATTACATAAAATCCGGGGCATGGGACCCACCAACTGGGGCACATTAATGCTTCATGTTTTTGAATTTGAGTGTATGTAGAGTTTTATAAATTAGTAGAGCTAGATTCCCCGTGGTTTGAATTGTATTCTTTATTTTCTTCCCTTTTTATGTGTATTTTGGAGTACTGGTCCTAAGCTTATTGCTAATTGCTATAGGAGAAGTATGAATCTAGTAATGACCTGAGTTGTGATGTGCCTCTCTCAGATTTGAAAATCATAGAAATGGAAATTTAACTGTAAATCTAGTATTTCACAGTCTCATGTATCCTCAGCTCTCAAGGAGAACAAGCATGGCTAAGGATCATAATTTTGATGATTCACCTTTTAGAATTATTACTACCTACAGTACAATGACAAGCTTAACTTTGCACTCCCATGTTTTGTTTCCCAAACTGCTAGAATATTTGTATTTAAATTTGGATTACTGATATAAGTATTCTCAACATGAGTGATGTATTTCCTGAAACAACCGAATAGATAAGGTTAGCATAAAATTTTTTAAAAGGCTACTATAAAATGGTATATACAAGTCTCTACAATTTTCACAGCTTTAGTGTATCATTGTTCACCAGTCTAACTGGTATTTTATTTTTCTTACACAAGTTTTGAGCCTTAATTGCCTGAGTATGTCTCTTCAGAAGCTCTCTAATTTTAATGTGATGTCTTTTAACTATTTTTGAAACAGCTGAATGAACTTGCAAATGTTGGCTGTAAGTCTGGTGGTAATGCAAGTATCCTGATTCCTAAACAGGAGGAAGAAGCGAGCAAATTTGTGCTAGGGCCTTCATCTTACATGGGTGCTAAACGTCTCAGTAAAGCTAAATCTTCAAAACATGCAAAATCTGTTGTTAAAGATGCAAACCTAGGTAAATTAAGCTTATATTATCTAGAATTGTGTAAATTGATCATGATTATAGCAATTTATTTTCTCACTGGTATCCTTTTCCTTGCAGAGGCTATTGTGAACTTTGGTTTAAGCGGTTGCCGGTATGACAGTTCTTTAGGTGAGGCTTCTTAAAATATACTATTATTTTAATGACTTTTTTGCAATCATGTTTCTTCAAATAGTAGAAGTTAAAGGATGGTATTCCAAATGCCAAATTTTGCAGGTTTATTGACAAAGAAATTTATCAAGCTTATTCAAGAGGCTAAGGATGGCACTCTTGATCTTAACAGAACAGCTGATGTTTTACAGGTAATAGCTATTTGTTAGACAGATGCTCATAAGTTATATAGAAGATGCAGGAAATAACTGGAACAGAACAGAAAATAGAGAAGAATAGAGAACAAATGACTAGATATAAGATATGAATAGAAAATACAAAAGAAAAGATAATCCTCAAAAGATGCCCTACGGTACTACCGTCCTGAACTGAAGACACTTTGCTCTTCTATTTAGGAGCTATTTACGAGACTCTTTACTTTGAATAAAACTCATAACTAAATAAAGAATCCTAAACCAACTTTAACTCTAAGAGATAACAGCTATATCTAAACAATTACTAATGCTAGACTCCCTGCTCAAACAAATAACTGATAAAGAATAATAAACCACTGAAGAGAATGTAGTGAATGCAGTGGATGCCCTCCATTAGTATGTTTCAAGTGACACCTTTTTAGTTCTTGTGCCAAATATTGCTGTTAATTGGTTTTGACAACATGCAGGTCCAGAAGAGGAGAATTTATGATATTACAAATGTTCTTGAAGGGATCGGTTTGATAGAGAAAACCACCAAGAATCACATTCGTTGGAAGTATGTTATGATCACCTTCCTTTACTTGTACATGTCTAATGCTTTTTCATGTGAACTATGTGTGGCTTCTTTGTGACAGAGGAGTTGAGATGCTTGGACCTAAGGAGCAAGATGACAAAGTTTCTCACTTGAAGGTGCACCTATAGCACTTCTATGTAATGGTCAATTTTAATCAATATCTGAAGTGCCCAGCATTAGTCAGGCCACTTACCAATATATAACATGTTGGACAATAGTTGGTCCAATTAAAAAGTACTAGTACTTATTTAATGGTAAATGTAGATATGAAGTAAATTGTTATGTAGAAGTTTCTTTGTTTAAAATCTTATGATGTTTATAAATTTTCAAGTGTCAGTGACAGAATTATTTTTCATGACAGGCTGAAGTTGAACTTCTACGTGCAGAAGATTGTAGACTTGATGACTGCATAAGGTAAGGGTAATTGAAAGAAAAAATCTCTTGTAATCTTAAAGCTTAAAGGTGCTTGTCTAATGCCTTAATTTTACACAGGCAGAAACTAGACGACATTAGGGGACTTGATCAAAAGTATGCAGATGTTTCCCCTCTTGATTTTTTTATGTAAACTAGTAGTGAAATTTGGTATTATAGTTTTTGGTATTTCTGCAGGAATCTTTTTCTGACAGAGGAAGATATCACGAGTCTTCCAAATTTTAGGGTTTGAACTCTCATGACCTCCTGAATTGTTTCATTTCCTTACTCCAATATTCCACTGACTGCATTTTATTTTTGTGCGACCGCTACAGAATCAAACTGTTATTGCCATTCAAGCTCCTCGCGCAAGCTTTCTGGAAGTGCCAGATCCTGATGAGGTGGGTAACTGGATTATTCTGGTTCATACTATTCTTACAATTTTTTGTTGGTTTCTTATTGGTACCATTCATCTCAGGATATTGGTTTCTCTCAGAAACAACATAAACTTATTGTGAGAAGCACGACTGGACCTATTGATGTTTATCTCCTGAGGT
Source organism: Salvia splendens (assembly GCF_004379255.2). NCBI lineage: Eukaryota > Viridiplantae > Streptophyta > Magnoliopsida > Lamiales > Lamiaceae > Salvia > Salvia splendens. The sequence goes on along the minus strand of NC_056051.1, from coordinate 1,570,775 downwards.
ACTTGTATCAAGAGCTTGAGAAGTTGATGCATCAACTAAAATTGCCTTTGATATTGATCTTTGTACACCTGTGAAGGATGCATATCAAAGTTATTACAAAGTTGTTATAATACCCTCACACTGCAATTTATGCAGACCTCTAATATCAAATTCGTAAAATTTCTGCAGCAAAAAGGAACAGAAAAGTAGAGATGCCTCAGTCAAGCGTGCCAAGTTGTTGGATTCGATGGCCAGGACTAGTAGCAGTAGGGTTGATGAAGCCGATCTGTCTTCAAGTCCTGATACTTCAACGACCTCCAAGGCATCCGGGTTCCAGAAAATAGTCCCGTTTGATGTTGGTGTAAGACCATGTTTATAGCTTCAGCTAGTAATTGCTTAAAGGGGTTCATTATCTTTTTTAACTGTGCACGGCTGCATGCAGAGTGATGATGACTACTGGTTGAGATCGGATCGTAACGTGAGCTTATCAGATCTATGGAGCTCGGAAGAGTTGTAGCACTTCAACAGGATGTGCAGACCAACATACAGAGGGAAAATGAAGGATGTACATAAGTTAGAACTACAGTTTTATTTCTATACCTACAATTATATTGAGTGATCAATCTGGAAAATGAGATTCTCCAGTATCTCGCAGATTGGAGCCTATCATAATAAAAGCCCTTTTTGCACTTTTGGAATTTCAAATGTAAATCTTTAGCATTCAATGCCTAAATAGTGTTTACAACGTGGGGTAATCCAATTATTTGTTCCTTTTAATATTTTTACATGGGGATTATGATCATCTTATGCATTTTCCTTTCATTTTGGTCATTTGCAGCAGTACTGATGTGAGAATGTCTTCTTCAATTTCAGTATTGATATTTGTTTGATGTTTACTTTATAATTAGAACTTTTTTTTTTTGCTTATGCTAATGTAATTTCTAAGCAATATAACATGAAGAAATGGACATGCATATGTCGAGTCGAACACTGGCTGTATTTTTTATTGAGCTCAGGTCATTTAGAGCATTCACAATAGACGTCTTAGCCACTGCCTAGAGGGACGACGGTGGCTAGGGCACTATTGCGGGAGCCGAGCCGACCCGAGAGCTAGGACATGGCCGAGGAGTGCTCGGCGGGTGGGACGGTGCCTATTGTGCACTGAGCCGAGCTGATTTTTCTTTTAATTTTTTTTATTCAATATATACAACTCGTTGTATTTCATTTTTTTAATATTTGAAAAATAAAAAATTAAATGAAGATTAAAGGTCCATTTTGGTCCTTAACATATTGTGATTTTTTTTTTATTTTGGTCCAAAACATTATCTTTTGAATTATTCGGTCCCTCACAAATAAAAACGAGTCACATTTGGTCCATTTTGGACGGTTCCATCAAAAATTTGACGGTCAATGAATTTTAAACCTATTTTGACTGGATTAAGTTAATAAATATATTTTATTATGCATGTTTTGACTGGATTAATTAAAATGAATTAATTTACCAAAAATTTAAATATATTATTTACCAAAAAATTCTCATTCACATCACTGCTCTCTCCCTCAAATTGAAAATAGGGTATTCCAAAAATTGATTCTCCCTTAAGTCAGCACGCAAGTTTGGGGATCCCCCATTGCTAAGAACGAACCTTTAATCGAAGTTTGGGGGTTGTCGAACCAAGATGCGAGCTGGCTGTTCGAATAGCAGCGGCTATGGCGAGAGAACCAGCGAGGAGTTAGGGACTGACGGTAGGCAGCACCCCACGGCTGAAGCACGAAGGACACGACGACGTTGGCTGAACTGCCACAGTCGAGCTTCATCTCCGATTCGCGATGAAGAATGAGACCAACACTGCCTGCCACCGCTCACCGAAGACGGGGGTGGTTTCGACTAGGCTGTCCGAGAGGCGCTGCGGTGAGGTTGAGAGAGAGAGGGATAGAGTGAGGGCAACTGGGAAAAGAGGAGGGAGGCGCCTCACCGCCACACACCGGCGATGGACCAGACGAGAAGAGGGGCGAAGTAGCAGCTGTGGTGAAACAGAGAGAGTTTTGGCTCACACGCCGGCCACGGTTAGTGCCCCGTTGGAGTCGGTATGAGGGCAGCGAACGATTGTCGGCAAAATTGACAGAAATGGGTAGAGGAGGAGCGCTGACTTGAGGGAGAAGGGATGCTTCATTAATTTCAGTTTGAGAGGAAGAAAAACAACGAGAATAATATTTTTTGTTGAATAATAGTATATTTTATTTTCTGGTAAATTAAATAAATTAATTATAACTTGTTAATTCAGTCAAAATAGGTTTAAAATTCGTTGACCGTCAAATTTTTGACAGAACCGTCCAAAATGGACCAAATGTGACCCGTTTTTATTTGTGAGAGACCGAATAATTCAAAAGATAATGTTTTGGACAAAAATAAAAAAATCGCAATATGTTAAGGACCAAAATGGGCCTTTAGTCTAAAATGAATTGAAATTGGAGAACTTTTGAGAAGGTTGTTGGGAGGGTTGTCGGATGGCTAGGGCATTGGTTGGGCCATGAGAAAGGCGTAATGATGTGGCAGGAGGAATTTTAAGCCGAGCTGTAGGAAGGCGTTTCTATCGTGAATGCTCTTATGAATGGGTTATTCTTCATGAACGTTGACCACTGGTTTTGCCTGTATTTTAAAATTTACCTATAAATATAATTTGTACTCAATCTCCTTGATCAATTAATAGTTCAAGTCAAAAAAAGTTTGGTACTTAAGTAGACATTTTCAAGTGTGATTAGAATTTAGAGGCCAATTTTCTAGAAAAATAGACTGTTATTACACTTATAATCTCTTCATCTCATCAACCTAATCTCTTCATCCACGACGCAGTCTCTCCATAGCAGGCAAAGGGCGGGTTCATACCATAACCGTCTCGCCACCAGTAAGCCTCGGGGGCTACTGATAGACCTTCGATGATCTATCGCCGGAAATCAAACAGCACACGAAAGATAGAAGATGAACGGAAACGATAAAAACCCTAGTTGAGGTGCTAGGGGGCGATTTCCACCAGAATCGAGAAATAATGGTGAATCAAATAAAATAAAAAAAGATATATATTGGAGATGATCTTTGATGAGATTTGTTAAATCGAGGACTCTATCAATGATCCACCATTATTTTGAAATGTTTCTCTGAATTTCCCTTTGCTTTGTTGTTGTTTTGGGTTCGAAAAATTCATCAACCCAAATGCTTGGTCCAGAAGATGATTTGAAGACCTTCCATTTCGTCATGCACTTGAAGAGAACATGTGAGATCATGTAGAGTGTATATATGTTGATAAATCCTTAGACTCTTTGATAGCGGCAACAATGTAATCATATTTTGGTGGAAGACTTGGAATGACTTTTTGAACCATTTTCTTTTCTCAATTACTTCTCCAAGACTCCTAATTTGATTCACGATCTCGGCAACTCGGGTAAGATAGATTTGCATGGTTTCATCATCTTTTTTTAATACATTATCAAACTCTCTCCAAAGAGATTATAGTTTAATAGAAGTTACCTCGTCATTGCCATGAAATCCTTTCTTCAGTCTATTCCAAGCTTCTTTGGCTCGTTTGACACCATGAATCCTTGTGGATTTGCTTAGCCCTTGTTCAATGAATCTCAAGGTGCTTGCGTCTCTCTTCACATTCTTCGTGAAGTCATTTCGACTCTTCTTCTAGGTACATGACTCTTCATCGAAGTACACGACTCTTCAAGAAGTTGCACGTCTCTTCATTGAGATTCATGACTGCAAATTACTTTTTCAACAAAGAAATGGTGCTTACCTGAACATGTCGCGACACCAGCACATCTCTGAGTCTACTGACAACAATCTGATGGCAATTTTTTTCTAATTATTTTCGTCCGATAATTTTTATTCTAATCCAATTAAAATATACCAACAATTGATAAAATAATGTGATTTGTGACTGTGGCGTGTCCACTATTAGGCTGAACAAGTTTCTGTGGCTGTGAAAGAGTCTTTGTGACTGTGCCTTGGCGGAATCGTGGCTGTGTCACTCTATTGTGGACACTCTTAGCCGCTGCAATGTGGAGGTAGCTGTGGGCTCATCTTCAGCACCTCTTCAGAACATTTCTTGACAAGGAAACGAGTACTCTTTCAACCAGGTATGGATCTTGTTGGTGAAGTTGTGTTGCGACCCATTTCTATGCAGCTTCGTAAACTTCTTTTTCACCAACCATGTTGATGGAGTTTTAAAGGGTTTTACCCATACCAATGTTTGGACCCACCAAATTAATTTACCTAAAAATGTTTTTTTATTTATAACATGTTTTTTGACGTATGCCCTACCTAGTATTTTTGCAAAGCACATGTACTCCCTCTGTCCCGGCTAAGATGACACATTTCTTAGTCAGCGCAGGATTTTAGGAGTTGTTGGTTAATATGTTTAATTGAAGAGAGAAAATGTAATTGTAAAAGAGAGTTGAATATTTAATTGGCGAGAGAAAAAATAGTTGAATGTATTAATTGGAGAGAGAAATTTTTTAAAAATAGAAATATGTCATCTTACTTGAGACAGATTAAAAAGGAAAGTGTGTTATCTTAAGTGGGACGGAGTCACGGAAGGAGTACTATTTTTAAAATAAATCAAATTGATGCCATAATAGTACTTAATTTCCTGCTGTATCGGAAAATCATGAAGCTGGCGGACTCGTTATTGCTCAATTATTCCAAACATTAATGTGTTAACTATTAATGTGTGTAATTATAACTATTTTTTTTAAAGGAAGTTTAAAATAACCATTAATTATCTCGAAAAATTACAGCTAAATTTATTAATCTTGTATTTTTTTAATTTTTTTTATTGTGGTGTGGAGAGCCGCCATGCAATTGCAAGTTGCAATAAACTTTGCAAGTACACTAGCCAAAATGGACTTTATCGCAACTTGTTTATTGTTTTTTAGTTTATATACTTATTTCCGTTCCATTTAATTAGATTGCCACATTCTTTAGTAGCACAGAGTTTTATGTGGAATAGTTGTTTGTAATAAAGTAGACTGAAAAAAGTAATTGAATATTTAATGAGGAGAGATGATATAGAGAGATTTAATTTCAAATATAGAAAATGAACATCTTGAATGAGACAAACAAAAAAAGAAATGTCGACATCTTGAATGAGACAGAGGGAGTATAACATTTTCTCATTATATAGATTGTATTTTTGTTTATCTAGATGGATTTGGTTGTCCAAACTTGAATAACATGAGCATTCTTTTTTAGAATATAGATACCAATGGATTCTATATATCTTATACATACTTCCTTCGTATGCCATTATATTACATGTCCTATTTTTTTTGTTTCTCTGATAAATATCGCATTTCATTTTTACTATATATGACAAGTAGATCATAAATTCCACTTACTCACTCCTCTCACATTTTAATTATAAAACCAATATGTGAAAGTGGAAACCAAATCCCACTAATTTTTTCTTCCATTTGTTTTACAAAATTAAACAATTTCTTAAAACCCGAGCCAATAAAAAATGAGACATTTATTGGTGGACGTAGGAAATTAGGTAAAATCTTATTTTAGGTCTTTTTTTTAACTTTGTCTAGAATATTTGTACAATTGATACATGTGTTTGTGAATATGCATAATAGTATACATGGTAGGGTTCAAATAAAAACTTTTCTCCCCTATACTTTGTGTAAAATTTCCTTATAGTAGTACTCCATATTGGATCCGGCCTTGGCGATGCTTGAGAGTGTCAACTTTTCTTTAGTCAATCTTAACATATAGCAACAGAGAAAGGGATGGTCTTTGTTTAAACATTTGCTAGGGCTTTCTTGCTAAAGAGACAGTCTTAACATATAGCAACAGAGAAAGGGGATATTCTTTGTTTAAACATTTCCTAGGGCTTTCTTGCAAGAGAGAGAGAGAGTATGGTTGTACACAATCTATATAAATGTTTCATTTGTGTTTTTGTAATAGTATAACTAAGAACAAAATCAAGAAACTAGAGAAACAAAGGCCACTAAAGAATGGTGGGAGAAGCACTAGAAAAGAAACTCTATGATGCTGCATCTGTAGGGGATGTAGAAACATTTTCACAACTTCTCCAACAAAATCCCTATCTTGTTGAAACAGTTTCATTTCCATGTTCAAGAAATATTCTCCACATAGCAACAATGCATGGACAAACATCCATTGTAGAAGAAGTGCTTAAGCTTCATCCGAGGCTAGCGCGAATTTCAGACTCCCAAAAATCATCACCTCTCCACATTGCTGCAGAAGAAGGGCACGTCAAGATCGCCTCGAATTTGCTAAGAGTAGCCCGGAAAGCATGCTGGTGGCGCAACGACCAAGGCATGACCCGATTCATCTTGCAGCCATGAATGGGCATGTCGATATTCTAGAACATCTCCTTCATGAGAGTCCATTGCCTGCAATGGAGAGACTGGATCGCGGACAGACTGTGCTGCACTTGTGTGTGAAGCATGAACAACTTGGGGTTTTGAAGGTTTTGGTGGAGAAGTTGGGAGAGCTTGTGTGTGCAAAGGATGATGATGGGGAGACATTATTGCATTTGGCTGTTAGGTGCAATCACCTTGAGGTAATTATACTGCACCCACTCTCTTTCTTTCTTGTTGAATAAGAGTTAGTCTTGTTTTGCACAACAAATATTCTCTCAGTCCACTATTTAAATAACTATTTAGCAGTTTTGAATTGTCCACGATTTATAGAATAATTTACTTTATTCCACTTATGCGGACCCCACGTTCCACCAACTTTTTTCACTCACAATCTAATAGGAGTATAAAACTAATACTTTAAATGAGTCCCACATTCCACTCACTTTCTCCCTTTACTTTTCTTCACACAGTCAAATAATTTCTTAAAACCCGTGCCAATTAAAAGTTGAAATTATTCGGTTTCACACTATAAGATACTTGGTGCACAACAAAACCATAGGGATGCAAACAAGAAACTCGATGGGAAAAACCGCCCTCCAAATCTTGAACGAGAGTCCTGCAAGCAGCAACTACTCAAAGCGAGTCGTTGTTCGAAGAGTCCTCCCGAAGATGACCGACATCACGATGGTGGTGGTGGTCCTGATCGCCACCATGGCCTTCCAGGGCGGGCTAAGCCCCCGGGAGGCGTGTGGCAGGACAACACGCCATCCCACAAGGCAGGCGAGGTCGTGCTGGCAACCACCCATCCCGAAATATACAGGCACATGGCGCACGCCAACACCATAGCCTTCTCGGCTTCCATCATCACCATCTTCCTCGTCACCACATGGCTCCCAGCCACGCACTTCTTTTTTATGGCGTCGGCCATGTACGCGATGTGGGTGGCCCTCACGGCTATCACCATCAGCTTCGGAGTGGCAATGGCGGTGGTCACTCCTGGCAAGAGGGGATATCTCGTGGTCGTGGCGGTGGGACTGGTGGCGGCCAACGGGTTTGGACTACTGTCGTCTTATGTTGCTGAGAGGAAGTTGCATCTAAGTGGAGGAGGAAGAAGAAGCAGCCCCAAGATCTTGCTGCTGATAGTTTCATACTACGTGGTTTCTATTGGATCTTTCAGCAGTTGGAGACCCGAGGGTTTTTGAGAGCCGGTCGTTGATATTTCATATACAGGAGTGTCTTATAATGCTAACTTTTCTTTAATTGTAAATCTGATAACTCATCAACGCAGTATACTAAAAATGCCACGATCACATTAAAATGTCTTGACATTTTAAATATCAATGTCAACACAGTGCATTAAATATCAACTTATAAGTTTATGTTGACATTTCAATGTCATCGTGTTGACATTTTCAATACACTGCGTTGATGAGTTACAACTTAAGAAAGTTAGCAACGGATCAACATCTTTATTATGTATACTCTACTTTACTGTCTCTGTCCGCGATTTAAAATACAAGATCTACTCCTAGTATGAATGTGTGATCCATGATATTTAGGTTTTGTGAAATTTTCAGCATAATTTCCTTTACTAGAGGAGCTGGAGGAGGATCGGACGTCTCCCTTATACTTCGGATGATGCCGCACCCTCTGCCAAGTGTTGAGATGAGTGAATGTTTTGTAATGCACTAATTGGTAGGACAAATTGGCGGTCGTGATGATGTTGACCTCGCTGGTGCCGCTCCCAGCCAACCGTTGTTCCTCGAGGTAATACCCATGGAACTTTTGGAATTCTTCGTTGGCTCTTCTGACGACATTGCGCACTATACTCTCAGTGCGCTCCACCATTCCAGCCGGTCGGCCGGCATTGTACAGGCCACTGACGCGGAACCAAAACCTGTCCACGCGTTGGTTCGTGCCTACCTCCCATCTTCGGAGATTTTCACATAGGCATCGAATATCTTCTCCATCTCCTGCGGAGTGTACGGGGTGCAGACGTTGGGGTAACCGACACTGCCAAAGGTATGAACACAGACACCACGAGTGCCGCGACTGCTAGAATCGCCCTCCGGAATTTGGGACAACGGTGGCGTTGAGGCGCTCCCTCCTGAGTCGTGCTCGGGTGCCCACCCGTATTACCCTTCGGGGGCATCTTGCATGTCCATCGAGTAAGACCGGTAGCCACCCGAAATTTGCGAACCTTGGGTAAGAGGAAGGGGCGAAATATTCATATCCGGCGAAGGGAATGCCGATCCACCAAACAAGTCGTGGTTCCATCTGCGGCCTTAGCTCAAGTCGGAGTTAGCCTCAGCCATAGTCGGAGTTCGGAGGAGGTTTGCAGGGAGGGGTGATCGCTGTAGCAGAACATTTTGTATTGAAATGTTGGGTATTTATTGATGAAAATGTTTATTTTGTGGTAAAAATAATGAAAAATAAATTAAAAGTGGAGGAAAACGGATATGTTTTATTGGAAAGTGAGAAAATATTTTTTTTTATCTAAATCTAATTTTTTTAGATTTTTCGAATTAATTTTTTTTAAAGGTAAATAGCCAACGGCATTACCTTCGGTGAATCAGAAGAAGCCACGTGCCCTGCTCTTCGGCACGGTGGTGCTCGATGGTAAGAGCAAGTCCGTGCCGTCGGCAAGAGCACAGCGGCGAGCAAGGTACTTGCCGCGCCGACGGCACGGCGGCTGCTCGTTCCAACGAGCACCGCTGCGGATGCTCCAATGTGTCTCTCTCTAGTCAACGTCAACATATTAGGTAATCCATTTTTTTTATCACGCTTTCGACGTTGTGAGGAAATTAGCAATTTAGAATTTTCTTTGGAGTCAACCTTATAATAAGTCGCTCTCATTTAAACAACATGCAAATAAATATAGGGTTGTGTTAAAATAACAACACCTAAGTGACACTGTCACACCACGTATCTTGCAATATTATAAAAGCTACACTGGAATAGTATAAACGCTAGACAACAAATGAGAATAAATGAATATTATTTTAAAAGGTGTTGTCATTTTAACGCACCCCTAAGCCAACATTTGTGGATTACACGTGAAGAACAAGAACTCATAGATGAAATATCTAATTGTGTAATACTAATAAGAAGAAACATAGAAACAAAGAAAGACATTAATTATTAGTGGAAAAGATTGGTGAGTGAAGCAGTAGAAAATAAACTCTATGACGCTGCATCAAAAGGGGATGTCTCAACACTTGTACAACTAGCTAGTTGAAGAAGTGTTGAGGCTTAATCCGAGGCTAGCGCCGATTTCAGACACTCAAAATTCATCGCATCTTCACATTGCAGCTGGGGAAGGGCACATCGAGATCTGCCAAAAGTTGTTAACAATACCTGATAGGGACCTGGTCTTTTACTTTATTTCGGATGAGAGCTGATAATCTCTCCGTATAATTGAAGTCTTTTATTATTATTAAGCAGAATGAATAATTTAATTATTAAATGGGCGTGAAACGCTCCCTAGCACTTCAACTAGGGTTATTTTCTTTTCTCACTACAATTTCATGCCGCTTTCTCTCAAATAATTCCTTTGATAGGTAAAAGCCTATCAATCATTCCAAGGAAGAGGAGGAGATCAAGCAAAAAATTCTAGTAATGCAAATTTTGCAAAAAGACTATTCGTAAGTTCTTAACACAAATGAGTGTTGTTTCAAGTGTAAAAATTGCCATAATTCAAATCATTCGCAAAGGGATTGCTACTACAAATAAAAAGAAGGGGAGCAAAATAAAGCACATTAATTTGTCTAAAGATAGAAGGTGAACAACTCTTCTCTTGTACATGGACAACGACTACGGCAGTCACATGAGAGAAAATATGATCTTTGATTAAACAACATCATGGAGATGGGAAGGAAAATCATTCGAGCATCTATCTCAAGATTATTTTTATGAATCATCAAATGTAGACGATGAAGCAGATCGTGACGTTCCTCCACCTCAAAGTCCAAATCCCACAAAATCCTCCTACTCATGTTACAGATTCAAGTCCAGATTCTCCAATAAAAAAGACTTAAACAAGCTCCAAAAGCCTATAATAGTAGAATTGATGGATATTTTCTCAAAGATGGTTTTCATAGAAGTCCCAATGAGCGTTCTTTATATGTGAAGAAAAAGAATCATGATATGATGATTGTTTGCATCTATGTAGATGATCCTATCTATATGGATACTAACAAGATTTCAAGAAAAGAATGATGGAGGAATTCCAAATGACATATTTGGGAATCATAAAGTATTTTCTTGGGATCCAATTGAATGCAATTTAGAGGGAAAATACTCATATTACAAGAAAAGTAATGAACTCCACATTCTACTAATTAATTTCACTCATATTTTATTATAAATTTAATTAATTGGTGGCAATTAATGGAGGATGAAGAAATGAAGTATGCGATAAATAAGATATCCATATAGGTATGAATAGAACATGTTGAAGATTTAAAAATTTACAAAAACCAGGCATGATTGAGGTAAGATAAATAATCACAATAAAAATAACAAATTAAATTAAACTAAACATATCAAGTAGAATAACTACATTTTCATGATACATCAGTCCACTAGAAAATGAATTCTGGATTAATAGTTTTGAAGAGAAACATATCTTCAACGTTGTTGGAAAATCTGAACAAAATCCCACCAACCATTCTCCATACTTTCCATGGCAAAGATTGAAGTCAGCCCCACACAATCCACATTCCTCCACTGAAACACCCCAACAGATTCTCCTCTCCATCATTTCATTCAAGGATTTGCTGCAATTGATTAGGGAAAAGGGTAAAATGTTAGCTTCTCGCCTCAACTCTCCATTTCTCCATTGCCCCCTTAAGCTTTCCTCCCCATCCCCATTTCCGTCAAAATCCCTCAAAACGCAACGCTCTCCCTCTTCCTATCCATGCGTCAGAGCAGTTGATCTTGATCAGAGCACAGTACATAATATCTATCCTGATTCCTATTCTTCCTCGCTCTCAATTTTTTCTCCAATTGCTAATGAATTTGTTTGTTTGCAGATAGTGGCGATTACAGTTGGAGTGGTCAGTGTTGCAGTCGGGATTGGGATTCCTGTTTTTTATGAGACCCAAATTGACAGTGCTGTAGGTTTTTTACTTCCCTTTTCTCATCATTTCCCCCTTTTTTTAGGTCTTTTAAAATGCTGGATTGTTTGGTGACTATTGAATGATGTATTGATAGAGTTTTGATATGGAGTCTTTACTGTTGTTTTTTTAAGGCCAAGAGAGAAAATACACAGGCATGTTTCCCCTGTGATGGCTCCGGTGCTCGTAAGTCGTTCTAATTGTTCCCTAATATGAGATTTCTAATTGATGTCCAACAAAAATAAAGGTTCCTTGTATATTTAGTTTGATGGTGGCTTACTGGCTTTAGAAAGTTAGAGAAGGTTGCATATTAGATGTTGCTATCCCATTACGAAGTTTTCCTAACTTTGCGCGCGCGCACACACACACACTTTTGCTATATGTATTAGGTTCGTGGAGGTATTGCTCCATTCTCCAATTACAAAGAGAATGCATGATATGTGCTTGTCAATTATGGTTCCTTTAAGGTTTAGTCATATGAATTCTGAAGGCCGTAGTTGGGAAAAAGAATTTCATCTACGAAGGGTACACAAAGAAAGAAAGCACTACTTGAACTAAAATTGATTATTCTTGGCTGTTCTTTTGTTCATTGTTACTTTCAAAAACATATAGGATTTGGAAAAATGTATCAAAATGTGTATGAGAAGGCTATCCTCCAACAATGCAGGTGTGTTTTACCTCTGATTTTCCTACCATATACTAATATTTACACATTGCCTAGCTATATGCCCAAAATAGGGCTCAGTAACAAGCCGCTTCTTCTAATTCACGCCCCATTTATTCTACCTCTAATAATCCAATTTGGGATCCCAGTGAAGTATCGTGTTTGATTAATTATGATGATCAACAGATAAGTAACACAATGCAGAGTGTGTCAGTTTCTGGAGTGTTATTCTGTTAGCCATACATGATGATCAATCGGTTCAATGGGTCCAGTTTTCAAATGTTAATCTGTTGATTTTCTTGTTCTCTTTTTTCCTAATGCACTATTGTGCGTATGTTCGTGTTATGCATTATGTATTGAATGATATGGACTAGTCTAGTACCGTTTTTTGTTGTGTATTGAATGATATGGACTAAGTAATAAAATGAAAGGATAAGTTGAAGTACATACAATTAACAAGATGAACAGGTATTACTCTCCTAAAATACTACTAAATATCTGTCTCTGTTGTATTAAATCTGCTGCATGCCTTCTGCTATATAAGTGACTTGTTTGTGTGTCCTTGCAATTCTTGCACGTACGTAGTAGCCCACATTTTAGTATACATGAACCGAGTGCTTTGCCTATATTTTTAATCAGCTATACTGTATTATTCAGATCACATCTAAATATCACAAATTTTCTGCAGAAAAATGTAGATTTTGCATGGGTACCGGCAGCGTGTCTGTTCAGCTTGGTGGCGATGAGAAAGAAATTTCTCGGTGCATCAACTGTGACGGGGCTGGCTCATTGACGTGCACCACATGCCAGGGCAGTGGAATTCAACCTCGTTACCTTGACCGTAGGTGAGTTGACTGATCATATATCGTTAATCTCCATCCGTAATGTATGTTAATTACAGCTATTATCGGTATATAGAAACGCACAGAAGAGTGAAAACTGTATGCCTTGTAATGGCCACCTAAGGATGACGAACACTTATAATTGTTTTTTTTTGTTTTGCCTCAATCAGAGAGTTTAAGGACGACGACTGAGTGCTGCAGAGAACATGGCTGCGTTCGGATGAATTCTCTAATGCCAAATTAACTGTGTTGAAGTTACATGGATGGGGCATTGACACATTTTTTGCGCAAATACATATATACTTTTTTGTGTATTTTCTTGATTTTGAAGTAAGTTCTTCTAATGTGTTATACTATATCAGTTGTTCGGCTTTTACATGGATTTGATGTATGTTAACTGAAAGCAGATGTAGAGAAAAATGTGTGGAAAGGAGAAATTATATCTTCAGTTTTTTATGATAGTAGAAGGAAATTGTGTTGCTCATGTAACTTGATAAGAGAGTATAAATATACTTCTTTGAATTGATAGAATCCAACTACTAAGATTCAAAACTCTACTGCATAGTCTTTCTTTGAAATGATTCAGTTCTTTAAGCTCTCTATCAACGTTAACATCCGAATTCAAAGTTAAAAGAGATGTTTAAATCTAGCACACATAACTCTGTAAATCGAGAAAGGAAATAAGAAGAATTTTGTTCGCTTGAAAACTCTTATTTGCCGGCCTCCATCACACTATGGCTTCGGCGTTCCTCTGTCACAGGTCGTGCACACGCACGGATGTGACACTAGTTTCATTTAAAAAAATGTGTACTAAAAAAGAAGTGCGTCGACAGCAGGGTTCGACAACCTGCGCGGGCAAAGCCCAACAAATTCCAAGTCTGTCTCCTTAACCACTCGGACATATCGACAATACTTTTAATTACTCCCTCCGTCCATGAAAAATAGGACACATTGTGAATGACACGGGTTTTAATGTAGAATTGACAAAGTAAGAGAGAAGAGAAAAAAATATGAGAGAAGTAGTGTTAGTGGAATGTGTGGTCTATATTATTAATAAGATAAAAGGGAAAAAGTATGAGAAAAGCAATGTTAGTGGAATGTGAGGTCCATATTATTAGTAAGGGAGAAGAGAAAAATAGTAAGAGAGAAATAGTGTTAGTGGAATGTGGGGTCCATATTATTAGTAAGAGAGAAGTTGTTGAAAACTTTCATTTTTTAAATGTGCTTTATTTTTCGTGGAAAACTAAAAATGACAAATGTGCTGTATTTTTTGTGGACGTAGGGAGTATTAAAAAGGAAATTGTTAATTAAACATAAATAAGGGTAAGCATGTGGTCCACTGCAGGTCCTAGTTAGGATGTAGATCTACAATTTTCCATATTGAGGTTTATACTTTATAATATGTATCATACGTATATAGATATATTTATTAGCTACAATGTATTGGCCTAGTTTTAGAAATACTAGTATTTAAAATTATTGAATATTTTGAGAAAATGACACATTATATGATTGTCATTATCTCTCATTCAAAAGAACTAAAAAAGAAAAGAAAAATTAAACAAGAATAGACCAATTCCAGTTAGAAATTCATAGAACTACCAACTAACTTAACTAACATCTACAGTCTTCAGCAGCATTTATCGGTCCTCTGTTTTCTCCTGCAGACTCTCATCACATTTAGATCTTGCCAACTCCATTACATTATCATTACTTTATCAAAAAATTCTCTAAATATATATCTATTCTCCCATCCAAAAATACCCAATTCCTTGCTCACTTCAAAACTGTGTCAATAAATCTGAGATCAATATTTCACATTTTGTTTGGTTGGTGTTTTCTTGTTTCATCTAATTTGAAGAAGTAGTCGCCCTTTAACAAGCTAGGGTAGATCATCATCATCATCATCATTGAATTTTATAGAAGAAAATTTATATTTAATCGTTTTCATCCGTTGACAATGATGGATCGGAAGAAGAAAAGGGGATCGTGTTGGGGTTGGTTCGTGTTGTTAGTAGTGTTAGGAGGCGCCGCATTCTCATGTTTTGTACTCTTGAGGAACTCTAAATCGGGCTCGGTTTTGGCTGCCACCTTCTCCGTCTCTAAGAAATATGCCAACGCTCTAGGCATCGCAATGCAGTTTTTCGACGTCCAAAAATGTACTTTCCCATCACTAATTACTCGTTTTTTACAATCCCAAAGTGTTGATTTCTTCAAAATACGGACTCTAGTGGCTTACACCGATTGCCCTAGGGCAATCGGTGTAGGCTTAAAGGCCATATGAGTCTTTTAGGATTAGTTTTTTTGTTTGGTTTGTAATATTAGTATGGAGTGGTGAATTGAAAAAAGAGTTAGTCATGACCAACGAACGACGTTTGAGAGCGAACTCAGAGTAGTGGCTTGGAAAAAGAAGCCAGTCATGATTAACAAGGATGTTGGCCTTTAAGAGATAGAGGACACTAGTATCTATGTCGGGTTGTTTAAGACAACTGATGTGATGTTTATAAACTAAACATAATAGACCAGTCTTTTGAGATGAGTTGTCATATTTTATTTTCAACACTAAATATATGTGATGTGATAGGTTGATGGTTGTTGTTGATATTTGATGGTAATATGGCAGCGGGAAAGTTGGAGGAGGATAACATAGCTTGGAGAGGGGATTCTGCTTTGAAAGATGGAAGTGAGGCAAAGCTTGATCTGTCCAAGGGGATGTACGACGCCGGCGATAATATGAAGTTTGGATTTCCGATGGCCTTTACCGCCTCCGTGCTCTCATGGGCCATCCTCGAATACGGGGACCAAATGATGCTCGTCGATCAGTTGGAGCCTGCTCAAACTTCCCTCAAATGGATCACCGATTTCCTGATCAACGCTCACCCGGTTGATAATGTTCTATACATTCAGGTTCATTTCATCATCACTCATACGATCATCATACACTCCCCTCTGTCCTCGAAAAATAGTCATATGTTTTCATCTTTGATAGTCCATCAAAATTATTTTTCTATCTATTTATAGTAAGTTTTTTCTTTTAATGAGGCGGGTCCTATTTTCCACTAATAACAAACCAACCTCTTTCTCTCTGTACCTTTCTTACTTTAGCAACTAAGACTTTTTTTTACGGACGGAGTAAAAACTATTGGCAGGTGGGCAATCCTAAGGTGGACCACGGTTGCTGGAACAAGCCGGAGGACATGATGGAGGCGAGGCCTCTGACGGTGGTGAACGTCACGTCTCCGGGGACGGAGGTTGCAGCCGAGGCAGCCGCGGCCCTGGCTTCGGCTTCACTTGTTTTTAAGAGCGTTAACACCACGTATTCAAGTTTGCTTCTGAAGCATGCTCGTCAGTTGTTCGTATTCGCTGACAAGTATAGGAAGTCTTATAGCATCAGCATTCCTCAAGTTGCAGAGTTTTATAACTCCACCGGCTATGGGGATGAGCTCTTGTGGGCCGCGGGCTGGCTCTACCACGCCACAGCCGAGCAACCTTATCTCGACTTTGTGACCGGGAAAAACGCCCATCAGTTTGCTGATTGGGGGAATCCGTCATGGTTTAGCTGGGACAACAAGCTCCCTGGAGCTCAGGTAGTTTCAGTTCTCTTTTTATACAAATGTGAAATATTTATTAATTTTTCTTTGTCAACATAAATACATACTACTATCTCTGTCCATAAAAAAATGTCTTCTTACTAGACGATAAATTTTTATTAGTACAAAATTAGTATAATAAGAGAGATATCGAATAAAAAATGATTTAGGTATTGTAAGTGATAAATGAGATTTACCCTTGAAAAAAAAATACCAAAAAACAGATAAAGACTAATTTGGTAGACGGTCCAAAATAGAAAACTATGACTATTTCCCATGAACGGTGATAGTATTGTTTACGTTGGACTATACATGTAATTAAGCATGTACTCGATTGCAGGTTCTAATGTCTCGAATTAGCTTCTTCGGAGGAAAGGACGCCTCCAACTCCGACATCCTCATGCAATATCGGGACACTGCAGAAGTTATAATGTGCGGCCTTCTACCGGAATCACCATCCGCCACCTCTAGTAGAACCGAGAGTAATCTTCTTGAGCCTTCGCGTTTACTATCTAAAATTTTGAATATCCTAAAATAAATTCTATAATCGAATATAGTAGAAAAATGTTATATTCCCCCTGTCCCAGAACCGTAGCATTATTTATTTCTGTCTTATAATTTAGTTTGATACTAATACTTTAAAAATTTTTATTAATTGGTGTTTTTTAATTTACATCGATATGAGATATTTGTTTATATACAGATGGTTTGATATGGGTAAGCGAATGGAACGCATTGCAGCATCCGGTTGCATCAGCGTTTCTAGCAGTCCTCTACGGCGACTATATGAATGCTGCGCAGGTGTCGTCTATATCGTGTGATGGGACGACGTTTACGCCTGCGGATCTTCGCGACTTCGCAGAGACACAGGTATGCATGTATATATATTTAAGTTGTATTTCAATATTAAGGTGCATTTTTGTTTTGATCATTTCCCTTCCGATGAGACCTAATTATTTTGTAAAATATGGTGTTAGGTCGATTACGTGCTTGGTAAAAACCCGATGGATATGAGCTACCTAGTGGGGTACGGTGGGAAGTTCCCGGAATACGTGCATCACAGAGGGGCCTCGATTCCGGGGGATGAGTTCCCCACCTGCAAGGAGGGTTTCAAGTGGCTGCACTCTCATAAGCCAAACCCTAATGTGGCGGTGGGAGCGCTCGTTGGCGGACCATTTCTCAACGATACGTACGTGGACGCGAGGAACAACTCGATGCAGGGCGAGCCAACCACCTACAACTCGGCTTTCATCGTTGCACTCCTCTCTTCGTTGCTCAGCACCTCATCTGATATTAAACCCTTTGCATGAGGGATGCAACAAAAAACAAAACCCTAGTTTTGTTTATGGCTTTGATGAGATGATAATTTGCCAAGACCAATTTGAATTTAATATACTAATGTTTGGCAGTGCTCGATCTGGTTTTGTTTTCTCTTGTGTCCATTTTGTACTTTATTAAAACTTTTCAAGTATTAGAAGATTAGTAAATGAGTTGAGACCTAAGGTGATAACAAAAAAAAAGGAGAAAGAACTATATATATACTGATATTATAGCAACTGTTTTACTAGGATGTCACATTTTTATTAAGAATTCAGTTGTTAGATAGGCTAAGGTGCATTATTATGTGTCAGCCACGACACAGACACGGTGCACGGGGCGTGGGACACGGTCTACGGGGCGTGGGACACGGTGCACGGGGTACGGTGGAGTCATTTTTCCATTTTAGTACATTCCATAGTAGTTGACTCATTTCCCTTTTTAGTAAAAGTCAACTCTTTTTTTTTCACTTACTTTACTCTCGGTTACTTTATTTTCTCTTTATCTTCTACCTTTTTTCATTTACTATTTTATTCTTTTCTTATTTAACTCACTTAACACAAATTTTCTCACTTAACACAAATTTTCTCAATCTTAGTACTGGGAAAGAAATATCTCCACGACTATGGAATAGAGGATGTACCAAACAAAGAATGGAAAGTAGGTAAGAATGTCATTCCATTCCCCTATTTCATTCCATCATACCAAGTATTTAAGTAGGTTTTCTACTAGTAACGTTAACCATGAATTCAACTTCATTAATTGGTCAGTCCAAAATACACTTTTTATTATTAAAAAAATTATTAATGACATTTTAAAACCCGATTCACTTATACATCCATTTGCTCAGCCCTAGAAATGCCTAAGGTTTACAGAACCGGCGATTAACCGCAAAACCGTGTTCGGGAAAAAACCTCCAGAGAACCGTGAAACCGAAACTGCAAAAAACCATCGAAAATCGGCGATTCGGAACCGAATCGAATTGCGAAAAACCGTCAGTTTGGAACTGAAACTGGAACCAGCGGTTTTCAAACTGGAACGGTAAAGGTGAAATACGCTCATGATTCAGTACCGGTTAGAGATTTTTCAGAACCTGAACAGACGGTTTCGAACTATAACCGTCGGTTCCGTAACCTTGGGCATGTGTTCTCAGCCCCACGTCACTTTTTACACGTCCATTACTTAAAAAAACAACACACACAACTCAGTATTGCTTCATACTATCTTCATTACACCATTCATTTATCATATTTTTTTGTTTTTATACTCCCTCTATCCCAAAAAAATAGATAACATTATAAATGACATATATTTTAATGTACGATCGTTAAAGTAAGAAAGAGATAGAAAAAAAAGTAAATAAGAGAGAGAATGTAATAAAATGAGTGTTACTAGTGGAATCCACGTTATAAATTATTTGTAAAATTATTACTCCCTCTCTTTCCCATTATAAATGAAATATTTATTAAAACGGAAACAACACTCTCTCTAGTTTTTCTTCTCTCTTACTTTACTCTTTCTTCATTAACTCACAAAAAAATACTCTCTATGTCTCATAATAGATGACACACTTGGGTAATGGCACTGAATTTTAGGAGATAATTTTTTTTGTGTTAGGTGGAAAGAGTAAATAGTACACATATTAATGTAAGAGCGAAGGAAATGTGACTTCTTTTGTAAAACAAACTTAAAAGGAAAGTGTGACATCTATCATGAGATAGAGGAAGTACTACATAAAATCTCGTACCGAAAACCAAATGTTCCATATTTAATAGGACGGAGGGAGTATTTGTTAAAAACTTTCTAGTCTAATTTTGAGGGACAACACAAAACTGTAGTAGAGGCGTTTCATTTTGAGCATTCATTTTGGAAAAACTATAATAAATAGTTAAAGTGGAGAGAAATTAAAGTAAAAAAGAGAATAATATAGTTAAGAGTCTTTTCAATATTATTCTTTCTCTTATTTTACATTTTCTCTATTTTAATTATTTATTATCATATTTCCAAAACAGGTGCTGAAAATGAAACACCTCTACCACAGAGGGACGGCGCGACTATTACAGTTAATGTTTTGATTTAGTTACAAAATATACTAAATACAATTTAACTGATTTATTGTCTGGTCAACATGACACAACGACAAAATTTGAATTCAATTCATTTCAGACAAAATTGCTAATCAAAAATTACTACTTATACGATGACAAACCAAACCAAATCAAACCAAACCAAACCAAACCAAGCCAAACCAAAGAGAGATCTCAAAACTGCAAAGGCTTATAAATCTTCGTATTATACAACAAAAAAGGAAAAACATTCAACAAAAATAAAAGAATATAGAAGGAATCGTTTACAACATACAAGCCATTCCTATATGAGCCACTCATCCTAAAAAAATATCGACCTTTTCCGCTACATTCAAAGTTCAAACTAATTGACGATAGAATACAAATATAGAATCATGACATTTCTATAGCTAACCCTCGTACACCAAGAACATGCTCCCACAAGCTAGGTTAGGGACATACTACCTCCGATAATTAGACTGAGGCGGCCTTCTTCCTCCTCCCCTATCCGAACTTGAGAACTGATTGCCAGTTTGACGAGGATTGTTGTATCCTCGGCCAGCATTCGGATTGATTGGGGGCACCCAATTACCAGCTCTATGGTTATTATAATTACTCCCATATGGTTGATCGGCTTCTAAATTACTGTATCCAGGTCGTGGATGGAAATAAGCATCAGGAACCTGAGCTCCATTCCCAGTAGGATGTGGGGCGTATCCATGTCCATTATGTTGAGGTGGGTAGTATCCATGTCTGTTGTATTCCCTAGCATATGGGAGAGGAGCTTCGTATACCTCATTCCCAGAATTTTGGAATCTGATATGTTGATTCTGGGGTTGTGAAACATAAGGTTGTCTGTAAGCCGTTGAGCTTGGTGGTCTATGGTGAGAATAGCCAGAACTTGCTAGCAACGCAGCATGTTCTCCACCTGGGTATGTATGATTCTGGTAATGCTGATATTGAGGTCTGTGTCCGACAGCATGAGGATATGGATGATGCATTTGACCAGCATGACCATTGTGCTCTTCACGATGCTGCAGACTGTTAAGAACAAGGCGATGTGCAGCCTCTCCAAGCTGTCGGCCAGATATGGCTCCATTTGGGTTTTGGTTGTGGTTGTGGTTGTGATTGTTGTTGTTGTTGTTGTACCTGCCAAGAGATTGTTCCATTAATACATCTTAGATAGACCCACCTAATTCAGACTAACACCAGATAAAATACAATACCTTCCATTGTCGAATGGTCTCCTTCCAGAATCTTCATGCCAAAGTACAGGTTCAGGTTTTAGATCACCAACTGTCACAATCTACATGATAAAAAGAAAAAAAGAATCAGGCAGCAACTCCCATGAAGAATACAGTGAAGAAAGCCAAAAAAACAGAGAAAGTATAAAATAAATCAGACTTTCTACTTTCTTTGCATTAAGTTTATTATCTAGTGCATCGTTCTAGCTTTAATGATAGAAATAACCAGTAACCCATGGGTATTTGGTTGATGGGTTTGGAGAATCAAAAATGGATGTTGATAATATGAAATGATTGCATGAATATGGATTTGAGAAATTAGGGAGTGAGCAAATATACATCAAGTTGGCACTCCCTTCTCCCGCTAAGTACATCTGTGATTCCCTTATATTACATTATTACGAAATCTATCATGCCAGTAGATGTAGGAGTTCAGGATATTTTGATACTAAAAATAGTATTCCCTTTGCCCCATTAAAAGTGGCATAATACCACTTTGGACTGTCTATATGCAGCCTGTCCCACAAAAGAAAACTTTTTACAAATAAAATCTGTTAAATTAAATGGACCCAACAAGAAGTATTGTGAGTTCACACAGACCATGACATCAAAATTTATAAGACAAGCAAACAACTAACAAAACCTAAACCTGTTTCACATAAAACATCAGGTAGGGGAAAGTTCACCTCAAGAAAAAATTGTAGAACAATATAGCTGCTAAGACCATAAAACAAAAGGTACCAAAACAGACTAGACAAACAAATTTTCTCAAAGTTTACCTTCTTTGGGAAAATAACACCTGGCAGTGGTTTGGCTATGTGTTTATGAACGTCTGGAAGCCTATATATAGAGCATCTGAATGCCAAAACATTGTATGGTCAGACAGTAATATAAGTGCAACTAACCAGCTGACATATTATTCCAAAAAATCCAAATTGCAATTTTATGAAGCTTACATGACTTGGTTGTTCATAATATCTTCCATCCCCAAAATAGGTGATCTGAAGACAGGAGGGCAAGGATCTCCAGCACAAAGAGAGATATAGCCATTCATTCCACCACTGTATACAGCCGTAAATAAAATCAAAAAGAGTCGTACAGGATTTTTACCATAACTTGAGTAAAAGAAATTAGTCAAATTCCAACATCAAGAGGCCAGCCCTATGATGCTGCAAGACAAGCATTTCCATAAGACAAAAGGAATAGACTTATTGATCCTACTAATAAATTAGAGCACAACTCAGGAGTAGGTTCAAATCACCAACACAACTCAGCTCGAGCAACAAGGGGCCATTTAAGTTGCTAATGGAGGAAATACATCTTAAAATGAAATGAAATGAAATAGGTAGCATCTATTAGAACAAATATCATTCTTTCTTTTCCAGGCAGTACTTTATTTCAGTAAGAACTTCTCCTAGGCAATGCATAGCAAGTTTTAGATCAGTCATAATAATACCAAAAGAATGTGTACATATTGATCAAATACAATTTAAGATTGTTATCCAGTAGATTTTCTGGCACATACTTATATATAAATAAAGCAGGATGATCACAACCATGTAGAAAATATATGTACAATCAACAAAGATGTCCTATGTTCATGCAATAATTAATTCTTTGAAGGTAAACCTTGCCCCTGGATCAAGCCGCTCCTTCACCGAAATTCTCTCTCTGTCAGTCATGTGCTTACAACGATCATCGAGAGAAAATATATATGGCGACAGTGTGTGAGATAATGACACAAAAAGCATATCAGACATTGTACTATTTCGTCGAGATTCTTCTTCCTGCATGTAGCCATTCAACTTAGTTGGAAGACCCACTCAAAAATATGACCACGCTATCAAGGAGAAGGGGCCAGAGACAGGACCAAAAGGAGACAAAGGGAGGCACTAGTATCCCCCTTCAAATTTTAAACATACCAAATGTAAGGTTTATTATTAGTAGTAGTGTTAGATATTTAATTCTATGCCAATTGTTACATTCAAATCGTCGTTATTTATTAGCAATGCTAGGCATTATTTTGCCTTTCATTCTTCACTCGAGCCTTGTCAAATTCATTCAAAATTTATTAAGATCCAGTTAACCCTTCACCTATTCATTTTTATTTTTAAAAAAGCCCATAATTTTCTGCCTATCGTCAAATCTTAGTCTTTTTTCATCATCAGTTCTTTCCTTGAGAGTTTTTTCTTGGAGTTTTTTCGATTCCCAATTTAGGTATTCAAACTAGTACCACAATGAATATATCAATATTTCAGATTATTCATTTATTTCTTAGTATTGTATTCATCACTTAGCACTAGATTTTTTGTTGGGTCAATTGTTAGCACAATTGCTAAGCTCAATCTACAAGTTAATCATGGACAAATTATCATTTTATGCCCTTGGATGAATATTTTGACTTCTTTAAGATAATTAGTATATTAACAATTTTACGATATGACTTTTATTTTTCGTACTTATGTACATTAACTTATTTCACACTAATAATCTAGTAAGTTGGACCTCCCTAAAGCAAATTCACGGTTACATCACTAGAACAAGCCATTACTGTACCGTCAGTGTGTGCTCAACTTTCGCCACCTCTGAAAGCAGACGGCTCTCATCAATGAAAGGCAACTTAGCAATACCCTAAGCCCAATAAAATAAGAGAATATGAGTGAAAATTCAAAGCCAGATATTTTAAATTAATGGTATTGTAAGATTCAGCTGCATGAGAACATACCTGCCAAGAGAACCGCTTACCATTCATGTCAACTTCAAAGTCTAAAAAGAAGACAAAAAACTGCTTCTCCAGGTTACAATAAAAACATAGTACTATGATTAGTCAAAAAAGTATAGAGACTTGTACCAGTAGGATAAAAGTCAAATATTGGTGAGTTTGGATCAGTCATTAATTTCCTGTAATGCTCGGGCAAAGCATGAGCACTGAAGATAAACTCAGTTAGAACACCAGAACAATTAGGTATGCAAAGCAATGAGAGAACATAAATCCAACCTTGCAGCAGGGAAGACCCCCAGCAATTGATTGAACGGCTTAAATGGGGTTCCCAACTCAAAGCTTATGTTCAACTGTCCAAGATCCTTAAGGTCCGAAGCAAATGGAGCATAATGGTAAGGAAAAAACCTGCAAAAACATATGCTTTCTATAAGACAAGTGTTCTACACAAGAAACGTGTTTTGAAATTCACAGTACACAAGTGAGGGGGATAAGTTCCATTTAAAATACAGCTTTCTAGTTCAAGGTACATGTTCGATCCTCAAATATCAGTAAAAGAATAACAGCAAACAATGTGTGTAGTAATAAAATTCCAAGTGTTTGTAGATAAGCAAGTAGAAGGAGTTGCATGGTCAGGAAGGTTGTAGCATCATATCTCCTATTTGATATCTGTATCAGAGAGCTTGAAAATTGAATTTTTATAGATCAAGAACCCAGCTTATAATTTCTTTAGAAGCTTGGCCAAACAGTAAATTAAGCAGTCAGTATTTGTTCAAGCATAAGGCGTTGCTATTTAATGATATTATGCTCAGTTAGGGAAGGCAAAACACAAGACACAACAACCAAGTGTCTGAAAAGAATTGAGCAAGAAAGTGAAGTTCACTTGTCATTAGTTTCTTTGAGATAAACATTAAAACAGAAGTAGAGGACAGAAACTTTCCATTGCCAGGAACAAACCCCTTCATAGTAGTAGTGCATAACCCAACAAAGACCTTCTACGTATTTGAGGACCTGTAAGAAATCAATAAGCTAGTGAACTCATTGCTCATCTATATAATTAAAAGGGATCGAAGCAAACACTGAATGGAAATCAGGGCATGTTTTAAGAAATCTCAAAACCTAATTACATTCTCATTTAGCAGTCAACGAAACCAGTTGAACAACTTACTACATCTCTTCGTACAGCATCAAGGTCTTCCGGTGATTTTGCAGAAAACTTTTCTTCATAGTACCTCTCTTTCCAACCGGGTTCCCCCAATCTGACCTGAAAAACCAAATTCACAAATTATTCGCCAGATCAACAAGGTTTTAAAATTCTCATCTTCAGAATAAAGTTTTGTTAGCAATAGGAACTAAGGCATACACTTTATGTTGGTTAAACTCTTAACAATTAGATAAAGAATATTACAGAATGTAGTATTTGCTTTCCAATATAATTCTTCAACTTTTAGTGATCAAAAGAATTAGTGGGGTAAGCAAAAACTAAGATGAGAACTTAGCTGGGGGGGACACAGAATGCTGCCCAACATTGGTTAGGAATTACTAGTCTCCTAATCAAAACAAAGTAATAGTGCGGGAAACAAAGCAAATAGATAGCCTAAACTAAGGAAATAACTCACTAAATTGGAGATGATATTATAAATGGTTAAATACACACATGGACTGAGATCGTAGAATTAAATAAAAACTGAAATGTTGTTAACTAAGAGCTTTATTCCACCTAAGCCTAACATATACTTTCATAGTTTGGTTGGGGGAGGGTATGTGTTGTGTGAACTTAATATGAAGTATGTACAAAGGAAAGAATTCAGCTAATGCTCACATTATCCTCCTCTGGGTTTTCCTGATTAAAAGCATCAGATTTCCCTCGAAGTGACTCCTTAAGCTTCAATTTCAGCTCTTCTTTGTTATCTTGAATCTGCACACAGAATAATCATAAGTTTGTCACTATGTCTAGAACTTAAATATTCTGTAAAGAAACAACAATAACATGATAAGATAAAGGACGATCCTACATATGAACATAAATGTTCTATAACATAAAACAATGATAACATGAAAACATAGAAGATAGTCCGACTGATAGAAACTGCCAAAAATCTCGAAAATGGAAATAAGAATGAGCTTTTACTCCTTTCAGAGGAATCATACTTCACTTTCTAGACCACTTTCAGCTTCAACAATAGCAGCCCCTATTGTGGCTCCAAGATCAACCCGTGCAACTTTTCTAGGCAAGCTTGAGGTAGCATGGCCAAGCTGATCACGTCTCGCGTTAGATGAAGAGCCCTTCTGCTGATAGGGTGAAGATGAAGGACCTGAAGCAAGACGAGAACCATGGAATCGAGTGACTGGAACTAAAGAATCTGGCTTGTTTGTTGGTTCGCAATCATCTCCTCGTTTAGCTTGAAACTTTTCGCGCTTGATTCTTTCAGCTTGTCTCTGCGTACATAAATTATACACACTCACATAAGCATGAATAGTGTAATGTTGACAGACTGGAGAATTACTTCCATCTGGGAGTGGTCCTTTAATAAATAGCAAGCTCATCAAGACAACCATGATTAAAGAAAATCTCAACAACTCCAGGGCCAAGCAAAACAACTAAGTATAGCCACAAGAATATAAAGGAAAAATCAGCAATGATTGTTATACTATTAGAGCATGCTCTAAAAAAATGAGCACAGTTGTAAGTAAAATATAGGGGTATAGGGGTAGAATAAACCTGGTGCAGCCGGGCCCGTTTCTGAAATATTTTATCTTCAAATGACCCCACGGCTTGAATAAAGTGCTCTACCCTACTAAGGTTTGGCTGGACAAAAACAAAAATGATAGCATATAAAAATCAAGTCTCAAAAGTATTTCTATGATGGGAGACATAAGAAAGAATCATAATTCCTAACACAAGGGTAATTGGTTTTGTGCCATCCAAACTTTGATTAACCAAACTATTTTTTTTTTCACATTTTCAATTTGGTGTTATCACCAGCAGAGTTGTTCTGGAATCCACTCAGATGGAATATTCCTGTACTGTTCTTCTTGAAGCGGCTACCAGACAACTATCAAACAAATAGCGTATATTGCAACCGACCATAAAAAGAACCATAGCTGGTAGAGTCTGAGGGTTCATAAAATGGCATTTTTCAAGTGATAAAACAATTTACCCATAATGAACATACCTTGCTTCCATCAGTCAAGTAACCACCCATAGCCCTCAACTCTTTTTTATAAACAGCCATGAGCAAGTTGATTGCACCCTGTGCATTGAAAAGATTAGAAGAATTAGCATTTAGCAGCACCATGAATATTGTGAGTTATTGTGGGAAAGTAGATAGGACTGAAGGAAATCAGTAAGGTAAAAGCAGTGTCCAGACCTACTGGAAATGGTTATAGCTGGTAAACTAGCATTATAAGTTGGTAAAACAGATGCAAAAAGAACACAGCTTACAATTAACAGTTGTTGCATGACCATTTTTATATTCTCCTTAAAAAAGTAATAGCCAGACCAAAATAAACAATTATTGAAATCAATGTCTTCAAGTTCGAGTTTCATAATGCGCACAGACCTAGTATCAAGAGCTTTAAGTTTCTTAGAAACTTAAGGAACTCTTCACCGATGTATTATCCATGCCAGAAAACCATCATACAACCTAGATATTATGAACTTTCAACACAGTCATCATATATGGACAGTGGTCTGAATATCTTTTATCTTAATAACAATCTATCAGGTTACATTCTACACTCCGTAGTTGTCAGTCTGTTGGTTTCAATTGTTCTCTTGGTTAAACCTTACAAAAACGTATGATACACATATTCATACAGGGATAAAGAAACTATAAGGCTCTTCAATTATTTATTCCCAGCATTACTTCAGCTATCTCAACATTGTGTTGTCAAATAAAATTGCATGCCACAGTAAGGAAGTCAAGGTTTACTAGGTTCACTACAGTTAAACCATATGAACAGGCCACAAAATACCCCTGTCATCACATTATTTTTTTCCAAAAAAAGGATTAAATAATCAACCAAAAGGACCACATTAGTTTGGACACAAAACAATCTACGAAACATACCTCACGAATCTCGAGCGTTGGCATATGAGGTAAAAAATCATTTCCAACAAAGAAGCACATGAAGATGAAATCGTCAATAATACATTCGAAATCAATCTCAAAAGGGAGATTAGGGAGCCTCATTTCAAATTCCAGGTATTCACGAAGAGTCCAAATGTTCAAGAACTGCATGAAAGGCGACATTAGCATTTGCATTCACACACCCAAGTATAATTACGATGCTCTATCATGTAATTTCCAACTTACTTGATAAGGCTTTTTAGGCACAATTTCTGCATCACCTTTCTCATCAAATTCTCCAGCCTTTCTCTTTGCCTTCCCTTCACAATTTGCAGCTAAATGACCCACTTGACCACAAAGAAAACATTTATCTTGTTGTCCTGGAGTGAACACAACCTTGCAATCACAATTGGAAAAAATAATAGTCATAAAGACGAAAGTTAAATGTTAGTGAGAGAGATTAACACCCAATTCTGTAGATATTTATAAACATATGACCCCATCAACTGTAGCATAAATTTTTTACTCAACTGTCACATCTTTCAAAATATATGAATTAATGGGCTTCAAAATCAAGTGATTAAAGTAAGTAAAGTTAGAGTGTCAAGCAACCAGTGGCATACCTCTCTAAGAATTGAAAAGTGAACTTCATGAGTGGCCAAAGCAAGCATGATCAGATCTGCATCCTACAATGCAGAAAGTGATGATAATCAATTATTGTGAAGTGCATAAGTCACAGAAAATTGCCTACATTTTAAACAGAAAGAAGCCATACCAATCCATACAGACAATGACGGGTATTTGGATCATAACCAGGAAGACTCCTTTGAAGGCGAATATAAGACATGATTTTGTGCTCCCCTTCACCAGGAACATTTGCATCTGAAAGGATAACCTTCATGGAGGCAGAGTAATTTGCATAAATCATTAAAGAAGTTCTACTAGTCTAGACATCTAGACATGCTATAAAAGCGAAAGCATAGCTGAATCCATGACAGCAATACCTTGACATTTTTCCATCCAGGATCATTGTTTAATCTTAGGTGAATGTAATATTGCAGAGCAACGGATAGAACAGCCATAAATGGTGTTCCAGGCGTAATAACATTGGAATCAAAAAGTTGGGATTCCTGTTTGGGAGGAAGCTTTCTCCCTTCTTTTTCAAACTCCAGACGTAACCTTTCCTCCTCAGCTGCCTAGAAATCATATGATGAGAAAAACATACTTCACACTATATATTTGTAATGAGACCATAACATGGGACACACCGAATCTGCTGCATCTTTCGCTGCTCTGAATCGCCGTGACCGCTGTTGATTCATCTTAGCCCTTGGTGCAACTCCATCTAACAATAAGTGCCAGTTTGAGTTAAATAAAAGTTGCCAATATCAGACTCGCAACTTATCCATTTCTGATCAAGAATTTTAACCTATTTACCCACCTATAGCCATGTAAAGCAGCTTCCGTGGCCGTACCATCACAAAAAGTCTATCTATATAGTCAAATATGCACTGAAACACCTCATCAAAGGTGGTCGGAGAAGGCTGCACGATACATAAAGTTTATCATCAGATTTTTCGTCACAAAGAAAGGAACACTGTTGCATAGGCTAAAGTAAATCAGAAATTAGTCCTTCAAAAGCAAAGCAAGTTCAGTGACTCCAAATCCTAAGGATAAATTTCAGGTCGTTGATACCTCCTTAGCCAAGAGAAATTTCAAGAGTAACAATTGAGGAATTTTATCAGTATATATGCAACAAAAAAATAGCAATCAATCATTTCCTAGGTAGAGTGACAAGTGACGACAACAAACGGCTGAATTTATTTAAATTCGGCTTGTTCAGCACAAGTGCCTGGAGCCGTAATAAGTTGAAACTACCAAATTATTCAAATTCGTATGCTTACTCGATCCTCCGGGTGAAAGCAGGGGTGAATAATTCCGTTCATATCGAGATACATATTATCGTATTCGATGTTGTTAGGGTTCGGCTTGCTCGTATCCACCGGAATTTTAACACCTTCTATTTCGACAGGCTCCTCCTCAATTACATCCACCACCACCATCGGATACTTCTCCGCCAGCCACCGATAGAACGCGGGAACTCCCATCGTCAATCAATCGAGTCAGGAAAAGAGATGGTTTTCAGAAGCCGTGCTAAGTCGGCAGCTGGCTGTTCGGCAGGGCTGCTGTGACGGATCTTCCGGCCGATAATCGGCGGCAACGGCCGGTCGGAGGCGTTGATTGATTGATGCGAGGAATTTTGGAGTGAGAGAGGAAGATTTGCAAATTACGGATTTAGGTTTGTCGGCGAAATGGAAGAGAGCGGGCGAGAGAGGTAGTTAATGGATCTGGCGGTGGTGGCGGCTGGCGGTCGAATTTGAGAATAAGAGAGCATGAAATGGGCTAAAACTTTGGGCCCGAATTTAGTTAATTTGGTGGGCTATAATTATCACAGTCGAGTAAGTCGAAGTTTAGCTTAATCCATTGGGTTCATTATTTGGATTCCATCTAAGAGTAAAAATCAATTTTGATCCTAAAGATATGATCAAAATATAAATTTGGTTCAAAATATTTAACTTTTAAAAAATAGGTTTATAACAAATGAAATTCTTATTGTATTGGTCCTTTTTTTTGACAGTTTCGTTAAAAAAACTAACATTCATGTCAATGTGCGTTTGGCGTTGACCGTTAGTTTTTTTACGGAAACGTAAAAAAATGACTATTTCAGTTACATTTTTCATTTGTTATGAACCTATTTTTTAAAAAGTGAATGTTTTGGACTAAATTTATATTTTAGTCATATGTTTATGAGCAAAATTGACCTTTACTCTTCAATTTAGTTATTGGTGATTTAATTAGTACAGCACCTCTCTATGTTCTAGTCGCATTTCATTTGGTTTGTCTCATTTTATTTAAGTGGTTTTTTATGAAAAAAATGACAAATTTTGCATTCCTTCCGTCCTATAATAATTGTCACTTTTTTTCATTTCAATTTATCTCACAATAATTGTCACACATCATTTTTATCATAAATGGTAAGTAGGTTTCACATTCCACTAACTAACTTCACTCACATTTTATTATAAAACATGTATATAAAAAAGTGGGTCTCACATCCTATTAACTTTTTCATTCAATTTTTCTTTACATTTCTTAAAACTCGTGCCCACAATAAGAGTGGCAATTATTATAGGACGGGTGGAGTATCTTATAGAGTACTTTATTATTACCCTTACACTCAATTATGTCTCATACAGTATTTTATGAATAGGAGTCCCGTTTTTTTCCATTTTAGTCCATCTGTAAATAGGAGTCCCGTCACATTATAACTATAAATGGTAATAGGGTCTCACATTCTACTCACATTTCATTTAAACTAATATGTACAAGTGAGACTCATATTCTACTAACTATTTCCACCTACTTTTCTAACATTTTTTAAAACTCGTGCCACCAAGAAATGGAACTCCTCATGACAGACGGATGAAGCAATATTTTATATTCTACACGCTCCTAATGACAGACGGATGAAGTAATATTTCAAATTTGGAATCGGATTTTTGCTCGATTCGATTCGACGCCGAAAATCCAAAATTTAATGAAAAATGAATCTAATCTGATTCGATTGTCTGATATCCAAAATTCGAACTATGAAATTTGATCTAATCCAAAAAAATTAAAATTACATTAATATAGAAATTTAAAATTCCAAAACCTGAAATTTGAAAATTGAAAATCCAATAAAAAAATTCTGAAAGTCTACCTTTCGAATTGGTCAACACAAATATTTCATATTTGTAAGATTTGTTATCATAATATATTTTTCTTATATAATATATATATAGGATTGTTAAAATGCATCCTAATTTGATATCAAAACTAGGACTAAATGTGAACTCTTTGATCAAACAATAGAGGGTATACTTCCTCTGTCTCACAAGAATATACACTATTTCCTTTTTAGTCCGTCCCACAGGAATATGCACTTTCTAATTTTGTAAAATATTTTCTCCCTAATAAGGTGAGACTCATTTTCCACTAACAATACTTTAATTACCTTTTCTCTCTACATCTCTCTTACTTTACCATCCTCAAAGTGCATATTCTTTGTGGACAAGAGAATAAGATTTTTGGTCATTTTAATATAATGTCAATTGGGTGTTAAGGCTTTAAAAGATCAAGATAATTGTAATATACATATAATTTGAAAATACACACATTTTATTAGCATTATATACATTGCAATTAAGGCAGTAGCCCAGGCAATATAGTGCAGTAAAAGAAAACTATTTGCAAATTCGTAAAACATATCCATAAAAAAATCCTTGTCGGACTAGTCCTTTTTTTACGGTTCCATAAAAAAACTAACAGTCATATCATTATGCAATTAGCGTTGACAATTACTCCCTCCGTCCCAGATTAAGAGTCACTTTTTTCCATAAAAGTCCGTCACAGTTTAAGAGTCACATTTAGAATTTTTCATATTTGGTCATACAATTTTACCCCATTCTTCATCAAAATTACATAACAATGCCATTATCTATATTAAAATAAACCAAAATATCTTTTAAATCCAAAAAGTCAAAAGGAACCCACATTCAACCAACTCACTTCATTTATTACACACTCTACCATCTCACTTCATTTATTACACACCCCATCATCTCACTTCATTTATTACACACTTCAACTCTTTCTTAAAGCCCTAGCCATAACAATAAGTGACTCCTAATCGGGGACGGAGGGAGTAGTTTTTTAACGGAACTATAAAAAAAGGAATACTTTAGCGATATTTTATTTTGTTATGGACCCGTTTTTGAACAAGTGAATATTTTAGACCAAATTCGTATTTTGCTTATATATTTAGAACCAAAATTGACTTTTACTCTTTAGGAAATTATTATTTGACTTTATATTGGAAATGAGTGAAAAATTAGTGGAAATGTGGATCTCATTTTTATATTACTCCCTTCATCCAAAAAAATAGGGGACTTTTGGTATGACGCGGGTTTTATGCAAAATTGGTAAATATGAGAGATGTAGAAAGAAAAAGTGATTGAAGTATT
Organism: Salvia splendens; assembly: GCF_004379255.2. Classification (NCBI taxonomy): domain Eukaryota; kingdom Viridiplantae; phylum Streptophyta; class Magnoliopsida; order Lamiales; family Lamiaceae; genus Salvia; species Salvia splendens. Next base: position 1,537,708 of record NC_056051.1, on the reverse strand, counting down.
GTTAATGGAGAATGAGGTTTACCTCATAATGAAGATGCCTATTTTTATGGGATGGCCCAAAATGGAAAAAGAAGATTATTTTATGGCACAGAGGGAGTATTAATTTTATACTCCACATGTTCCTTGTTAATTGAGTCAATTTTCTATTTTGGGAAGTTCCAATATAATTGAGTCATTTTTATATTTAGCAAAAATTAACTCCCCGTCTTAGTTTATTCTCTTTTCATCTCTCTTATTTTATTCACTACCCACTTAACACACTATTCTTAATCTCCGCGCCTAAAATAGATGTCTCTATTAACAAGGAACGAAGGAAGTAGTAGAATGTGGGTGTAATGGGATAGTGGAGTATGGAGCCCGCTTACTATAAATGGAATAAAACAAATGTGTAATTAATTAAGGACAAAATGGCAAAATGTGCCAAATTTTGGCAGACGAAGGGAGTACTAGTTATTATTGTATCTATTCTTCTAGATTATTTTTATTTTAGAGGAAAAAATATTTTGGTTTGCGAACTTTGCTAAGGTATCAATTTGGTCCGTAATATTTGAAAATATTTTTTCAGACCATTAACTTTAATGTAATATAGTTTGTGCTACTTTTTACTATTTCAAACTTTTTTTTGGACAAAAATAACCTCAAGCACATGAAAGGCATTTATTTTAGTTTATTTATTCTCCCTTCTTTACTAAAATATTTAATTTTATCCTTAATTTTTTTTGCCTCTTTTTAAAAAGAGATAAAAAAATGTGGGAAAGACAAAAGAAAAAGAGAAAGAAGAGAGTGGCAAAAAAAGTAAAAGAGATAAACTAAAACATTTTAATAAAGAAAAAAGAATAAATAGACTGAAATGCCCTTATGGGCTAGATGATACTTTCGTTCAAAAAATTTGAAATAGTGAAAAAGTAGCCCACACGACATTATGTCGAAAATAATGGACCTTAAATGATATTTTCAAATATTACAGACCAAAATTGATACCTTGGCAAAGTTCGCGGACTGAAAAAAATGTTCCTTCTTTATTTATATTTATTTTTATTAAATTAAATTACAGCATATTTTGTCAATTTAATATTCAAATGAAATTGCTTCTATACGAAAAACCGTTATCTTAAATTACATTTTCTTAAAAATATATTTGTATTTCAAATTAATATTAATAAGTATACTCTATTCGTTCTACCATAAGCAAGACATTTCATTTTTTCACTCATTTTAAAAATATGATACTAGTATAAAATAGTTAAAGTAAAGAGAATGTAAAGTAACCGAGTCTTCCCTACATTATTCTTTTTTTTATTTTACATTCTATCCACTTTAATCATTGTATATCATTTTTAAAAAAATGAATGCAAAAATGAAGGGCAGAAGGAGTACGTTTTTTTTTGCAGTGCACTGTGAATATAATTTTTGTATGCTGTTTTGCGGAATTTTGGGATATTGGTGATGTATAATTAATATTTTATACTATTTTTTTGCATTTTAAAATTGTGTTAACATAGTTTTTTGTATATTGTATTGCAAAAATTTTAAATTTGGTGTGCATTTTTTTTAGTACGAAAAATGATCGGGAAAATCATCTAAAACTAAAAGACCTTAATAATTTTATATTTTGAAATACATTATATCTTGTAACGCATGTGTGATATACTCCAGTAGTTAAATTAAAACAGAAAAACTTGATAACAAATGAAAAAGGTTACAAGATAATCGAAGCCCTACATTTAATGCAATAACATGGGAGTCATTAAAGTTTATGAGTATGAGTAATAGATTATATAAACACGTGATACACCATTATTCAATTGCAAATATATTTGATAAGTTTACATAGAATTCGTAGAAAATGCAACATATACAATACAATAACAATGCAATGTTCTGAAAAGAAAAGAATCTCAAACTCAATATTTAGTAAACATAAGTACATAACCCTAGTTAGGAATACGCAACTTCAAAGTTGGGACCTGACAAGCTCTGCAACTCTCGCAACACTGCTTCTTCGTTCTTAAAAAGTGGAAGCCAAACGCTAACATTAAAGGAAAGATCGTCCCCGTCTAAATCCATTTGTTCCTCTACAATCTCTTTCGCACACTTCACCACTGATTCGCGACAATCAACCATCTGTATGCTTTGGAGCGTGGGTATGCATCCAATTTCATGTGGAATATTCTCCAACCCTTCTAAATTGAAAAGATAAAGCTTCTCGAGATGTGGAAAGATGGAGTCTTCTTCTGTAGTCCAGTGTTTTAGGCTAGCGCACGAAAATAATCCCAAGTATTTAAGGCTAGGAAATTGACCTTCACATATTTCCCACTTTCCTGTTCCAAAACATCCAAGCCACAACTTGAACTTCTCAAGAAGGGGCAATGAACCGATCTTTTCCAACATCATTTCCCATTCAAACCCACCGTTTACCGAAAGAGTCAAGCTCTTAAGGTTTTGTGGAAACATGAGCTTATACAAGTCACTTCCTCTAAAATCTAACCAAAGTGAGATGTGGAGGTATTCTAAATTACTCAAACATTCAATATTGGCCAAACAATAATAATCATCATGCTCCATTCCCTTTCTCCCTGAATACATTATCTCCAACTTATTGATATTGGGAATTCTCTTAACCACCTCTTCGTCGCACTTGAAATTGAGTACTCCCGTAAGGACCATTAGATTCTCCATGACAACATCATCAGTTGAAGGATCTGGAAGAATTAATCTTCTCCCCTTCATAGCAATATGCCTGAGTTGAGGCATTTTCCAAATCTCTGTAGGCGCAGTAGACTCACTCTCGCAAGAAACAATCAAAGTCTGCAAATTCCAAAGGTGTCCGAACGAAGAAAAAATTGAGGACATCCTGGCAATCTCAACAGCAAGGTGCCGCAAGTTAACATACCCAGACACGCGAGAATTCACATAGCTTTCGTCGTTGTAATAACGAAATTTGTATGCATGTATTGTCCTCAACAATCTAAAGTTATGGCCCTTAGGAAGTTTCCCATGCTCGCGAATGATTGAGCGAGCATGCGACATAGATTGCAACTCGTAAAGCACTTTCACCTTTGAAGTCTTTCTGCGTATAACAACGCGACGTTGGCTATTTATGCCTCGAGGACTAGACTCTCCTATCACATGATAAAACCCTTCTTTCTTGCCCTGGTTCAGACATATATCTCTTAGCAAATCATGAACTTTGACTCGTTTTATGTTTCCAGTAGACCCCAACTCATCCACTAAAACAAGATTTCTATCCACTAAGTCTTTTAATAACACTTTCCCCATCATTTCCAAACTTTGGCCATCCACAGGTTTAAGAAATCCTTCACAAACCCATAGCTTAACGAGGGTTGAGACTCGAATTGCATCATCTTCTTCAAACACACCCATGTATAAGAAACAAGGCTTCAAGTAGACTGGTAAGTGATTATAGCTCATTTTCAACAATTTTAAGCAATGCTTATTATTGTCTAAATTTACTCTTGAAGTTAAGTTGTTCCTTATTGATTCCCAACTTTTTTGGGTGCTTTCAATATTTTTCAAAAGACCACCAACTACAACAATTGATAGAGGAAGTCCCCTACAATTGTATGCAATTTCTTTTCCAATTTTCTCCAATTCAAGAGGAAAAGGTTCCTCTCCAAACACAGTTTTAGAGAACAAGACCCAACTACTACTCTCATCAAGAAATTCCATTTGATGGCTGTACTGATTGTTTAACCGGGAACTCAGTTGTGAGATCCTAGTTGTCACCATTATTCGACTATGTTTCCCATTGTCAGGAAAGTAATGTTGAATACTTTCCCAAGACTCAATGTTCCACATATCGTCCATTACAATTAAAAACCTTTTACCCCACAAATATTTGCGGAGCTCTGACCCTAATTCTTCTTCACTCCTTTCACTAAGAGTTTCCTTGTCTTTCTTAGTGGCTTGAGAAACAAGCTCACATAGAATTTCTCTTGTGTTGTATTGTTCGGAAATAGTAGCCCAAGCACAAATATGAAAATGGTCCGTGATAGTTTTTTTTTGATATACAGTTTGAGCAAGAGCGGTCTTACCTATTCCGCCCATACCGGTGATGGGGATGACCTGGCGACCGGATTCGTTTGACATGAGCTTCTCCATGATCCCGTGCAAGACATCATCAGAGAACACCATCATGCCACTACTCTTCTTCCTACTGGAAGAAGAGACAAATCCAAGCGGTTGATCACGGACCACCACCACCACCTTCTCCGTCTTGGTCTCCATTGCCACTTCCTTGATCCGATTCATTTCCTCTATCACATTTTGTACCGCTCGATACAGCTTGACCGCTTCATCATCATCTTTTTTTGATGAGGCATTTCTCTGATCCTTGGGACCTCGAAAGAAGTTGAAGAAGCGCCTGAGTTTGGATCTACTGAGGTGAATCTTGTCAACAATATGAGATTCGATAACATCCTCAGTAGCATAAGCTGCGTCAGCAATCCGCATCTCCAATGGATCCGCTTCGTCGGTGTCAGAAACAGGGGACTTGTAATCTTTGAGAAATTCTTGCAGGAAGGTAACATTTTCAGTGAGAGATTGAATTTGGTGTTTGTGGAGAGAGATGGGTGGGGAATGATGGTGTTCTATTGCATCAATGATATTCATTAGAGAAACCAAAGCTGCATAGGCTGCCATATTACTAACACAATGTTGAAGAATACACTTATGAGTTATGATGGCTGAAATGATGAATGATAGTGTTGGTGATTCAGATTTATCATGTCCAAATTCAGGCAAATAGGGATAAAATATGATTTATGATCTTTCTGAGTAGATTCAAAAAGTGGATAGGTTTTGTACAAGCAAGTTGCCAAGATTGTATCCCAAGCAGGCTGGCATATTCCATTTATTATGAGCTGGTTTTTTGTAGTAGTGCAGATATATGAGTATTAGAAGTATGGGTATATTTTAAAGAATATTTCTATCGAAAAGGTTCAAATAAAAACTTTTTTTAAAACAAAATGTTAGAATTGATTGGATTGGATGTACAAAGTATTTGTATTTTTCCAGATTTAATGTATAAAAGATGCACATTGTAATAAAATTTATGTGTATCAATGTAGTGTATAAACTAATCCATCCGTCCCATTAAAAATGAAATGTTTTTATTTTTTGGACTGTCCCATAACAAATGAAACGTTTCCTAAAATGAAAATAATACTCTCTCTATATTTTCTTCTCTTACTTTATCCTCTTTTTAATTATATATAAAATAAATGTTTCCTATTTATTCGGACGAATGAGTAAAAGATAATCAGTCTAAGTATTAATTAATAAATAGGACATATTTATGTGACTAGCTGATGCTTAAAGCTGAAATGATGAGCTATTGCATGATGATGGCTGCTTATTTTTCATGTCCCAATTCATGTATCAATGACTCAAAAGTATAAAATATGATTAGTGATGATGATCAAGGTGGTTGGTATAAATATTTGGAAATTTCCGAGTGGATTCTAAACAATGGGTAGATTTTGTCTAACAAGTCGAAAAAGAGTTAAATATATTATTGAAGAAACCTTTGCATATTTTAACAATACTTTCTATGAGAGGTTGAAATAAAATAATTTCAAAAATGATATCGTGGAAATCAATTACTGTATCTATAAAAGAGGCAATGAACTAATAAAATAAAAATATATTTATATACCCATAGCCCCATACTATGTAGAACTAATGCAACTGAAAAATAAGTCACTTATAATTTATAATTACTCCCTCAGTTCTACTACAACAATTGATTGATTTTTCTTTTTTTTGTTATATTTTTACAAGTGATTAATTTTTATTTTCAACAAAATCAACATATTTACTTTCTCTTACTTTATTTTCTCATTTCTATTTATTCTTTTTACTACTTTATTATCCCTGCACTTAACTTAATAAATACTATTAATATTTTCTTAATTCTCAGGCTCAAAAGAAATCAATCATTTGTAGTGGGACAAAAGAAGTATATAATTTAATATTCCTTTTGTACCCAAACAATAGTTTTCTTTTTCTATTTTGATCTGTTTCACAAAATTAGTCAACTTCCATTTTTACAAATTTCATCTTTTAAGAGATGGACCTAATTTTTCACTAACAATACTCTAATAATTTTTATTTATATTTCTCGTACTTTGTCAATTTCATATAAAAATCCGTGTCGTCAAGTTCCTATTTCTCGGGGACGGAGGGAGTATAAATATAATTTCTCATTTCTGATTTTAAAAATGTTTTTATTTGGACCCATCTACCCAACAAGGCCTACCCATTTTCATAGTAATTGGTGTGATATTATAAATTTCTGAGTAGATTCAAAACAATGGGTATGAAGGTTTTGTACAAGCAAGGCACCAAGTTTGCATTCCAAGTTGGTAATTTATGACTTTTGATAAACATTGCAAGCTGGAAGATGTCAAATTAAATTCCATTTCTTTTTATTTGAATCTAACTACTATTTTGAAGTCCTTTCTTTAATGGTGCAAATATAATGTAGAAGAAATATGGGCTCAGTTGTATGAATACTTCAATGCTAGAAGTGGTCACATAAAAAAATTTAAAGTGAAAATATCAATAAAATATTTGCACTTATCTATATTGAATGTATGAAGTATGGACATTGTATAACGTTATTGTAGTGTATTAAAGTGTATCAATGTTATTTTTATGTGAATCGTTGGATAAGAATTTGATAGAATGTTTATTTAGCTTCTAATAACACACATGAGTTATGAGAGACTTGAAATGATGAATTATGGCAAAGGTGATTGGGGCTGATTTTTCCCAGTTCATGCATTGATCGAAGAATAAAATATGAATAACGATGATCAAGTTGGTTGATATGGATCTTGGAAATTTCCAATTTGATTCAAATCAGTGGGTGGATTTTAATTTATAAGTAACAAGTGGATACAATTTTGAATTTTTTTGAAACATTGCAAGTTGGCAAGTTGTGACATTCCATTTCTTTGTGTTTGAATCTGATTAATATTTTGAAGTTCTTCTTTTAATGGTCCAAATATATTGAAGAAGAAATCTAGGTGTATTTGCTATACTTATAAAGGATAAGCAAGAAATAAAATGATTTTAAAATTGTACATCGAAATTAAAGGGTTGACAAATAGGGGCGGTGCAATAGTTGTCGCTGATAATGGATGACAGACGAAGAACAAAAGTGAATCATCCCATTGTATTATACATATAAGATCTTACATCTATTGTCATTTTCGTATAGTCCTCATCGAAAATCTCATTTGGAATATATTGTACTAGAAATGACAATAAACTTTTGTCCTTAATTTTCATCCTATTACACTAAATGTCATTGCTGAAAACAATAAAATAATACACTCAAACAATTACCCCTGTACCGACCAGAAATGAGACTTCTAATAGGGATCGAGGGAGTAACTATATCAGAGCTAATAGGAGAATTCAGCCTAAAAGACTAGCTTGTTAGAAGAGAGAGACCATTTAGTCTATATACCTCACACCAGTTGTTCTCACAACCGATGTGAGAATTGAGTCAGTAAGAAGCTATAATCCTTATTCTTCATCAATCTTTTCAATAGTTGTTTTGTCCTTGATCGTTACAAAAGGAATTACAACGGAAAGGAGTGAAATTGGATGAATATAAAAGATACACTTTGTGGAGATCTCCATCTACAATCGCCTCATAACTCACAACATATTCAAATGAACGATCCATTGAAAAGTTAACTCCTAAATTCTTAGCCCATTAAACTTTGAGGCCCATGACCATTCTTAGCCCATTAAACTTTGAGGCCCATGACCATTTACTAGGTCCACTTACCTTAGCGCCAGCATGCAACACCTTTCTATCTCACACACACGTATAGAAGTGATATGTGGCACAACTCTCATAGGAACGTTTCTTGAACATTAGAATACTTTTTCATTATTTTTTAAATTTACAAATGTTTTCAAAACATAGAATCATGATAATGAGAAAGAGCTAAACATGAGAATTTATTTTAAAGACCAGTCTATAAAAAGATAAGCACTTCATTTAGTCTATGAAGTACACATTTGTTTTTGTTGTTTTATACAATCAATGTAGAATAATACTTCATTTGTTCCACTGAAGATGATCCACTTTTTTTAGTTTTATTTTAAAGACCAGTCTATAAAAAGATAAGCACTTCATTTAGTCTATGAACTACACATTTGTTTTTGTTGTTTTATACAATCGATGTAGAATAATACTTCATCTGTTCCACTGAAGATGATCCACTTTTTTTGGTTTATCTCAATCAAGATGACTCATTACTAAAGTGAAAACTTTTATCTCTACTTTATTCTATTTCTCTTAATTTACTCTCTTCATTTAACATACAAAATAAAGTTGCATCAAAATTCCATGCTGCCTAATGAAGGGGTCATCTTCCTTGGGACGGAGGGAGTACTCCTTAGAGGCTAATGACTTTGTTGGCAATGAGTGTGTTGATCACGATAGGCTCATTTCCTAGGAAACCATTATATGAGCCACAATTTCAAAATCGTTGAGTCAAATAAAACACTAATATTTGGATAGAATGTCTATTTAATCTATAAACCTCACATTTACCGTCTTACACAATCGATATAAAAATAATAATGAAGTCTACATAATATGTCAATGTATATATAAAATTGCATCTTTCATCATAGTAATACTTATGATGTACTATAGCAACAATACTTTCGATGATAAATTGATAATAGTAGATTATACAATCAAAACCAGCAATACATATTCAATTATCTTTAATAATATATGTACACATTTGTCATAGAATTAAATGTTGTTTGGCCCAGCTGGAAAATAGTTTGTCCAAACATATATATGGCCGGCTGCCGCTAACATCTTGACTTGCGTACACTTAACTAATTACACATCCACCATTTGCATTCACACTCATCTACATATCTTCAAATCTATCATAATCCTAATTAACATCTAATCTTTTCATTAAATACGAGATTTGATTAACAAATGATACTACATCACTGGTCAATTAGTCGTGATAACGCTATTAGGAATTCATGTCGACATCTAATGATACTACATCACTCGTTCGATATCAAATGATGCCACATCACTAGTCAATTAGACGTGATAATGCGTGTAGTAATCGTTACATGTGATGAGGTATCAATGGTTGAGGTACATCCGTAAGTCCTTTGTTTCTCCTCTTCCCACATCTTAGCTGTAAATGGGCCATCTCTCATCCTTCTCACATTATGTTTTTTCAATCTTCATGACAATCCTAATCAGTCTATGCTTCATATTTGAGTTCTCATTTGTTTATTTTCCTTAAGGAGGTTGAATATGGCTAGTTATGTTCAGGGGCGGATGCAGAAATAATCATTGATAGGGGCTGAGATTTTTAAATTTTATTTTAATATATATTTTTGAGTAATTTAGATACTTTACAGGGGCTTTTACACTATAACTTACACTAAACTTGACTAAATTCCAAAAAAATTTAATAGAAAAAAGTTTTAAAAAATATTTCATTGAGGGCTTAAGCCCCACCCCCTTACACTTTGGGTCCGCCCATGGTCATGTTTGAAGTCGGAGATGTCGAGGTAAGTTAGGTCTATCGATTTGGCGACCTAGTATTTTCAGGCGACCATGTTAAGTTCAATAATGTCGAATGGATTTTAAAGTTTATGTGCAAAACACAAGAATTTCTTCAAAATTCACTATCACCCATTTATAAAAATTAAGTTTGTCAATCTAAAGAAGGATTACCAACTTTTTTTTTATTGATAAATGAATCAAAATTTAATTGTTGCGTCATAGTGGACTCGAACACCAGACCTTTGGCCTCATACATAACTACTTTACCACTATGTCAAGACACGCACACAGAAGGATTGACAACTTGCGTACTACCCTATTCACCAAACCAAGAAAGCTTCGTTAACTTCTACAATTTTGGAGGTGGTTGAGTTTGGAAAAATTTCTTGGATTGAATAAGCAGGCATGGGGTTTGGCTGACATAACTCGTACATTTGATTGTTGTCTTTACAAGTGTAAAGGGAGGCAAAGGTAACATGGTCATCATGTTGACAAGCCAATTACATTATTTCTCATACAAAACATTAAAAAAAATAAAAAAATTCCTCCTTGTTTTCACATTTGATTTGGCGAATAATTCATGTCGGTTCATTTACAATATTTATCGCCAAATATCATGAAATAATTTGATGTCAATGTCATAATATGGCTCGTAAAATTGATGATTTTGATTGTTGAATTAATCTTTTCCGAAAGTATAGGGATCCATAAAGGACTAATAAATTGTACCACAAAATAGGACAAAAAGAATGATTATAGTATATAGTTTGGAGGTGAAGATCCAACCCTCAAATTTGGATGTGGGATTATATTAGATCATTACTAACGATTGGCATTCATTGAGGATTTAATGGTAGGGCCTTAGTATTATAGTATGTATTTTCTAAGTGTTTAAATGTCAAAACCAGCAACAAATTTCATTCACAGAACATGGGATGGTTCAAAACACACTTCTTTTCTTGGCCCCATTGTACTAGTTGATTTCTTAGTTCAAGACCATGGAAAATTCCATATCCTTAATTGATTATTCATTTTCTTTTTCACTATGAATTTAAAATATCAAACCATGCACAGTCATAAATAATCTCACAACAAGCCGTACACTCGTGCGAGTTCAAAGATCGATCAGTCCGATTAAGGCGAGCATGCTAGGAGGACTCTCGAAGCATACGTGGATGTGGCTTATTGATGCGACATGCATGCATGGGCGGACCTATGTGTATTGGGGGAGGGGCTTAAGCCCTCAATGAATATTTTTTTTAAAGTTTTTTCTACTAATTATTTTTAAAATTTCTTCAAATTTAGTGTAAATTATAGTGTAAAAGTCCCTACAAATTATCTAAATTACTAAAAAATATACGTACTTTAATACAACATTTAGAAATTTTAGCCCCTATCAATAAATATTTCTGCGTCCGTATGTTCGTTGATGTTAGATTTGATTATGTGCAATTGCTTGATGCTGATGTGAATTGCTTGTGGTGCTTTTATCACTACATATACATTAATATTATTCATTATGAATTTTTTTTATAGATGTGAATATAAATATTCTTGAGCTTTGTTGTGACTTTTTGAATGTCGTTATGAATATGTGTTGTTGGTTTTTGGTCATGTGCTATACATAAGGAAAAAGTTTTTGTTTGTTTTTAGGAATTAATGAAGAACTGATATATAATAATTACATAGACGATTGGTTAATAAAATAAATGTATAATGAAAGATGAAATGAATTTTAAATTAATGTGTTTAATAGTCTCTCCGTTGAGTCCTACACTCCTACTTGGTTTGGGCATGAGTTTTAAAAAATATAAAGAAAAGTGGATTTAATAAGTTAGTCAAATATGAGTTACATTTATATATATATATATATATATATATATATATATATATATATTAGTTTTATAATAAAATGCTAGTGGAATAAGTTGGTGGAATGCGAGACATACTTACCGTTTATGGTAAAAATAAATAGAAATCTTATTGTGAGATGAATAGAAATGGAAAAATAGAACCCTTATTAGAAGACGGATGGAGCATTTGTTAAAGAACTATTGCTAAAGTGTTGCGTGTGCTATAGATTAGCTGATAAAGGATTTATGTGGGTTCTTCATTCATTTTTTCATCAACGATGCATCCTTGTTGATGCAGTCTTTTGTCATATGTATATCTTTTGTTGTAATAGTTATTGTATGTTAAGTACCTATTATAAAAGTTGACTTCTGGTACGATGTAAATAATATTTATATATTTTATAAACGTTGATGGTTAGTGATAATAATCATACTCCATGTGATGCTTTCCAATCTTGGGTGGTTTCCAACATATAAATGAGAAGGTAAGCATTTGAAAAGTGAACCAATATATACCCATGGAAATTACAAAGATGAAAAATGATTTAATCACTCAATTGATATACCTCTCCTTATCTCATCACTCTCCCTTCCCTGTCGGTCTCAAATTGAATTGCTTCCAAATTAACTATGAATTTGAAAGAAAGTGTGTTATCGATTCTTAAGGAAAAGAATCACTTTTAATAATTTGCTTTATTTGTATGTGTACATAATAAACAGACCGAATTAAAAAAAATTTAAAACTAATCGAATTCAAGAAAATGCTCAGCCTTTGTTACCCAAAGGAATTAGGAATAGTCTAACCAAAAAAAAAAAGAAATAGTAAAAGTCAACTTGAAGATGATATTTTGGATGGGTGAATTTAAAAGTAGTGGCTAATTAAGTAGCAATTTCATGATAATAAAGATATTAAATAGCCACTAATGTAAAAACCATAATAAAGAGGTCTAACAATTTACCCATTAAGAATTGAATTTTATTATTTAAAGCAAAACCCAGAGCCAAACATGTTCTTAGCTGTGAATTCTTCTATTTATGAGGTAATTCAATATTGAACTCGCTAGTTAAGGAAAGATAATATCTCAGGGAAAAAATGGCTAATTTTCTTAGCTTTTTTAAATTTCTATGCCTATGTGTACCTTTACAAGATATAAATTGCTATTTTTGTTGAAAAGAAGAATAAAATAGGGGATTTCGATAAAAAAAAAATAGAGTCAAAGAAGATCAATTCGATACAATATAGACGATTTTTCAAGAATTTTAATTTAATCTTTTTTATATTTCGCATTCTCCTTTTTTTATCAATTTTAAAATATTAACTCATTCAAAAACGTAAAATAATTTTTGACGAAAATGTTTGAGATAAATTTTGCGAGATGAGATTGAAAATTAACTGCTTATCCAAGTATATGGAAACAATTTAAGAGAAATTATTATTAGACTACGACGCACACTTTTTTTTGTACATGGACAATTTTAGAGTAGTTTTAAATTTTTGGGTACACGTAACCATTACTCATTAACCATTTTTAGATAGGTCTTACACTCTTTTTATTAAATTTTTATTTATCACTTAGCATCACAATCGTATCACGTATTCATCTATTTCTTTCTATTATTTAGGTGTCTCATCTATTAAAGTATTTTATTTTTTTAATTTTAATTAAATTAAAATTAACCAAAATCCTAAACCATAATTTTTTTAAAAAAACTAAAAATACATAATTAAATATCCTAAAATTATACATCTCGCCTTAGTTCGCCTCCTAAATCGTTGTTTGAATCACGAGAGCACGGTTGCACTTTTCTGATGTCGGTGTACACTTCAAAAATCCACTATGTTTCATCAGAGTGTATTGTGCTCATATGTCGTGTGAGCATAATTCATCGGAAAGATGGATGTTCATTTTGACTTTTGCATGGAATGTCTCAGGGATGTATACCCTTCGGGCATCGTCGATCGAGTGGGGTTTAAACGGTTGAGCTGAACCTGGAGTGATAACTCCAAACAATATATTAATTACATCGAATGTGAGATTGATTAGATCCATAGCAGCCTTGATCAACGAACCAATTATGTCATTCATTTTGGTTGTCGTCGCCAGATATAACGGAAGTTTCTCTAATTAAAGAAAAAGGAAAATATTTAAAATATAACTAAATTTCGAGGAAGCTTCCTCTAGATGGAAGATATGATGCAACCAAGGTAAATGAAAAAAGATGAGGTAGAGAATAGTAGTAATAGTATTATTGAAGAGAGGGTTAAAATTAAACTCAACAAATGAGGGTCCCTATTGTCTTGGTTAAAGGCAACAAGAAGTAGTAAACCCAATGGCATCATGTTTATACACACAACCCAAAAACACTCATGGTCTCATCTTTTGCCCCCACATGCCCTTGTTTTTCCAATTTTATACTACCAAAAAACAAAATTAATAAATATATCAACCCATTTTAATTTTCAAAGCTAATTAATTAACTCCCAACTTTAAATATAAGTACTACTATATATAAATAACTCACACCCTCATTACTTTCTCACCACACCCTTCTTTTAAACTTCTCTCTCTCTCTTTAAATTGATCACTTTGTTACTTACAATGGCCATCAGAAAATCAAACAAACTCACACAAAAAGCCATGATCAAGCAAATCATGAAGCGGTGCTCGAGCATAGGGAAAAGGCACGGGTACGAAAACGACGAGGGGCTGCCTTTGGACGTGCCAAGGGGGCACTTCGTGGTGTACGTGGGCGTGAACAGGACCAGATACATCGTTCCTATCTCGATTCTCAACAGGCCGGAATTCGTGAGCCTGCTTCACCGAGCTGAGGAAGAGTTCGGATTCGATCACGACATGGGGCTCACAATTCCTTGTGATGAACAAGTATTCCAGTCATTCCTTAGATAGAAAAATAAATTTTGTGCTTCAATTTATTTATAGTACTACTAGACTAGAAAAATGGATTAGGAGATATAGGAATTTGGAAAATATTTGGTCAATTTTTGCTCTAGCAGTGGTTGTTTGGCTGTAATTAGTTTTGATTACAGGCTTGATTTGTACCATGTTGGAGTAATAGTAAAATAGATGAGTAACATTATTCCATTTCTTGATTTCTTTTACATTCAATTTTCTCTCTTTTACATGCAATTATTATTCTACATTTAATTGGAAGAGGATGAGTGATTAATAGATGACGAATGGAATAGATAAATAATTGGACCATTTGACACCTTTTAATTAGAGAGAAACAAGTCAGGAGAAAAAAGAAGCCAATGACAATATAAGTAAATATGAAATCTGATAGTGATAGATTGTGTTGTCTATTTTTTTGGCATATATTTCCCATGTGCTATGCCACTGCATCTGACGTCAAATTTATATCATGCTGAGTGATTTTCCAATTTTTCTAGGGTAAACATAATTTTAAAATATTATTTTTTTAATATCATGCGTCCATTTTGGAGCCTTAATTTTGACATAATTTTAAAAATTTAGAACTGAGAATTACAAATTGGCAAGGGCTGAGAAATGGATGCATGATATTTTCAATACAATGTCGATAATTTAAGATTTAAAAGTCACATTTAATTTACGCACAATATATCATCTTCGCATGGTTGATTTATGAAATCACGAATGGTCTAATCCTGCAATGTTTTTTGGTTCTTCGTGAAAATATTATAGTTTGTTTAAAAATTATAGGTAAAATGAGTTAGATAAAAATATTCTTGATCGCAAAATGCAACACGATTGCCCAAAGTGTAAATATTTGAATCACATAGTGCTGGCTCAGAAATTGATAGGTAGACATAATTAGTCGAAATTTCCTATATTACATAATTTTCAAATTTTAATACTACTACATTGTTTTTAATGTGGTATTATGGTTTTAATTCGGGTGCTCATGGTATGTATTTTGATATTCTATTCTAGTACTAATCGTTTCTCAAATAAAACAATATTAAAATGCAGCAATTAAAAGATAAAATAGACTATATTGGAAATTTTTTATTTTCTATGTTTACAAAAAACCTTGAACGATATTTAATTGATTTAGACTTCACTCTGATTAGGTAGAAATCCCCTAATATTAGCTTATTTCCATCACTCACCTTCAAATTGAGTATTAAGATTTTTCGATATTTAACTTGCAAATCTTTAATTTCTTCATTCTTGTAACAAGGAGCTCGGTTAATCTCTATTGAATGCTTAGACTCAATCAAGCAGCTATTTTAGTTTTTCTATTAACACTTTTGACTTGTCTCAAAAGCCTTTCATACGTTCTTGACAATTTTTGTTCATGTTTAGGAGCCAATTTCAACTTTACTTTAACACTTTAGGCTCTTGTCTAGGAGCAAACTTAGACAGTATTTGCTCGTATCAGAGATATTTTAATTTTTTATTAATAGTTTTTCCATATACTTTCCATCGTAACGGGTCAGGTACCCGAAAATCGAATGTTTGAGGTAAAAGCCAAAAAATGTTGAGCTCGAAACAAATATAATTTGCTTGAATAAAAAAACTTAGGTAGACGTAAGGTTGATCTAAATTATTTACTTCTTTAAATTTTATTTGTTAATTTATCTTAGTTACCAAACTCTCCTTGTAACTACCCATGCATATATGAACATTAGCAGATGTTTACGCGAAAGCGACCTTATTTGCATTTGCTCATCCAACTTTAAATAACGTATACTTTGGACTAAATTATTTCTAGAACATTAAGTACTACTCCATCCGTTCTATAGTAATGAAAGCGTTTCTTTTCGGCACGGAGATTAAGAACACTGCCGCCCAGTGATTATGCGAGCAACGACAGCGGCGCACCTCCGATGGACCTCAACCAGCCGATGTATGAGGATGAGAGTTCCGGCACACCGATGTCCTCCCGGCGTCCCATTGGCAGTAAGGCTGCCAAGAACAGGGGCAAGGCGAAGGCGACATCCTCCCAGGCCCCGACCCCGACCCCAGCCCCGACTTCGGCTGCGGGACATGCCTACGCGGAGTTAGTGGTGGCCGCCAACCGGAGGACGTTGTTGGACACGCACCACGCCCTCAGGCAGTGCGAGGACCCGGGCGAAGCCGAATACCTCAAGTGGATGATCGATGACCTGCGCCGCAAGTTGGGAATGATGTAGAGTATGCTCTTTTTATCTGTAGTGAACTTGTTTTTTTATTTCTAACTCTTGTAACCTTTTTTTAATTATGGAATGTAGGATTTGCCTTTAAATCGTGGTGTTTTTTTAATTATTTTGCATGACATATTTGAAAACATAAAATTAATTAAACAAAACAGTAGTTAAAACTATAGGACGGACATTAGGACGTTCCACTGTAAGTGGAAGGATAAGAGGATAAAATAATGATGTGACAGAGCATAGGATGCCCCATTGTGGATGCTATTCATGAAACATCAATAGCATATGTAGGAGTAGGGATGTCAATCGGGCCAACCCGTTCGGGTTGTCGGGCCATTCGGGTACGGGCTATTCGGGTTATGATTTTTTCGGGTTATAAAAGTTCGACCCTAACCCTAACCCTTCGGGTTTCGGGCTAACCCACCGGGTTATTCGGGCCAATGCGTATTTTTAATTCTTTTAATATTTTCAAAAAATAATACGTATTTTATATACATATTTTTAATTAATCATTCAACAATGAAATACATATTTTTAATTTTCTTTAATATTTTTAAAAAAGATTAAGTTATTTAAATTTAAATAACTTATTCATTACATAATTATTTACAAAATATCTATCAATAGTATGTTTATGTTTATGTATTTAAAACATAAATCAACACTTTGTTTCAAAATTCAAACATAAATCAATTCGTAGAAAATTAAATAAAATTTTCATAACGTGAGAGATGCATCGTAGATGTAACAAAAATATTTTGAATTGTTAAAGAGTGAATTATCAAGATGCTAGCTAATTTGATTAACTCTAAGTTTTCTTGAATTATGATTGGTCAAATTTAATTTATTCCAGCTGTAAATAAGTCAAATAATAATTTATCTTTGTTTTAAGAATCATCAAAGTACGCATAATTCAATGATGAAGCGGCGTCAAAACACTTTGCACTATTATATTGGAAATATACTAAAAGAAAGCTTTTATATACGAGTATTTATGAATCCATGAACCACATGGAGATTTTTTTCGTGATCTTATATAGTCGGTTGACGTATTTGGATTTTGCATGGTTTAGAGGGTTGTCTTGGATGATTTTGATTATATTTCTATATTTTGGTAAGTTTACATGTTTGTTGAGAAATGATAGAAAATTGATTAGAAAATGTACACAAAATATGTGGATGTGCAGCAGCCTTGTTTGAGTCAATGTTTCTCGCGATTTTGAAGTCTGATAAACCTCTAATACATATCATTCTCTTCGTCTTCGAAAGAGCTTCGCGTGGATATATTGCACGCCTCAATCGGAGCTTTGTAGAGAAAGTTATGACCGTTACAGAATTGCTCGCTGTGCAGAAGCCTTCAACCCGACGGGCCGACCCGTAACCCGAACGGGTTAGCCCGCCTAACCCGACAACCCGAACGGGTCAGCCCGAATGGCCCGATTTTAAATTCGGACTGCGAAATTATAACCCTAACCTTGTATTTTTATCGGGTTATTCGGGCCGGCCCACGGGTTCGGGTTACATCGACATCCCTATGTAGGAGACACTTTTGTGTAAAAGTAATTTCTATTTTAAGTACTTGGTCCTGTTGAAACCTAAGTGTGTCCCGATTTCCAATCTTCTAAATTTAGGAGAGAACTATAATAAACAAACCTTAATTTGCTGAATTTGAACGTTATCAATTCTCCATCATGGTTGTATGAAATTAAAGTATCATTTTAATTTATGACATATTAAAAGAAATAAGGATTTAATACAGTTGTAAAATAACAATACACACTACAGTAAATTTGTTTTACAGTTTTTGCACACAAGTAAAAGTTAGTACATTGCTTATACTAGAAGCATGACGCACTTCATCATTTTACTCAAGTTATCAGGACAAAAGCACGATCAAAATAATCTCTGTGTCACACAATTAATAATCAAATAATGTACATTTAATTATATTTTGTTAGCAGTAGTATTTTGGGGGTCAATTAAGTATTAGCATATTAATGGTCTTTGATTTAGAGAGGAGACAGGTATTTGGCTTTCAGTTCAAACTTTCGTTCTGTCTTAACGACGCAATAATGGGTATTCTACTTTTCTAGAAATGAATTTAAAAATTAAAAGATAGAAAAGGTCGTCGTGTTTAATTATTATTAAGTGAGGGATGGGTTGGACTTAACTTTGAGTTATATATTGTTTATCCACATTCATAAATTAAATGATATTTTCTAGCCATTTACATTTCTTAAATCCTAAAATGTGACAACTCGTAGAAAAAGTTAATTTTCACACGAATTTTCACATGAGCTATTGACGAATTTCACACGAGCTATTGACGAATTTTCACACGAATTTTCTATCGGTGCAACTCGTAGAAAAAGTTAATTTATTGGGTTTGTAAACATAACAGTTATGGATTCTCACGAAAATAAAAAAATAAATTTAATACTTAATATTGCCGTATATATAGAATATTAGTTGAGAATTGAGATAGGGTGCAGCGAAGCAATCGTAGTGCTATCCGTGTGCTGTTTAATTCTTCTTTTTGCACACGAATTATAGGCTTTTGCCCTATTCCACAAACTAAAGAATAAATGCTTCTTTTTTTATTTCATTCTCTATTTATTCAACTGCCACAGATAATAAGATAAAGAAGCTTCAAATGTATTTACCTACTATTTCAAATGTCTATAAAGATTATTAAATCCTAAACATCTGGTCAGGAACCCATGTGAAAGACTGCACAAACCTCTCAATCATTTTAATTTTATTTATAATTCCTATACTAGCAGCCAAAACCTGCCCCCTCTCTAAATCTATTTCTTGATCTGATTTCTTGATTTTCATTGGATCATATATATTGCTAAGATAATTTTAATAAGTAGTAGTATTACATTGTAGAGAAAAATAAACATAAAAAATAAGATTATTTTAGCATTAATTTTAGGGATAAAATATCACAAACTTTACCTTTAGGCCATGTTTGGTTGCCAGGATTCTGTCTGGGAAAGTAATCCGATTCCTTAAATTTTAAATTCCCGTGTTTGTTTCCGTTTTTAATCAAACTGGGAAAGTAATCAAAATCCTGAAACAAGGAAAGTTAGTACAACTTTCCAGGATTCTGAATCCTAACTTTTCTTAGGTATTCTTTTTCCCAGTTTTAGGATTCTTACATATTTAATGCAATTTAGTACAGTTTATTATTATTATTATTAGTATTATTATTATTATTATTATTATCATTATTATTGTTATTATTTATTACAATGTTTTAAAAATAATTTAAAAGTATAAACCATACTTAATTTTAGGATAATAAATAACTATAATTCAAATTATCATAATTATAACTATATTATTAATATTTATTTTTATTTCTATAATAATAATAATAATAATAATTTATTAAATAATTAAATATAATTAATATTATATAATAATATAATAATTATTAATTTATAAATTAGTAATTAACAATAAAATTGTAGTGAAATTTTAAATTATAAAATTTATTCAATTAAAATTAAGTAAATAATGATAATAATAGTAATAATAATAATCTTATTTATTATTATATTATTATATTATGATGTATAATCCATATTTAAACTATCCATCATAATTAATAAATAAATAATATAATTATTTTCATTTGTAATTAATAATTTATTAAATACTATGTATTATTATTTTTATAAATAAAAAATGATAAGTATATTTTTATTTTAGTGTTTAAATCAAATATATATACTTTCAAATCTTGATATTTTCCAAACACAGAAAAGTAAAGTTATTAGAAATCATATTCCCGGGATTCATTTTCCCAGGAAATCATTTCCTTGCCAACTTTACTTTCCCGCCAACCAAACATGGCCTTAATGCGTTATTTTCAATCTGCAAAACTTATTCTGCGTGGTAAAATATCACATTAATAAGATATTCTGGGTGAAAACTATTCTGTGTGTGTAACAGTAAAATGCTTATGCTATTTTGAACCGTTTTTGAAGTTTGAGGTAGCAAGATAAAAAAGCCACATATATAGAAAGTAACATTGCTTTAGCTGTGTAAAGTAGGATAAAATAAACTACGTATATCAGTCAGCTATAGCAATTGATTCGTTGCGTAAAATAATACACAAATATAAAATTTGTGATATTTTATACTCCACTCCATTTTTAAAGTTCATAAGATTTTCAGAATTGGGATTAAATTCGTAGTTTTACGGACCAATATTTCTTGATTTTATATATTGTTAACAACTTCCCTCCATCATCATAGCTTCAACGCCGGTGCTGGGGTCATTTTTCCTGCCCGACCTTGGTGCTGCCGCCAAACGTGGATCGACTCGGCGCTTCGATGGATGTGAATCAGGATGGTGGTGCCGATGACTTACTCGCTAACTTTGTAAATAGATGCTATGCTACTTCCATATTTTTCTACGAATTTTGTTATTAATTGTTTCTGATTAAGTTTGGCTATGAATGATATATTGTGGATGTTACGTAAAAAAAATACTCCCTCCGTCCCAAGGAAGATGACCCCTTCCTTGGGCGGCATGGAGTTTTATGCAATTTTATCACGTGTGTTACGTGGAGAGAGTAAGAAAAATTGGGTAAAGTATGAATGAGAAGCTTTTTCATTTTAGAAATAACATTCTAAATGACAAAATTAGACCATTGTTCATGATCAGAGGAGTACTATTTATATATATTATTGTCTTTTGTTTTTAACAAGAAGTATGAATGAGAAGCCGAATGTATGATCCATTTTTCTGTTGGGGTTGTCTGGTTTATGGCATTGATATAAACCCATGATGGTTCATTGTAATGTTGGAATGAAAAAAAAAACCAAGTAGATTACAAATTATACATAAAGTAAGAGAGACAACCTGCATTTGCATGCATTTGCATATGAGGATTGCAAAAACATTTTATTGATTGAAATCATGCTCCAACATTATTAGTTACACATGGAATTCAAGATCTTTACCATCTAATTGTGATTTGTGTGAGTGCAGACCTCAGAATATGCATGAACAAGCTATGGAAGTCAGCGTACTCGTTAA